>NW_018407065.1:2693068-2700050 GCF_002113885.1 Mizuhopecten yessoensis
CTCGCGTGTTTACCGAAACGGTAACATAGTTTATATTAGCTACCCTCGCGTGTTTACTGAGACGGTTACTTAGTTTATATAAGCTGCCCTCGCGTTTTGACTGATACGGTTCCCTAGTTTATATCAGCTGATCTCGCGTGTTTACTGCGACGGTTACTTAGTTTATATTAGCTGCCCTCGCGTGTTTACTAAGACGGTTGCTTAGTTCATATTAGCAGCTCTCGCGTGTTTACCGAAACGGTAACATAGTTTATATAAGCTGCCCTCGCCTTTTTACTGAGACGGGTCCTTAGTTTATATTAACTGCCCTTGAATGTTTACTGCGACGGTTACTTAGTTAATATTAGCTGCCCTCGCGTGTTTACTAAGACGGTTGCTTAGTTCATATTAGCTGCTCTCGCGTGTTTACCGAAACGGTAACATAGTTTATATTAGCTACCCTCGCGTGTTTACTTAGACGGTTACTTAGTTTATATAAGCTGCCCTCGCGTTTTGACTGAGACGGTTCCTTAGTTTATATTAGCTGATCTCGCGTTTTGACTGAGACGGTTCCTTAGTTTATATTAGCTGATCTCGCGTTTTGACTGAGACGGTTCCTTAGTTTATATAAGCTGCCCTCGCATTTTTACTGAGACGGTTACTTAGTTTATATTAGCTGCCCTCGAATGTTTACTGTGACGGTTACTTAGTTTATATTAGCTGCTCTCGCGTGTTTACCGAAACGGTAACATAGTTTATATTAGCTACCCTCGCGTGTTTACTGAAACGGTTACCATGTAGTTAATATTCGACGTTGGGCTCAGTCTGCAGTCATAATGCACATATATTGAACCAAGTTTATCCATAATTATATTTATATATATAGAATAAAAACATATTTTTTTCAGATCGTCCGCTAGGCCTTTCTGCCTTCTAGGGCTTCTTCAGGCGGATTCATATGATATATGATCACCATTCCGTTAGGTAATATCTATATGATCATCATTCCGTTAGGTAATATCTCTATGATCATCATATAGATATATCGATATATGGTGATCATATATATATATATATATATTCATTACGCTCTATGTCTTAGTTTGGAGGTATGAAATCACGAGAATTTAGTAAAAAATAAAAATACAAATTACGTATGAAGTTTATCTGTATTTATAGCCACCAATGGAATGTATTATAAATGTCTATTTTGTGTATCAATATTTCCGGAATGAAATGTGAAGCTGAAAGAAGAACGAGTTTTATTTTTTTCTCACATTGTTTCAAAACTACAGTTGATTTCTCGTCAGTCAACAGCGTCAAATGTCGACATACTTTACATTTGATTCAATAGCAATCGAAGCGAAAACACAATCCTAGCAGTGTGGGTTTCAATTTAAATTCTGTTAATATAAATTACATCGCCAGTAGATCGGAATTTCCGACAACCACTTCCCAATTTCATTGAACAGAAAGCAGTCATGCGCGCTGATTGATCGAAAATATCGCTTCTATTTTTAAATAAGGAGGAGACATATTAGAATGCTGTTACATTATGTTCTTGCTGAATTCTGTATTTCTGTAATCCATGAAATGGCGAGAGCAGATGGCGAAAATAACGAGCAACTATATATCATATATATATTACCTAACGGAATGGTGATCATATAGATATTACCTAACGGAATGAGGATCATATAGATATTACCTAACGGAATGGTGATCATATAGATATTACCTAACGGAATGGTGATCATATAGATATTACCTAACGGAATGGTGATCATATAGATATTACCTAACGGAATGGTGATCATATAGATATTACCTAACGGAATGGTGATCATATAGATATTACCTAACGGAATGGTGATCATATAGATATTACCTAACGGAATGGTGATCATATAGATATTACCTAACGGAATGGTGATCATATAGATATTACCTAACGGAATGGTGATCATATAGATATTACCTAACGGAATGGTGATCATATAGATATTACCTAACGGAATGGTGATCATATAGATATTACCTAACGGAATGGTGATCATATAGATATTACCTAACGGAATGGTGATCATATAGATATTACCTAACGGAATGGTGATCATATAGATATTACCTAACGGAATGGTGATCATATAGATATTACCTAACGGAATGGTGATCATATAGATATTACCTAACGGAATGGTGATCATATAGATATTACCTAACGGAATGGTGATCATATAGATATTACCTAACGGAATGGTGATCATATAGATATTACCTAACGGAATGGTGATCATATAGATATTACCTAACGGAATGGTGATCATATAGATATTACCTAACGGAATGGTGATCATATAGATATTACCTAACGGAATGGTGATCATATAGATATTACCTAACGGAATGGTGATCATATAGATATTACCTAACGGAATGGTGATCATATAGATATTACCTAACGGAATGGTGATCATATAGATATTACCTAACGGAATGGTGATCATATAGATATTACCTAACGGAATGGTGATCATATAGATATTACCTAACGGAATGGTGATCATATAGATATTACCTAACGGAATGGTGATCATATAGATATTACCTAACGGAATGGTGATCATATAGATATTACCTAACGGAATGGTGATCATATAGATATTACCTAACGGAATGGTGATCATATAGATATTACCTAACGGAATGGTGATCATATAGATATTACCTAACGGAATGGTGATCATATAGATATTACCTAACGGAATGGTGATCATATAGATATTACCTAACGGAATGGTGATCATATAGATATTACCTAACGGAATGGTGATCATATAGATATTACCTAACGGAATGGTGATCATATAGATATTACCTAACGGAATGGTGATCATATAGATATTACCTAACGGAATGGTGATCATATAGATATTACCTAACGGAATGGTGATCATATAGATATTACCTAACGGAATGGTGATCATATAGATATTACCTAACGGAATGGTGATCATATAGATATTACCTAACGGAATGGTGATCATATAGATATTACCTAACGGAATGGTGATCATATAGATATTACCTAACGGAATGGTGATCATATAGATATTACCTAACGGAATGGTGATCATATAGATATTACCTAACGGAATGGTGATCATATAGATATTACCTAACGGAATGGTGATCATATAGATATTACCTAACGGAATGGTGATCATATAGATATTACCTAACGGAATGGTGATCATATAGATATTACCTAACGGAATGGTGATCATATAGATATTACCTAACGGAATGGTGATCATATAGATATTACCTAACGGAATGGTGATCATATAGATATTACCTAACGGAATGGTGATCATATAGATATTACCTAACGGAATGGTGATCATATAGATATTACCTAACGGAATGGTGATCATATAGATATTACCTAACGGAATGGTGATCATATAGATATTACCTAACGGAATGGTGATCATATAGATATTACCTAACGGAATGGTGATCATATAGATATTACCTAACGGAATGGTGATCATATAGATATTACCTAACGGAATGGTGATCATATAGATATTACCTAACGGAATGGTGATCATATAGATATTACCTAACGGAATGGTGATCATATAGATATTACCTAACGGAATGGTGATCATATAGATATTACCTAACGGAATGGTGATCATATAGATATTACCTAACGGAATGGTGATCATATAGATATTACCTAACGGAATGGTGATCATATAGATATTACCTAACGGAATGGTGATCATATAGATATTACCTAACGGAATGGTGATCATATAGATATTACCTAACGGAATGGTGATCATATAGATATTACCTAACGGAATGGTGATCATATAGATATTACCTAACGGAATGGTGATCATATAGATATTACCTAACGGAATGGTGATCATATAGATATTACCTAACGGAATGGTGATCATATAGATATTACCTAACGGAATGGTGATCATATAGATATTACCTAACGGAATGGTGATCATATAGATATTACCTAACGGAATGGTGATCATATAGATATTACCTAACGGAATGGTGATCATATAGATATTACCTAACGGAATGGTGATCATATAGATATTACCTAACGGAATGGTGATCATATAGATATTACCTAACGGAATGGTGATCATATAGATATTACCTAACGGAATGGTGATCATATAGATATTACCTAACGGAATGGTGATCATATAGATATTACCTAACGGAATGGTGATCATATAGATATTACCTAACGGAATGGTGATCATATAGATATTACCTAACGGAATGGTGATCATATAGATATTACCTAACGGAATGGTGATCATATAGATATTACCTAACGGAATGGTGATCATATAGATATTACCTAACGGAATGGTGATCATATAGATATTACCTAACGGAATGGTGATCATATAGATATTACCTAACGGAATGGTGATCATATAGATATTACCTAACGGAATGGTGATCATATAGATATTACCTAACGGAATGGTGATCATATAGATATTACCTAACGGAATGAGGATCATATAGATATTACCTAACGGAATGAGGATCATATAGATATTACCTAACGGAATGAGGATCATATAGATATTACCTAAGGGAATCAGGATCATATAGATATTACCTAACGGAATGGTGATCATATAGATATTACCTAACGAAATGGTGATCATATAGATATTACCTAACGGAATGGTGATCATATAGATATTACCTAACGGAATGAGGATAGCTTACAATCTTTATTCGCCTGAATTACTATTTGATCAGATGCACATTATGTGACTGACCATTAACTGCACGTATAATGATACTATTATCCCTACACATAAAGACGGGTTTAATCATGAAATAGCCATTCTGTCTCTAAATGATGGAACCAGCTCTAAATGACTGTGTTGCAATTGATTTTACTCACGAAATAGAGCTACATTGTAGTGACAAGCTTATAATATAATTACTGTTTTCAAAGGTAGTATTCAACCCCTGGAGTGTCGAGGATTAAACATGGAGTACTACATTTTAAAACGCTGTGCAGAGAGCGAAAGTGAGCGTAACCCCCTCGATGATGTCAATGTTAACGTTGTGGCTTTAACNGGGGGGAGGGGGAAGGGAACACCGGAAGTGACCAATGTACAAAATTCCAATACGCGGTCCATAAGCAATGCATATACATTAACAAGGACCGTTGGATGGGGATCTTGGGATCTGTACCTGCCACGCCCATTTGACTTACGGTACTATTAATCGTGGATATGTTTTATTATTTTGGGGATCTGTACATACCACGCCCATTTTGCTTCAAGTAGGGTGCATGATGATTTTTTATGATTTTTCCGAGCAGCACATATATAATGGTCGTTCCCTGTCGCTGACAGTAGCTGCTTGTATCTTAGCACTACACACATATTCTGCTGTACCGTTTGACACCTTGTATCATATACACGTAAAACAATGCTCGGATGAGACGTTAAACATATGCCGTGTCCGGAAGCCTTCCCTGCACTGAAGCCCGATAGGATCTGCGGTCGTCATATATATAGCACACACCTTGTGACCCGGGGGTACGGCAACATCATACAATACGTCACAAATTCTATCCGATGATCTAAATGCTACAGCCTGGTTTTGTAGCTCCTCGTAATTCAGCTGTTTTAGCATGTGAAGCATTAAGCATGCCTGTTGTAATGGAAACGACGTAGTGGCTCCCAGCTGTAGTACGTGCGGTCGAGTGAGCACGCACTGTGCGTAAAATGGTCGTCTTTTCGGTAGTGGAGTTCGTAGCGAAAGGAGAATCACGTGGCCTTATTTAGGCTAATTGGAATCGTCGGCTGTCGAGAGCCTGTCCTAGCAATGAGAAGCGAGCTGGGATTTTGACAAGTTATGATCACTGTGTGATTACATTCTGTCACAGAACGTTGTAACCACGGACATGTGGAACTAGATTTACAGACGTCCGTCCGCCGGGCATGGAAAACTAACGACACGGGACCACAGAGGCAAGAACCGTAGGCCCGCCGCCAGGGGGTGAGGCCGTGAGCTGATATAACTAAGGGTATGTTCTGAAATATTTTTGATATATATGATTGTCCTTATGTAACATCAATGTCATAGAAAAATGATCGAATTTTGTTTTTGACATTTATTTTCGTTGTGTACGTGAAATTGGATATAAATCTGTGGGTTTTTTTTAAACACGCACTTTGCAGTGGTATTGACGTAACTGCTGACATTTCGACGGTCGTATTCGATGGCGGTTACTAGGTTTTCTGTGGGTGAGGGGTTTCCGGAGGCGTGCCGCGCAGTTTATCTTATCACGTGTGCAAAATCGAGTGGAAACAGAACTCTCAGTGTTGTAGCTAGGATATTTGCGAAAACTTTTCTGTTTTGCTGAAGATCATTATTTATACAAATTTATTTATGATATTAATATCTACGGGAAACGGACAATACGAAGAAACATGTATGAACACGTGTGTTTACAAATCTTTGAACAAACTAATTATTATAACACAAGGATGAGTCGGCATTATATAAGATGACGGATGGGTCTTGGCAAATCGAGTTGGTTGAAGGAGATTGTTTTTGAAATGATTCATTTCATTAGTATAAAATTATTTTAAAATGAATACGAATATTTAGTTCAATATTATTATTATTCAATTACGCGAAGGAGAATGTATGTTCATTTAAAAGTGCCAATATAATTTTTACATTAGAGTTAGACAAACTAGATTACTACGTATCTAGTACTTTTAGTTATCCTGTCCTACTTTTTTAAGATAATAATGAAACGGAAATATTCATGGTACAGGAATACACGTTATAATAATCATTCATAATATATATCGCTAGATTAACTCAAGTACTTACAACAGTATATGGGTAGTTTCGCGTGTTATTAAACTCCTTTTTTATTTATTTTATTTTATTTGTTTGGGGGGGGGGG
>NW_018407065.1:2700175-2710456 GCF_002113885.1 Mizuhopecten yessoensis
GGGGGGGGGGGGGGGGGGGGGGGTAGGGAGTGGCTGACTATTGACTACCACTTTTTCTAAAGTACACACTTTATGGTGCATACAGTATGATCTTTTGCAGCCAGGCATATTTCGTCCCGTCTGTCCGTTGCCTAGGACTTATCGGTCGGTGTGGGTTGGCGTGACGTCCAATAAACCCCTCTTTATGACATCCGTGGACAGTTTTAGGATTATCTGACAAAATACACTTAGCATAACGGCGTTCGCTTTATCAAGTAGTACCACAAGTGTGAAACTGACACCTCTTATGTTCTACTGTCAATCATAATAAACACTTTCGTGTGTATTCGTTTTTTATTAGCGTGTATGTCCATCAGTAGTCTAGAGGTTGTTAGCATTACAGTCAGTAATGGACACATGTGGTGGGAAGATATATATATATATAATATTAATAAATATTATCTCCTGATCATTTCTGAAAACGCTAAGCATTTGTCGGTTATTACCGGGCGCTCGTGTTGTATGTTAACTGGCCGCTCGTGCAGTACGATTGCTAGTACTGGACGCTCGTGACGTATGATGAGCCGGACTGTCGTGCGACACGATGGTCAGTACCAAACGTTACGTAATGTGCGGTCTGATGGTCAATACCAGACGCTCTTGGTGGTACAAAGGTTAGGGTGTATACTCCGTTGTGAAGGAGAATTGTAAAGCTGATATCATAGTGTTACACCTATCAGATTATTGGTGTTAGTAAGAAATGGAGAAGTAAACATGCTTCCCTATCACGTGACGACATGCGTATCTAAACTTGACCGAGAAGACGTACGTCATATCTATCAAAGATTATGTAATATATTCTAGTGGGTGTTTTTAAACCTTATTATAGTCGACACGTATCAGTAACACACATACACTGTCACGTGGTCAAAACTTTAATATCTTTTCTTGTTCAGATTAATCCTTGCTTATGTAATGGGTGTGCGATTTATCCCGTATTCGACAGAGCTATCATAAAGAATTTTACGATAAAAGTGTTGAATTTTAAATTTTAATTAAATATATCGGTATATTCATTATTTGGCATATTTTAAACTAAAAACCTTTTTAACTTTCATTTTATTTATTTCACCGAGTGACATAATTCGCATATGCAGGAACTATTTTTGTAAATTGTTTGAATCATTAGCTCCCCTTATTTCCCCGTTACTTGTCTCAATTTAGATAATATCTATTTACGAAGCTCATTCTTTCAAGTCGACATGTATTATTCGTTTGAATCATTGTTGTCAGATTAACTCATGCATTAACTATATCCATCGTGTACCATATACCTTTTAACTTAATTATATTACGTAACAGGATTAACTGGTCTTACCAGGTCGGACACTGCATTCAGTCTCGGATAAAGGACAGCTGAATTGGGCTTTACCTTGTCAGGAACGGCCTTGGTCTGAAAGGCCGATTGCTTTGAAACATGGATATCTCTCAAACTTGTACTTAGAGCCATGAGCTCAGATTAATCCGATCTCATATGGCGGGTGTGCGGTTTATCCCTGTGTCGTTCACGCATAGGGATTTATTATCTTAACCATGATGGCCAATCGGGAAAATATTTTCTCGTTTACGGAAAGTGCCGACGGTTCCTGATTGTCATATGGCGTCTCTGTTGTGAAAGAGATCTAATTCAGGAAACATACAAAATACCATTTCCGGATGATTATTGTCTTGGTTATAGCACAGGTAAATATTTCTGCAAGTCACTTGAGGATCTCTGACTCGCTGCGTGCAAAACATAAGAGAAACAGTATAATAATTTAAGGCCCAGGGTTTGAATCCTGGTCTAGCCCTGATGATTTTTTACACTTAGTCTACTACTGTCGTTGTTTTGTTCGGTTTATTTCTTCATAAAAGTCTCGTAAGGTTGTTTTTTTCAAAAAATGATTTCTTCAAAGCTATATAAAGACATGCCGGAAAAGATCCATCCAACGCTTAGTTACAGTTTTTGGCAGTGGTACTGGGATCCTTAACTTAAGTAAGGATATGTTTCTCCTTCCCAAAGCAGTTCAACACTTAAACACCGATACATGAATCATGTGCGACATGTGTGTGAAAGTGACGATTTGTTTCTAAAATATCAGTTTGAAGTGCGCTCCGGGCGCGGGTCGCATATTTCCCGCATATTATAGAGGGGCGGAGTTCTGACGTTAATCGACGACAGACCGATATGAAAAAAGTCGTTAAAACGTCAGAAAAATTCGGACTAAATAATGATATGAATTATGATTTAATAGTGATTTAAACTTGAAAATGAATGAAAGGCGCAAATAAAAGATTAACGTGATATATTATTCTTTGCTTACACCTGCATAATTTTGAAGTAAAAGTTAGGTTTAAAAATAAAGGGAGATAACTCTTAGAATAGTCCCGGATGTAATGTCTAATGGAGCATACCTCCTTACATGTAAGTACTACTACCGGCATATCTGCAGTAAAAGTGATATTTAATGTAAAACTTTGCTAATGTATAAACGTTCTCCTGTCTGACGTGGTAAACGATTCGTTATAATGTCAGGTAACATGGTGTGCAATGGTGTATGAAATGAGAAGCAAAAACTCACTAATCGACAAATGAACATTCCAAATTTTATCGAAATTCAAAGCCCCGACATCCGGTAGTTATATAAACCATCTTTATCTATAACGACAGAATACTTATGTACCAGCAGTGGGTCAGATCTCATACCGGATATTTAACAGATGATTACTTCTTTCAAAATGATTTTGATCTTGAATTTCAAATTGGATTTCTTTGGTCATGTGAATAAAGCGCCATCTTGTGGACATTAAATAGGGACCCATGTGACAACGCAAGGGTTTCATTCGGATTTGCTTCAAACAGCGGATGTAGATCTGTCGCTTGCGAGGACTTTAGCATACTGTGTAATATTTAGATTACATTCTGATGTTCAAACTCCTACTATTTTTGGAAATGGGTCGGCTACTGATACCGGAGTTAAGTTAATGTACACGAACTTATAATATCTCAAAGAACATCTGAAAGGTGAGTAAAGTAATTGCATTAGGTGGTGTCATACCATCTTCACAATTCTAGTTTTGGTGCTGGGGGTTTTCCCACATAATAAATGTTTGACATTTCTCTAGTTTGGATTATTTTTCTAATGTTTTCGTTGATAAAATCGGGATGGGGGTGGGGGCCCGTACTTAAGAGACCCCAACTCCCCCAAGCTTACCCCCACCCCGCGTCCCTACACCGCCCCTTAGATTCACTTGTCATTTGCTCGACTTGACGCAGGAAGCTGTTGTGTTCTTTATCAGAGCTCCGACGTGACGCATCCTAAAATTATTCGAATTCGAGGAGTCCTTTTTCACTTTACATTAAGATGCACAAACATGTGTATACGTACTTATTTTTTAAAAGTATTTGTACACTTTAGATATACCTAAATGTCCCGCTATGCGGATAATAAACACCGCATCACGTGTGTGTGGCATAGGTGCATGAAGTTCTATAAACAAGCAAAGCACATCTATCGTTGGTGGTTAGCGTTGGTTATTGTTTCTGTCAGAGTTTGTGGTCAGTATTAATAATAGAAGGCCAGTACAGCTGTACTTAATATAAACACACTCCAACGCAACATTAGTGTTGACGCAAACGAAATGATTGGCTTGGCAACAAGGTATTCTCGGGAGGACTTTAACCTTAATGACATGCCTTTACGTTGAAATGAGAGGAATGTTTGTGTTCACTTGGATGCTACCGGTATTTTACATCCACTCAGGATCAACAACATGCAACGTCAATAACCGCGCGAGCTGTGACTGAAATGTCGGGGTCATGTTTTCATATAGCGGGCTTCATCAAATATAGATGTTACCAATTTGACTTTGTATCGGCAATTTGTTTAAACTATAAAGTGACGTACCGTTAGATTTTCACGTTACCTCATTTTCCCATTAGATTCTATGTTAATTAACAACTGCAGCGGATTATGTAACGCTTGTATTGGTAATAATTATATAATAACCCGTTTCATATAATCCTATCTATAACGAGTTAATTGTTCGAAACAATATTTATCGACAAAATTTAGAATTGTATCGATAAGAATGACGTCAAAGTATTACATTTATATGCTGGGATGAAAAGTGATATATAAATAACAGAGATACTGATAATAATATAATTATTACCAGAAGAAACACTGGATAATTTTTTAACAGGATTTCAAGGTAGTCTCGTTCAACCAGATGCTTGATCACTTGTGATTACCAAGAGTCTGTTTGAACGAGACTAGATATCAAGGTTTGTACACGTATCAAACTACTACATCACAACCAACCTACCATGTCTCTTGCACACATACACACATGCATGGTTGCACAACATACTAACATGCACGCCTGCACAACATACACGCTTGCACAACATACATGGGGGTATACATCTTTAAATGACCTTAGCTGCTGATAGGACGTTAAACAAAATAAAACCAAACCCAATACATCACTTCCTATTGTGAATACCACAACTTAGGAAATATTGGAAATATAGAATTTACATAGCATGAATAGCTGATTAAAATGAATCGGCGTTGGTGTGTTTAGCAATATCGTAAACATCGCCAGACCTTAGTCAGAAATGTGACGCCCTTTTTTGACTGTCGATAATGTACATTGCGCATGCGCGACGGGGCATTGCGTGCCGGATACCAATGATAGAATGAAGAAATGTGATTATCCCCTAGTTAAAATTCATGCGCACGTTCAATATTGCATAAAACTATGTGTAATGTGTGTGTGTGTGTATACAGAAGACTGCAATGTGCCGAGTCGTTATAACAACAACCATGGTTGAAATAGATGAAATATATTATGCACTAAGTGAGCTTCCTTGAGAATTACAGAACTTGCCATGGATATGAGGTCAAACGTCAACTTATCGGATCTGCTATAATACTATAGCAAGGACACGAACGGTTTGTGTAAGTTAATTTTATTAGGGATCGCAGCGTAGAGTTTTTATGCATTCCAGAAACGACGCCTGTGCCATCAGTTTACATTATATATATATATTTGTGGTTTTTTTCAGACACACCGTACATCTTAAGATGACATTGACATCTCTAATTTGGATTGTTGTCATGGTGACTCTCGGCTCCCTCCCCACCTCCCGCTCGGTCACGCCTTGGAATCCATCGTTGCCATGGAAACCAACCATGTCTAGTAAGTTAATTTCTTTAAAAACATCTACTTTTTTGCATTGAACACGTAATGTGGAAGATACACACGCTTATGAGAGCTGCTGGACAAAAATTCAACTGAATCCCAAAAGAAACAACGTAATCTAACTAATCTTTCTCTAGCAAACTTATAATTCTCTTTGTCAGCACAGGAAACAGAACATCGCAACCACATGGCAAAGTACCGGTATATGTGCATATACGTGTATTTAATCAAATGAACAAAGATAATGGAATCACGTATTTTTGGTAAAGTAATCTTATATCCCTAGGCGAGTATACAGTCAGAAACTATATCCATGATCTAGATCTATATTTACATCGTCTGCGACCACGTGTACTGGAACCTCACCGAAATGTATAAGTATTGCTGTAATGCCAAAATCATCTTTTGTCCAATTTCTTTTAAATGTTCCATTTTCGAGTATATGGAGGCCTTGTAAGGCTTTAACCAAGGCTCGCCTGAAAATAGCATCAAATGACTAGGCCCGACCTTATTTCATACACGAACAACTCTGGTCAAACCGGTTCAACCGTTTGGATCGTGATAAACAAAAGCTACCCTGATCTTTTTATTTGAGTTATGTCCCCTTTCTGGTTTCCGTTCACACATTTTGTTTAACGTCCTATTAACAGCTAAGGTCATTTAAGGACGGCCTCCCCTGTGTGCAAGATGATGCATGCGTGTAGTGTATGTGTGTGTATTTTGGGAGGCTGCGATATGTTCATGTTTGTCTTCTTGTGATAGCGCGGAACTGATGCCGACTTTATAGTGCTACCTCACTGAAACATACTGCCGAAGACACCCAGCAGGACGCCCCACCCGGTCACATTATACTGACAACGGGCGAACCAGTCGTCCCACTCCTAATTTGCTGAGCGTTAAGCAGGCGTAGAAACTGCCATTTTTAAAGACTTTGGTATGTCTCGGCCAGGGGACAGAACCCAAAGCCTTCCTCACAGGGGCGAACGCTCAACAAATGGCCAAAAGTGAGGCATTGTCAAGGGAGACATTAGGAAGAAGAAAGTTATTTAGAAAGGAGAGAAGAGATAAGGTCCCAAATTTAGTCGCCTCTTACGATCATGCAATTGGGGGCAGCAGGTACAATTCTTACGCCCTACCTGCAGGGAACGTTGGATTATTGGTCAATTGCTTTATATTGGTTGTTTTAAGTATTTATGGTTGTTCGTTTGTCATTTGGAAACATGGGTATCAGTTAGCTTGCGGGCTACTGTTCTAGTTAACAATGTAGGTATATAATCTATGTGTCGCACAATATAAGTAGCATTGCGTCTGTAACTTGTGTCACACTATATAAGTAACATTGTGTCTGTAACTTGTGTGTCACACTATATAAGTAACATGGTGTCTGTAACTTGTGTCACACTATATAAGTAGCATAGTGTATGTTACTTGTGTCACACTATATAAGTAACATAGTGTATGTAACTTGTGTGTCACACTATATAAGTAACATAGTGTCTGTCACTTGTGTGTCACACTGTTTAAGTAACATAGGGTCTGTAACTTGTGTGTCACACTATATAAGTAACATGGTGTCTGTAACTTGTGTCACACTATATAAGTAACAATGTGTCTGTCACTTGTGTGTCACACTGTTTAAGTAACATAGTGTATGTAACTTGTGTCGCACTATATAAGTAACATTGTGTCTGTAACTTGTGTCACACTATATAAGTAACATGGTGTTTGTAACTTGTGTCACACTATATAAGTAACATAGTGTATGTAACTAGTGTAGCACTATATAAGTAACATAGTGTATGTAACTTGTGTGTCACACTATATAAGTAACATAGTATCTGTAACTTGTGTGTCACACTGTTTAAGTAACATTGCGTCTGTCATTTGTGTCACACTATATAAGTAACATTGTGTCTGTCACTTGTGTGGCACACTGTTTAAGTAACATTGTGTCTGTAACTTGTGTGTCACAATATATAAGTAACATTGTGTCTGTCACTTGTGTGTCACACTGTTTAAGTAACATAGTGTCTGTAACATGTGTGTCACACTATATAAGTAACTTTGTGTCTGTAACTTGTGTCACACTATATAAGTAACATGGTGTTTGTAACTTGTGTCACACTATATAAGTAACATAGTGTCTGTCACTTGTGTGTCACACTGTTTAAGTAACATAGTGTCTGTAACATGTGTGTCACACTATATAAGTAACATTGTGTCTGTAACTTGTGTGTCACACTATATATGTAACATTGTGTCTGTCACTTGTGTGTCACACTGTTTAAGTAACATTGCGTCTGTCATTTGTGTCACACTATATAAGTAACATTGTGTCTGTAACTTGTGTCACACTATATAAGTAACATGGTGTTTGTAACTTGTGTCACACTATATAAGTAACATAGTGTCTGTCACTTGTGTGTCACACTGTTTAAGTAACATAGTGTCTGTAACTTGTGTGTCACACTATATAAGTAACATAGTGTCTGTAACTTGTGTGTCACACTGTTTAAGTAACATTGCGTCTGTCACTTGTGTCACACTATATAAGTAACATTGTGTCTGTCACTTATGTGTCACACTGTTTAAGTAACATAGTGTCTGTAACTTGTGTGTCACACTATATAAGTAACATTGTGTCTGTAACGGGTGTCATACTGTTTAAGTAACATAGTGTATGTAACTTGTGTCGCACTATATAAGTAACATTGTGTCTGTCACTTGCGTGTCACACTGTTTGAGTAACATTGTGTTTGTCACTTGTGTGTCACACTGTTTAAGTATCATTGTGTTTGTCACTTGTGTGTCACACTGTTTAAGTATCATTGCGTCTGGCTCTTGTGTCACACTATATAAGTAACATAGAGTCTGTAACTTGAGTGTCACACTGTTTAAGTAACATTGTGTTTGTCTCTTGTGTGTCACACTATATAAGTAACATTGTGTCTGTAACTTGTGTGTCATTCTGTTTAAGTAACATTGTGTTTGTAACTTGTGTGTCACACTATTTAAGTAACGTAACTTGTGTGTCACACTGTTTAAGTAGCTTTTTGTCTGTAACTTGTGTGTCACTCTGTTTAAGTAACATAGTGTCTGTAACTTGTGTGTCACACAATATAAGTAACATTGTGTCTGTAACGGGTGTCATACTGTTTAAGTAACATAGTGTATGTAACTTGTGTCGCACTATATAAGTAACATTGTGTCTGTAACTTGTGTGTCACTGTTTAAGTAACATTGTGTCTGTAACTTGTGTGTCATTCTGTTTCAGTAACATTGTGTTTGTAACTTGTGTGTCACACTATTTAAGTAACATTGTGTTTGTCACTTGTGTGTCACACGATATAAGTAACATTTTGTCTGTAACATGTGTGTCACACTGTTTAAGTAACATAGTGTATGTAACTTGTGTCGCACTGTTTAAGTAACATTGTGTGTGTCACTTGTGTGTCACACTATATAAGTAACATTTTGTCTGTAACTTGTGTGTCATGTCTGTCACTTGTGTGTCACACTGTTTAAGTATCATTGTGTTTGTCACTTGTGTGTCACACTGTTTAAGTAGCTTTTTGTCTGTAACTTGTGTGTCACTCTGTTTAAGTAACATTGTGTCTGTAACGTGTGTCACACTATATAAGTAACATAGTGTCTGTAACTTGTGTGTCACACAATATAAGTAACATTGTGTCTGTAACGGGTGTCATACTGTTTAAGTAACATAGTGTATGTAACTTGTGTCGCACTATATAAGTAACATTGTGTCTGTAACGGGTGTCACACTGTTTAAGTAACATAGTGTCTGTAACTTGTTTGTCACACTATATAAGTAACATAGTGTCTGTAACTTGTGGGTCACACTGTTTAAGTAACATTGCGTCTGTCATTTGTGTCACACTATATAAGTAACATAGTGTCTGTAACTTGTGTGTCACACAATATAAGTAACATTGTGTCTGTAAAGGGTGTCACACTGTTTAAGTAACATAGTGTATGTAACTTGTGTCGCACTGTTTAAGTAACATTGTGTGTGTCACTTGTGTGTCACACTATATAAGTAACATTTTGTCTGTAACATGTGTGTCACACTGTTTAAGTAACATTTAGTCTGTAACTTGTGTGTCATTCTGTTTCAGTAACATTGTGTTTGTAACTTGTGTGTCACACTATTTAAGTAACATTGTGTTTGTCACTTATGTGTCACACTGTTCAAGTAGCATAGCGCCTGTCACTTTTGTCACACAATATAAGTAACATTTTGTCTGTAACTTGTGTGTCACACTGTTTAAGTAACATTTTGTCTGTAACTTGTGTGTCATTCTGTTTAAGTAACATTGTGTTTGTAACTTGTGTGTCACACTATTTAAGTAACATTGTGTTTGTCACTTGTGTGTCACACTGTTTAAGTAACACAACACGCCTTTTGTGATACACATTATAAAGTAAAAGTAAGTAACATTGCAGGAAGAAATTTGTTGTGATAAACTGAAATGTTTTACTCAGTCTTCATTCACATAGGGGTAATGTAAGTTGAAGTCCTGAGCTTGGTATTGACGTCCTTTTTTGTGACATATTTGATTATTTAATTAAAGCCATGTAGTTGTAAATGTCACCTAGATTTGCATTTAATGTCGATTCTTCATACCAGGTCATAAACACATTCTTCTTAATTTACGCGAGCTTATTATGTCATCTGCAAAACCATTTCCGCGTTGGCCTAAAACCTGCAATTTGTCCCAACGTTAAAAGTAGGTAAGACAAGACAATTCAGAAGTGTGGTTGTGAAAGTTTAATGAGCCTATGTTTGACAAGGTACCGTCCTATGTGAAATGTTATGTAGGTTACGCGGCAGACGTACCCTCAATTAATTCTAGCGTCACCTTCACCTCCACCTGTTCTGACAACTTACCATGGGGTCGCCCATTGCTTTCGTTAGCAACAACGGAGCACTTTACACAGTGTATTGTTCCAAAACCGTTGTTGATGCGGTTTTGGGCAACTCTTTTGGCAAACGTGGGACAGATTCCTTATGGAAAATAGTGCCCCCCCCCC
>NW_018407065.1:2710497-2725478 GCF_002113885.1 Mizuhopecten yessoensis
CCCCCCCCCGGCCATGATTAGAACCCAAATTGGTACACCATATCACAGGCTATGATACTTGTTTTTATTTATGCTAGTTGATGTGCCGATTGCAACAAAATGTATTGTTTTTGCAAATACCACACTGAACTACAATTGTAAATATACATTTTGAGGTCACCTGAGACAAAGTCTCAAGTGACCTATTGCGATCGCCTTTTGTCCGTCGTTGTCCGTCGTCGTCCGTCGTACGTCGTGCGTCCGTAAACAATTTACATTTTTGACTTCTTCTCCAAAACCCCTGAACTAATTTCAATGAAATTTTGCAGGGACATTCCATGGACAAAGGTCAACAAATTTAGTTGCCGGTTTAGTCCTAAGCCCCCAGGGGCCTGAGGGGCGGGGCCAAAAAGAGTCAAATTGACTAAAATTTCAAAAATCTTCTTCCCCAAAACCCCTCAACCAATTTCAATGAAATTGTGCAGGGACCTTCCATGGACAAAGGTCAACAAAAATAGTGGCCGGTTTAGTCCCAATCCCCCAGGGGCCTGAGGGGCGGGGCCAAAAAGGGTTGAATTGACTAAAATTTCAAAAATCTTCTTCTCAAGACCCAGATATGGTAGAATCAAATACTCTTCATAGATGGAAGGGTCTTAAGGTGCTTTACCAAAATTGTGAATTTCATGACCCTGGGGTCTCACGTTTCCCCCTGGGGAGGGGGTAAACTTTACTATAGTTTATATAGGGAAATCACATTTTGGCGGCAAAATTTATTATGGTTTATAATGGCAAATGATTCTTTGAATATTACATGTTAATAACTTGATTGGAATTATAACCTTGAGTTGATAGTTTGATACTATGACAATTTTGAGCCAGCCCTTCCCCCAAGGGCTGTAGGGTGGGGCCCAAAGGACTCAGTGTGCTAAAATTTCTTCATTTTCCTTGTTTTTAATCAGAGGTGCTAGTTTCAAATACTTTTTAGTCTTAAATCTGTATGCTAGATATTGAATTAGGTGGTTTTATTGTTTTTTGTCAGTTTGAATAATATTTCTGTACATGTTAAAAACAAAATCAACTCTCTGTATAAATATATCAGGTGACCGTTAAGGCCCATGGGCCTCTTGTTATATTATCCTGTCATAAGGACCAGAAATCAACATTTAAACATGCTTATAATTAACCCCTTAAAATCCTCAAACATTTCGTCGACGTGCGTCGTTCTGTTAAACTGTTGCTGTGAACAAAACTATTTGGTGAAAATGCTGATAAACATATCTTTTTGGTATACCATCAGAGGAAAATCAACAAATGTCATTTGAAAGAACTATTTGAGCCATTTTTGACCCTTGTACCAATTTGGAAAGCGTACCAATCGTGGTAGCATGACGTTACGCGCGATATAAAGGAATCGATATTGTACCGATATCGATGTACTTTATTGTCATCATCGATAGGTGATTGTCCAATGACGACTGATAATTCCGTCAGATCTTATATGTTTCAGTTGTGTGGGACAATCTTCGAAAATATAAGATTTCTTTTCTTGTAAATTGGTTCCCATGCATTGATATGCGGGGTCGGATCTTTCACGTCCAGTCTGTCGATGTGCTAAGCTTGATCTTAAACGCCCTTTAAATCGGCGTGCTAAGGTAGATCTGATAAATGTATCACTGTGCTAAGTGTATATGCTCAGTATATGTCTGTGCTTAGCTTATATGTACGCTCACAGAATGTCGCTTTGTGTGTAAAGCCAGCGTTCAGAAGCTCCGATCCCTATACCACAGTACTAATCTTCCGTTTTAGGACTTGTGTGACCGATATTTCAAGACCCTGTATTTTGTTTTAAACATATTTTATTGCCTTTTTTCCATTGCTATGTAAAAAAGGCAATAAAATATGTTTAAAACAAAATAAAAGACCCTGTATGGTAGTCAAGCTAACATACCAGTAAACCTGAGCAGTTCCTGTGTGTACTTGTGTCCTAGGCGTCTCACCTTGTAGACAGCTCTTGACACCTAAACTCACTCAAACAGCGGAAATGTCATTTTTTAAAAGTGGTCTTCTTAATAAATCATCATGTATTTACCGTTTTTTCTCGACATCTTAACTACTGCTTCTTGCTACAACAGGTAACATTAAGAAATCTGCAGAATTATCAAAACTAAAAAGTCAAAACAAGGTAAACAATAGCTAACATAATGATATAAATGTTTTTGGAAATAATCACTTAACAGCAAGCTATAAATAATTATGTTAGTTCATGGTCAGGATCCCGTGTCGAGTTGACCCTAAGGACGACTATACGACACATGTATTAAATATTGCACTACTCGGCTTGTACTCTTTATATGTACAATATATGGATATTCTTTAAATGTACAATATATGGATATTATTTGTATGTACAATATATGGATACTCTTTATATGTACAATATATGGATACTCTTTATATGTACAATATATGGATATTCTTTGTATGTACTATATATGGATACTCTTTATATGTACAATATATGGATACTCTTTATATGTACAATATATGGATATTCTTTATATGTACTATATATGGATATTATTTGTATGTACTATATATGGATTCTTTTTATGTAATATATATGGATATTCTGTAGTGTGAGGTAGTCGCCATATATAACACAGACAGTATTCGCGTGATTAGTAGTGCGACTATAAACGTACCACGTAAATTACTCAAAGTTCACGTGAAGTGGCCTTGAAAGCTTCAGTGTATGGACGGAATTTCTTGTAAAAAGAAAAAGTAGGATAACGAGTTTGTTTGTTTCGGAGTTAACGTCCTCGCGAAAGCTAAGGACACGTAAAAACGGGTGCCAAGGAAGGAACACCTAAAACAGAAAATCAGAAAGTCAGAAAAGAAAAAAATATAGATCCTAATAGGGCAGTAGATCAATTTAGGTTTCTTTAATTTCCGCTAAGCAGGAGAGATAAAAGAAAAGCCCGCGATTCTGCGTTTAGGGACATTAGTCACCTCTTTGGATGAAGTGGGATAACGTGAATTACTTACAGAATCCAATTTCGTATTTTTTTCGTTTAGTTGTAGCTGTTTTGGAACGAGTAACGTTTAATTAGATTAACGAGTTGTTTTTAGGTTTGTTTTCAATGTTACTGTACATAAAAAAACATGACAGCGACATGTTAAATGTCCTGGTTCGCTTGGCTGTTAATATCTGTCTCCATAAACTATGTGACGCCGACTTTCTTTGGCAAAAGAAAGAACAATAGAGTGAATGGTATAAAAGGTTAAGCAATTCTACACTAGGATGTGTAATTTGGGATCGAAACCGAAGCTAGCCCAAGCATTGTACATTTTAAATATACTACGTTTTTGGTAAGAAAGTAAAAACAATATTTCAATACCAAAAAGCGTGTTATGAATTTTTCATGAACAGATCAAACATTACTCATTACCAGAGAATTAAGTTGCCAGAGTGAACTAGATATCGTTGATAAGATGCATGCAAATGTAGATACATTTTTAATAGTCTGTTGTGAACGCGATGTGATATTCTTCGTCTGCGATGCTTTGTTTTCTATGTACGTTAACAACATACGTTCGCTGTACGATTCCTGGTAGAGTGTCTGCGAGACACCACATTGGCTACGGTTGGGCGTCACGGTGACCTCCCTAGTGTCTGTGTTACCGCTTATTGTCGACTGCTTAATCTGTTTTTAACGAGTCCACATGGGTGGAGCATTTCCTTATTGAATGTAAAGAGGGCGTAAAACTTGGACGTGTTTACGGCCTCCTGGAGAAATAAGGTTCTCAAAATCTGCAGTGCCTACATTGTGATTCCAGGTGTCCCTGTAATATAAACGGCAGTGCGGAGCACTGCATATTAAACGCCTTTTCTTATCTAGCCACACTGTCGATTTTCTGTATTAGGATTTTTTAAAGATGAGAGGATTCCGCTGGTTTTCGGTATTTTCAAACGTTTCCTCATTTTTATGTTTTTATTTACTTATTTATTTGTTGTTGTACGTTGTTATGATTAAAAATAGTTAGCTAACCTGCAAACAATACAATATATATATAAAGCATTTTAGCTTCAAAGTCCCATCCTGGCTTACTAAGACCGTAGGTGTCTTGGGAATTTTCCTTGCCTCAACGTACAAACTACAGTCGCTGCACACAAACAAAATCGTAAAGAACCTAACCCCATAGTTAGTGTGACAGGTTACTAAATGGGGGTTTTCGACAGCTACATATCGGCAGGGACCAGTTTTTCCAAATATTTTGTAATCATTTCTGCTACTCGTATTTTGGTTGTTCTTTATGGTGCTGGTATTAAGACAATTTGGAAGTTTTTGATGCAAGAAAAATTCTGTAGCGCACCTGCTGAATATAACTATGAAATCACACGCACAAACATATTGAAGTCCGATTTTGCATATCCTTAGCTGAAATTATTTGTTAAAATGAAAATTAAGTTAAAAACCATATCTTTTAAAAGAAAGTCTTTGTGTTCATTGAGACTTGTTTTTGGTAGTCTGACGTCAGGTATGACTACAGACAATGCCAACTTGAACAGGGCAGATTCAGAGACGCATCACAAACACTCAGAACGTACGAGAATGTAAATGCTCTGAATAGGGCATTTGGTTACCGTTGATTGCCTTAAACGTAGGTGTTATTTCAAACATAAGGGACATAGTCGCTACTGTGTTGCACTTCACTGACGTCACGTGTGTATACCGTTCGTGAAGCCATTGTCAGGTTTTATGTTTTGATGCTTTCAATGAGGTATGCTCAGTTTGTTTACTTTTGACACGATCATTTTAATTATGTACAATGACAAAAACAAACTCAATGTAAGCTGAACCATATCATTGATGATCAAATGTAGACTGGCCCTTGCCTCTAGAATATAGAATTATTTTGATCACTTGGATGTCTGATTTTAAAACTAGGGGGATATAAGCTAGTAGTAAAATGCAGCCGGGAAATTCTTGATAAAAAATAAGGGGCTGGTAGCCAGTCTAGATCAAATAATTTTCTTGAAATCTAACTTTGATTCTTGTTTCCTTTGTCCTATATGTACTGTTGTACCGCAGTTCCAATCGGCACTAAGTATTTCTTTGTGACTTAAAATATCGCAGGGATCTGTCTAAAGTACTATTTCTCTCCGCTAGTTCAAAGCGCAGTCTGGTGGATAATAGAAAATCTAGAGAGACAATCAATTTCATTGAAAACGTATCAAGCAGCACTGCCGGGTACCACTTAATGCTTTTGGAAATTTACCTGTAAATACTGATATTTATGTGTTCAAACATTTCTCTTGATTTTCTAATAATCTACATAAATGTCGCACGACACCAACATCACACATTGAAAATAAACATCTTTGCGATACCGTATTCTGATTTCCCGCCAGATTACCACAACCATCCCTGCTCACGAGAGTGTGTGGAGGGCGCCCCCTCACTGGTGTGCGAGTACGACTTCATCATCGAGTACTACTACACCCTGACGCGGGCCTGCTACGGCTGCCCGTACAACCAGACAGACTGCACCCGCCCACATTGCGTGCCCGCAGATGGAAGGTCACGTGGTATACTGACAGTTAACAGAATGATTCCAGGTCCGGGAATACATGTGAGTACGACTTTCTTTTAAGACCGTTCGATACCAATAGCGGGACTGAGATATTTAGGTTAGGGGTCTCCGTCCCACTGCCAAAACTCTAACTAAATATTGGAAACTGTTTTTACCAGCATTACTAAAGCCTGGATAGGTCCTTTCTGAAACAAAACCATACCCTCTGGGATTTTTATGAAAAACAATAAAGATGAAATAAACAAAATATAATCAATCGGAGTGTTCTGAATGCAAAACAAAATCAGCGAAGATATGCCGGTATTCGAAACATTGACTCCAGATTGTAATCGTATCGCTTTAACCCAATTGAGCTACGTCGTCAACGGAAGTGTACAGGCCCGAACGTGTTACATTGGTAACAGGAAAGAGAATAGTCTGCGTCCGCCGAGGATCGAACCTGCGACCCCGGACTTCCTAGTCGGACGTTCTGCCACTGAGCTAAAGGGAAATTCTCTCTAGCGCGAAGTAATTGAAATCTGCTACACCACTCCCGCTTCTTTAATGTGTTCGCCATCGAACACCACAACCCAGGTTCTAACTCCCTGTCACCACAGGGAGGGCCACGGACACCATTTGTAACAGGAAAGAGAAAAGAACATTTTGATTCCAACGGGGATCGAACCCGCGATCTTACGGACACTCGGGCACTCTTTTGGCGTGAAGCTAGCAGGCGACCGTAATCCTATGTATAATTTAAGTCTGCCACACAGTTATGTACAAACGGATGTCAAGGGTGGTTACTTTATATATATATATATAGGGAAAAGGGCTGTGCATTGTGACAGGTGTCCTTAATTATAAAGTAGACGTAGGTTTAAGAGTGCTAAGGAAGGTTTTTGAACAACGATTAGAAATTATTACTTTGCCTAATAATATCAAACGTCATATTTCTTCAAAAGTTGCAATTATGATTCAGGCGAAGTCCTCGTTGTATCTCCAGTAGTCGTGTCAAAATGAGCAACGTCATATATCAAAAACATCACGTGGTGTTATGTACATTTAAAATAATCTTCGATGTTGCAACTATTCCGGACCAAAAGTAAACCATTTGTTTAACGCGTTCGATGTTCAACGTGCAACTTAAACGCAGTCATTGTGTGATATCTTGCTATCCATCTTGCTATCCATCGCGTTCGACCACGTCTTTGCTCTTGTTTGACTTACCAATTACATGGATGTGGTATTTATGCTCTATCGTATTGTAGGTTTGTGTCGGAGATGCGATCAAAGTGAATGTTAAGAACAAGTTAGAAGGATCTGAGGGGACCACCATTCATTGGCACGGGGTACTTCAGCACGGAACTCCTTATATGGACGGCGTTGCCATGCTGACGCAGTGCCCGATCCATGCGCACTCCACGTTCCAGTATAAGTATGTATTTCCGCTCTTTGATCATTTGTTGCCTTGTTTTACATCTCTTGGAATTTCGTTGAGGATGACACATGCCACATTTCACAAATCTCTGTGTATCGTTTCAATGTATAAATACTTAATCAATATATCTTATACTGTATCATTTAATGCAGATACGTTATATTCTAAGAGGCAATATATTATTAGTTTCTTGGCAGAGCTTCCCGGCACTCACTACTGGCATGCGCACGCTGGTCTACAGCGAGCAGACGGTCTGTTTGGAGCTCTTGTGATTCGCCAGCCGAGATCACGTGACGTACATGGACTTGAGTATGACTTTGACCTCCCCGACCACACGGTATTGATAAATGATTGGTTGTCGGAAATGAGCGCCACCCGATACGCCGGGCATCACCATGCCATGACTGAACACTCTCCGGACTCCATCCTCATTAACGGTCAGTTGATCAAATGCTGGTCAATAGGTGACGGGTAATGGCCAATGGGTTATGTTTACTTGTCAGTGAGATTCCACGTACTGGTTAGTGAGTTAATTACAATGATCAGTGACCGGGTTATGTTTACTGGTCAGTGGGTCACGTGTACACGGAATGCTAGTAGATCATGTGCACAGGTCAGTGTGTTTTGTTTACCGGCCAGTAGGTCGCGTATACCAGTACTGCTAGTAGGTCGCATACACAGGTCAGTGTGTTTTGTCTACCGGCCAGTAGGTTACGTATACGTGTACTGCTAATAGGTCGCATACACAGGTCAGTGTGTTTTGTGTACTGGTCAGTAGGTCACGTGTATATGTACTGCTAGTAGGTAACTGCACAGGTCAGTGCGGTATATGTGCTGGTCTGTGAGTTACTGGCACTGGTCAGTGGGTCACTACATTTGCAATTTTACCTAAACTAAGAGTTTTATGTTAAGTCATCATCTTTATGTCTGGTAAAAGTAATAAATTGCTTTATCCGCTTTAATAAACCCATGTACTCTTTAGCTGATTTAGTTCACATCTCTGTTTCTAGGGCACGGGTCCAAGCACGTGTTCAGCGAGTCACCATCTCATAGCGAACATTCACATGGACACGGGGGCCATATGGGGGCCAGCAAGGGGCATGACGGCCATGAGATGCACCCGACTGGATCAATGACTCATGGTCAACCGACTGCACATAGCGAAAGTTCCATCATTTCCGGTCATAACGGTATGACGCATAGCGACGGGTCACATGACCAAAACTCTAATCATCTGTCACGTGGTCCTACTCCAACCATGATGCCCACTGAATCGCCAATGTCTCACGGTGACCATCCAAGTATGACAGCACATGATGCACATGTGGACATGGGCCAGCCAATGGGATCACATGCAGCAACAACGCCAGAAGGCCATTCAGAAAGTGCGCGTGAACATTTGCATACTGATGGTATAAGGTCATCGGATAGTACGACCGAAGGCCATAACCACCACCGGTCAAGGAGGAGCAGTGAGAAACCGGGTTGTGGTAATGATACTGGACACCAGAAGGATCAAGAGGTGCACACACCCAATGCTGTCTTTCTTATTACACCAGGGTTCCGTTCTCGTTTCCGTTTGATTAGCAACGGAGTCAACAATTGTCCCATTCATTTTTCTATTGATAACCATACGTTGCTTGTGATAAGTTCAGACGGATCTCCATTTAAACCTGTGAAAGTAGAGTCATTAAACCTATTTGCCGGTGAACGTTATGATGTGATTATTGAAGCCATTAATCCTGTGGGAAACTATTGGATTAGGACGCGGGGCCTGGCTGACTGCGGGCCGGAAATGAAGTCCGCTTCTCAGACCGCCATACTGCGGTATTTAGGCGCACCAGACACACTCCCCTCTGGTTGTACCGACTATGAAAGCGGAAATCGGCGGGGCATGGTAAGTAGTTCGTGCATTTTCTTCTGTAGTTTTCATAGCGGATACAAGTTGAATAAGATAAAATAAGTAAATAATGCATTTACTTTGGCTATTTTTCAAACGTTTTCTGTATTAATTTTCGAATTTGCAGTTTAAACTTGCTAAGAAATCGCGAATATACCTGTACGTACGGTTTATTGCTGGACCCCCTTTCATACAAAATTTAGCGCATTTTGGACATATCTGTGAACGGAACTATGTTGTAGACCTGCATCAGCTAAGTCATCAATTTTATGTTTCTGGTTGGTTTCTTTCAATTTCACCAAAATGGTTGAATAGCCGTGTTTAATTGGAAAGGTGTTATGTTGTGTATCGTCCCGTTCCATCAGACGAAACCATTCGAAATGTTCTAGAGGTTGAATTTGTCGTCACGACAAGATTTCTCACCGAATACTCTAACAGCATTGTCGGAAGGAACCCGAACATTCGGAATATTTTTGGATTGTAAAACTTGACCTGCTTGACTTAATTCCTTCTCTCTGAGTTGAGAATAGGGCCATTAACAAGTCCTCTCTGTTGGAGATATCTTTCCTTATTAGATGACTGTGTTGGTTGACGGATTGGAAAACATCCATGTGTAAAAGTTCTTGGTGTGACATTTTCAGTTGTTTTATTTAGAGACTAAAACGTGGTAACGTAAATAATTACAATTGATATATGTCCCTACAGAAGCTGAATCCGTTTAACGAGGAGATGAATGGTGACGCGATGATCACGGTGGCCGATCTGTTGTCCACTGAACCCAACGACATCTCGCTGAAGCCGATCCCGGATAGACAGTTCTATCTGGCAATGGACTTCAACATGGTGGAAAACTACCGCTTCCACGATCCGGAATACTACTCTCTGTCGTCCCAGATGGGGGCAGTTGGTGGACACCATGCCCATCACCTTTTCACTCCCCAGATCAACGGTATCACATACATCAACCCTCCGTCGCCGCCTCTGTCTCAGTATCATCGTGCCTCGGTAAGCCTATACAAATAGGTTTTCAACCTATCGTCATTATTTTGTGAGATTTGCAATCCTACCTTAACACCACTTACTAACATACTTCACATTGATCGTTTTCTGTTCAGGTTTCTTGACATTTTATTATTTCGCAAAGTACATATATTTTTGTTACATGTATAGTTCGAGACAGGTCTCTTGTTTGCTTGTTTTATTATTGTATTATTGTGGTATAAACGTCACCCTTCTTATTTCACTACTGCGGTTATAACATTGTATTCCTGTTGTATTGGTGTTTGTAGCCGCCACAGATGCTTCTTTTATGTGTAAGGGATTTAACTGTCATAACAACAGGTTCATCCGTTGCCGGTATAAAGTGACCGGGCGAAATGCCGTGCTCGGTGCCTTCAGCATGATATTCCAGTGAGGAAGCACTATAAAGTCGGTATCAGATCCGCATACACAGCACAAAAAGAGACATTGGTTGTTTGTGTTGTTTTCTCCGTAGGGGATTCTGAGCACTTTTAAGATGTTTTCTATTTTTAGCTCACTTGGCACGAAGTGAAATATGTGAAAAACATTAAACAACTTCTTCTGAATAACCAAAATGCACAGGGTGATGATACTTGGACAGTAGCATGCTTAGATGAAGGGCTACCAAGTTTGTTCACATGCATGACCTTCACTTATATTCAAGGTCACAGGGGTCAAATATGTGAAAAACATTAAACAACTTCTTCTGAATAACCAAAATGCACAGGGCGATGATATTTGGTCAGTAGCATGCTGAGATGAAGGGCTACCAAGTTTGTTCAAATGAATGACCTTCACCCATATTCAAGGTCACATGGGTCAATTGTTAAAAAATACCTTTAAACAACTTCTTCTGAATAACTAAAAGGTCCAGGATGTTGATATTTAGTCAGTAGCATACTAGGATGAAGGGCTACCATGTTTGTTGAACTGAATGACTGACTTATATTCAAGGTCACAGGGGTCAAATTTGTTTAAAATCTTTAAACGACCTCTTCTGAATAACCATGGGTCCCGGAATGTTGATATTTTGCAAGTTGCATCCTGAGATGAAATGCTATAAAATCTGTTCAACATAATTACCTTGTTCGACTTTCAATAACAGGGGTGAAATGTTTTTAAAAAAAAAAACAGGTTCTTTTGAATGAATTTTATTCATTAATTCTGATATTCTGCCTGTAGCTTTATTTTAGATCACTTTAAGGTTACAAGTGTGAGATTTATACCAGGTGAACGATGCAGGCCCATTGGGCCTCTTGTTTAAAACTCTTACGTTCTTCGTTTTATCATATAGGCTTGCGACAATAAAAGTGTAGTTGACCCTCCGTTTCTGAAGCTAATGTATATTCAGCTATATCAAATGTAGAAGTATGTTGGGTGTCTCAATTCCTTGATAATTTTACTATCTTATCAATGATGTATTGTTGCTACGTATTTCTTATTCATCAATATCCGTATTTTGCTTTGATATATAGGCCTTAGATGTTGTTCCTGTGTACCAATATCCCAGTAGACTTGCACACCTCGTCGAGAAAGTAGACCCTAGATTCTGTCGACAAAATTATCACTCACTAGATATGAGGAGCAAGGAAGCACCTTTTTAAAATTTTGTTTCTCGATGCAGAAAGACACACAAAGTGACAAAAACGTAAAGCTTAAATAAAAATCCTGAGCCCGTTCAAATCAATGGTTTCCATGTATTCTTCCTTTTCGGCTTCACCTGTTTGAAATTTCTCTGTAGTAGTCCTATCCTTTGTGTTTTGTTGTGTAGGTCCATGCTTGGCATTAGTGCTAAATAAATTCCTCTACTGAGTTGTAAGTTATAAAGGTAATTTCCTTTGTCATCACTTGTTAGCTCACCGGGTCCGAAGGACCAATGTGAGCTTATGCCATACCGTGGCGTCCGTTGTCCGTCCGTCCGTCGTCCGTCGTCCGTCCGTCAACAATTTCTTTAAACGACTTTTTCTTCTTAACCACTGATTGGAATTTAACTTAATTTGACTGGAAGCATCCCTATGTGGTGTGGATTCAAAATTGTACAAATGGTGGGGCTAACCCCCCAGAGGGCTGAGGGGCGGGACAAAAAGGGGGCATTTTGGCTATATTGCTACAAACGACTTCTGTAGAACTATGCACTGGATATCAATCATATTTAATCAAAAGCATTCATGGGAAGCAGGGATTCAAAATTGTACAAATGGTGTGGCTGACCCCCGTGGGGGTTGCGGGGCGGGGCCAAAAAGGGTTATTTAGCAATATTGCTTTAAGCGACTTCTTCTCTGGAACTAAGAGATAGATATCAACCATATTTGACTGGAGGTATCCCTAGGTGGTGGGGATTCAAAATTGTACAAATGGTGGGGCTGACCCCCCAGGGGGCTGAGGGCTGGGCAAAAAGGGGGCAATTTGGCTATATTTGCTATAAACGACTTCTTCCGTAGAACTGTAACATGGATATTGATCATATTTGGTCGAAAGCATTCATGGGAGGCAGGGATTCAAAATTGTACAAATGGTGGGGCTAACCCTCCGGACTAAGGGGTGGGGCCAAACAAAAATAATTACTTGGAAATGGTTGAGATCCCCATATAACCATATATACAATTGCTGAGTATAAAGAGAGGAATGCACATTTGCTTCCAGGATGGCTCTAGGGTCTGGCCCCACCCTTGGAGACTTAACCCCTGGGTCATAACTTTGAAACGGTTGAGATCCCCACCCCAATATATATACAAATGCTGGGCAAAAAGAGACAAATTCAGTCATGATATTAGAATTGATCCTGGGGTCTGGCCACAACCCCAGGGACCTAGTTTCTGAGTCACAGCTTGGAAACGGTTGAGATCCCCACCCCATAAACATACATAAAATTGCTGGGCATAAAAAAATCAAATACAGATATGCTGCAAGGATTGGCCTTGGGGTGTGGCATATTCCCTTGGATCTCATTTGGAGAATAGTTTCCCATGATTGCTTAGATATCCAGGTGAGCGATACATGCCCTCTGGGTCTCTTGTTTATTTATAAAGTCATTATCTTAAGATTAAGAATGACTTCTATAAATGTTTTGATATATGTTGATTTCGAGTAAAACAGAAAATAGGTAGGGGTATATTGTAACAATTTCGTAATCTTTAAGTTACGTTTCTTTAAAAATTGAAGATTGAATGCTGTTTTTCTAGCTTCGTGTGTTACTTTATATAGATGTGTTGAACTAACCACACTTCCGGATCCGTTATCTTTGTCTTTGTGCATTCTCGTACAATTGATCTTAATAAATACCTGCTCTAAGTCAGTGTGCCAATTACGTTCATTTAGAAACCCTAATATTTAAGCCAAATATCCTTTGAGAACAGAGTAATTGTGAACGATCTCAAAAATATTTTTCTTTATGTATCAGTATTGAGTTTAAGCACTGTAACTTTCTCTGTCGGGTTAAGATAACTTCTAATGATCTCATGTAATTCTGGTGTCATAAAGATGATCTTATTCACATGGTTTCCATCTACTTGATCTATTTTCAAGAATTATCTGTAAATCACTCCTGTGTTAATAATTTTCCCATAGCTTTATCGAGTTTGAAGTTGAATTACGGATTTGTTGTCAATCTGCATTTTCTAGCTGTTTTGCTTTTAATTCCAGGTAAAAAAAAATCGTTCAACATTACAGGAGAATACTGACGACATCACTCTTCACTCACTATCATACGTTTGTTGATCCAGGGTATACTAGTAAAAATTACTATATTTGTGAATGAAGTTGACGGGAATTCCTTATTTAGCCTTTAACAAATGAACCAGATCAATTAGCTGATATTCTCGCTATCACTACAGACATTTTCTTTTCTGATGAAATTTTTTCGATAAAAAATATGAATTATATATCTAACGTTCTTTGGGGGTTTTGCCGATTTTCTTTTTCCAGATAAACAAGATCGTTATAGAGTTACTTCAAAATTTGCCAGTCGAATGTTCTTTAAATGATCACTGCATGTTAACAACATCAGTATTTGATATTTTAAATCAAATGCCACCATTTCCCTGCAGTGAGCGATGTTCAAGATCAAAATAAATGCTACTGCATATCAATAGAAGTAGCGTAATTAAATATATGAACAAGAGGCCCATGGGCCATAACGGTCACCTGATATATTTATAGAGAGAGTTGATTTTGTTTTTAACATGTACAGAAATATTATTCAAACTGACAAAAAACAATAAAACCACCTAATTCAATATTTAGCATACAGATTTAAGACTAAAAAGTATTTGAAACTAGCACCTCTGGTTAAAAACAAGGAAAATGAAGAAATTTTAGCACACTGAGTCCTTTGGGCCCCACCCTACAGCCCTTGGGGGAAGGGCTGGCTCAAAATTGTCATAGTATCAAACTATCAACTCAAGGTTATAATTCCAATCAAGTTATTAACATGTAATATTCAAAGTATCATTTGCCATTATAAACCTTAAGACCCTACCATCTATGAAGAGTGTTTGATTCTACCATATCTGGGTCTTTGAGAAGAAGATTTTTGAAATTTCAGTCAATTCAACCCTTTTTGGCCCCACCCATCAGGCCCGGGGGGTCAGTCAGGGCTTACATGTGCATACCATCAAACTGCTATCCAATACTGATAATGCTAACCCAAATTGAATAACTTCCAATGGAAAATAAACAAATGTTGGTCCAAAATGTGATTTCCCTATATAAACAAATAGGAAAGTTTAACCCCTCCCCAAGGGTAAACGTGAGACCCCAGAGTCATGAAATTCACAATTTTGGTATAGCACCTTAAGACCCTTCCATCTATGAAAAGTATTTGATTCTACCATATCTTGGTCTTCAAAAGAAGATTTTTGAAATTTCAGTCAATTCGACCCTTTTTGGCCCCACCCATCAGCCCCGGAGGGTCAGTCAGGGCTCATAGGTGCATACTATCAAACTGCTACCTAATACTGATAATGCTAACCCAAATTGAATTACTTCCAATGGAAATTAAACAAATGTTGGTCCAAAATGTGATTTCCCTATATAAACTATAGTAAAGTTTACCCCCTCCCCAGGGGGAAA
>NW_018407065.1:2725775-2763479 GCF_002113885.1 Mizuhopecten yessoensis
GAAATTCACAATTTTGGTAAAGCACCTTAAGACCCTTCCATCTATGAAGAGTATTTGATTCTACCATATCTGGGTCTTGAGAAGAAGATTTTTGAAATTTTAATCAATTTGACTCTTTTTGGCCCCTTTCCTCAGGCCCCTGGGGGCTTGGGACTAAACCGGACACCATTTTTGTTGACCTTTGTCCATGGAAGGTTCCTGCAAAATTTCATTGAAATTGGTTTAGGGGTTTTGGAGAAGAAGTCGAAAATGTAAATTGTTTACGGACGCACGACGGACGACGGACGACGCCGGACAAAAGGCGATCGCAATAGGTCACTTAAGACTTTGTCTCAGGTGACCTAAAAACACAGGCTTCAATCACTATAGGAAAAGGCTCAGTTGATGATGCATTTACCAATCTGAAGACGATGTAAAATATCATCATCACAAACTCATCCACTTGCTTCTCTCCGACAATATCCCTTTCATGTATATTTTCACCAAAAATAGTCCCTGTGCCTTTTTATGACGTTTTCTCTCGATATATTGTTTCGGTCTGTACTATACCTTCGTGTTTTTGTAAAGACGGTTCGATTGTTTATCAGACTACCAACAGAACAACCTCCCCGAAATGCACGGTCGTTCTATTATTCTTCAGCATTTTGTTTTGTTGAACGAACTTTAACGTAACAAACATTTAAACTAACTTCCTTGTTGTTTTCCCTGCAGCAATATTTCTGTGACAAAAACGATTTCCTTGTGGACTGCAAGACGCAGCTGTGTGAGTGCACTCACCGACTGAAGGTCAAGGTCGGCGAGGTCGTGGAGCTCGTTCTGATTGATGAGGGTAAACACCTGGACAACAGTCACCCCATGCATCTTCATGGACATAGCTTTAGGGTCGTAGCTATGGAAAAGGTAACTATATGAAGTATGCCATACTTAAGAATTCAATGTAGTTTTTGTTTTGTATGCACGGTTATGTTTGCTCCGTTTATCCGAGTGCCGAGACGGTCTTGAATTTTCAACAAAGCAGAAGGGGAAAGCATTTCAAGATATCTAGACGGAAAATTGTTCTGTGTATAAAGTCATTTAAAAAACGGAGGACGCAAATTTGGAAGAAATAAGATTTAAAATGGGAACAAGTTTGGAAACTATCTATTAAATGCTTAAACATTAAACGTCACAAATCATTGGTGACCGATTTATACTTTCCTGTATTTGAATTTAGAGAACTGCACGCGTGAAACAAATATTACAGAAAAAGTGACCTATCTGAATCGACTGGTACCGCCTTTTGGATATTTGAGTAGTTACTCCCTGTGGTTTGGTGTCCTTAGGTACAGACTGACTTCACGTATCATCTTTCCTGTTCTGATTTTGCATTTGCATTTTAAGAATTGTAAATTATTCTTTTTACGGTAGAGGCAATACATCACAAACTTCAGTATTGTCAAAAGGTATAACTTAGCATAGATCAAACCGGATGTTTATAAACAAACATTAACAGATGATGCAAGTTGTGTTCTAGAGTGAATGTCAATCACTTGTCGCCTTAGTGACATTTATTGGCAACCAGCTGTGTGTTGTGGTATATTTGGGTTGACATATGCATTTGAGCGTCGTTTTCGTTGACCTGCTTTCAACTTTTACTTACTCATCGTGGTGCAATTGGTCTTAGTCATCATCTGAATTGATAAATGAAATGTCCAAGAAGCTAATATCAGGTCTGATAAATCGCCTTTATATTCATAATTTTAACTATAACTTTAATTTAGATATCCGGCTATGGCAATTGTGTTTTTTTTATCTATTGCGTAACAGCAACATTGTATATGTTTGATTCATGGAGATGTTCTTAGCTTGATTTTTTAACGTTTTCATTATCTAATTATAAATTACACATGAAGGTTTTGCCGGATATTATTAGTATTTTTTATCAAACTTAAAGGGTTCCTGTCCTGCTGACTGTAGTTTTTCCTACATACAGAAGCCAACACTTAATTTCGTTTTGGATATATCAGTAATACAGTTGGGTCTGGAAACCTCCGTTGACCAGGTAGCTCAGTCGATTAGAAGTCCAGGGTTCGAATCTAAGTCTAGTTTTACAATCAAATCCGGGGTGTTGTTTTTTCATTATTTCTCAATTATATTCCAGAAAAGTCCCATTAGATGTGGTTTTATTTTCAGAAAGACTTACCAGATGTGTAGTCATGCCGTTTGTTTCCAGTACATAGTTAGTGTTTGGTAGAGGTACAGGGGATCCCTTAAGAACTTTAGTAGAAACAGTGATATTATTGGGGATGCAAATTTGGCTCCTTACATATTTTCATAATAATAATAATACTGGACGCAGGCATAATGCCTATATGTTCTTTAGTGTGATCTCGACTCTTCCGTTAAATGTGTCTTTGTATAAATGTAGAGCCCTGTTATTTGCGTTCTTTCCTAATTGCAAAACTTTGCATTTGTCCGTTTGGAATTTTAAAAGCCATTGATCTGACCATTTTTGGAGTTGATCTAGATCATCCTGTAGATTTATATTATCGTTATAATTGTAAATTTTAGTATCATCTGCGAACAAGTACATTGTTGCTTTAATAGATTCAGGAAGGTCATTGATATAAATTACAAAGAGAGTCGGCCCTAAAACGCTTCCCTGGGGGATACCACTTGTTACCTCCATCCATTTTGACATTTCTCCGTTTACCGATACTCGCTGTTTCCGGTTAGTTATGAAACTTTGCACCCATTTGATAATTTCATGTCCAATGGTAAATCACTTTTCTCGCTTAACAAGTTTTTCTCCATCCCTGAATCTTAAACCATTGTTGTAACACAAACTGGAATTATTTCAGTGGCTTGTCTTATAATTATGACGACACTTAACAATGCTTTGCTCCGGCATTTTCAATTTTGGCGACATGATTCAGAGCAGTTGTTTCCCAGACCGAAAATAGGAATCATATATTTCAATAAAAAGATGATTTTCCAGATTTAAGCATTTCAGATTATGAAAGAATCCCTGGGGGAAACCCAAAACTCGTGATGGATGGTTTGATCTTGATTATTCAACTGTCATTAAACCTCGTGTCGTTATCAGTTAATTTGCAAATTCAAATACATTAAGCAAGCAACTTATAGATGTTATTGTTAATTTCACGATGTTAAACATTTATAAGTAAATTCCTCATGAGGCATAGAAAAGAAGATATGTTATGAAAAATTGTTTTGACGTCTATTTTCGTGTGAACTAAGGTAATTTGGATAACTTTGATATATGTTGTGACAACGTACTTATGACAAGCCAAGCCAACTCGTGACAACGTGTAAAGGATGATCATTATATAAAGTGTCTATATTTATAGGTCTCATAAGTTATAACGACAATATGGGCGCTGGGTCCGAACAAACAAAACGTTCGTAGGATGCGTTTTACTGAAATAAATAGAGATGATAGAAGTATAGAATTAAAAGCGACAGTACATACCGAGGCATTTTTTCAACTTTTCGGGGCATTATTCATCTTTAGTAAGACACAAATATAAACACAATTACATATCACAAAATATGACGGAGAAATAGAAACCATAAACATGGATCTACTCGAGGTGATGAAAAAGAAAACGGAGAATTCTGAATTCATATTCTGATATGAAAGGATGCCCCTTCGGTTGACCGGGAGCCGAAGGGTACTTTCAGCGAACAATCTCAGATAATGTTACAATATGTCGGGAGCTATCTAAGCAGATAATATATAGGGATAAATACGAAATGATACTAAATACTAAAATGAATACTTGATAATAAATGTATAATTATAATATTTAAAAAATAATACCTGTATATCTATAAATATATGTAATATATATACATGAAAACATGAATAATATACTAACACTGAAAGATTATCCATGATATACATATTTTGAATTCGTTAAAACGATATTTTGAATGAAGGTTTTCGTTGCCAGTGATAAACCGCAGCTCTGTCATGTTATGCAACGTAAGACAATATGCTAATACTGTGTTTAGTGTAGGGAGAGATGATAGATGGTCCTCCCTGTGACCTGATATATTGACACCATGTAAACACATAACTTGTCAACACGTAACCACTCACTCAAACTTAATTACGTGTGGAACACTACTGTTGTAAAACACCAGTCTTGTCAAACAAATGGCTTTTACTACTTATCGCTGATTTATATACATTTAACTACTTTCTACCTATCATTTACTTAATTGCTTCTAACCACTAATTATTAACTTAATCACTGTTTCTCTAACCGCTAATTATTAAACACTGTTCCTCTAGCCACTTATTAATATAATCACTGTTCCTCTCAACACTTATTAATTTAATCACTGTTCCTCTAGCCACTTGTTAATTTAATCACTGTTCCTCTAGCCACTTGTTAATTTAATCACTGTTCCTCTAGCCACTTATTAATTTAATCACTATTCCTTAATCACTGTTCCTCTAGCCTATAAGTATTTCCTTAATCACTGTTCCTCTAGCCTATAAGTATTTCCTTAATCACTGTTCCTCTAGCCACTAAGTATTTCTTTAATCACTGTTCCTCTAGCCACTAAGTATTTCTTTAATCACTGTTCCTCTAGCCTATAAGTATTTCCTTAATCACTGTTCCTCTAGCCACTAAGTATATATTTAATCACTGTACCTGTTGCCATTATGTATTTCTTTAATCACTGTACCTCTAGCCACTAAATATTTCTTTAATCACTGTACCTGTAGCCACGAAGTATTTCTTTAATCACTGTTCCTCTAGCCACTAAGAATTTCTTTAATCACTGTTTCTCTAGCCACTAAGTATATATTTAATCACTGTTCCTCTAGCCACTTAGTATTTATTTTATCACTGTACCTGTAGCCACTAAGTATTACTTTAATCACTGTTCCTCTAGCCACTAAGTATTTCTTTAATCACTGTTCCTCTAGCCACTAAGTATATATTTAACCACTGTACCTGTAGCCACGAAGGATTTATTTAATCACTGTTCCTCTAGCCACTAAGTATTTCTTTAATCACTGTTCCGCTAGCCTCTAAGTATATATTTAATCACTGTTCCTCTAACCACTAATTATTTATTTAATCACTGTACCTCTGGCCACTAAGTCTTACTTTAATCACTGTACCTCTAGCCTCTAAGTATTTATTTAATCACTGTACCTGTAGCCATAAGTATTACTTTAATCACTGTTCCTCTAGCCACTAAGAATTTCTTTAATCACTGTTCCTCTAACCACTAATTATTTATTTAATCACTGTACCTCTGGCCACTAAGTATTACTTTAATCACTGTACCTCTAGCCACTAAGTATTTATTTAATCACTGTTCCTCTAGCCACTAAGTATTTCTTTAATCACTGTTCCTCTAACCACTAAGTTTTTCTTTAATCACTGTTCCTCTAGCCACTAAGTATTTCTTTAATCACTGTTCCATTAGCCACTAAGTATATATTTAATCACTCTACCTCTACCCACTAAGTATATATTTAATCACTGTTCCTCTAACCACTAAGTATTTCTTTAATCACTGTACCTGTAGCCACGAAGTATTTCTTTAATCACTGTTCCTCTAGCCACTAAGAATTTCTGTAATCACTGTTCCTCCAGCCACTAAGTATATATTTAATCACTGTACCTGTAGCCACGAAGTATTTCATTAATCACTGTTCCTCTAGCCACGAAGTATTTCTTTAATCACTGTTCCTCAAGCCACTAAGTATTTCTTTAATCACTGTTCCTCTAGCCTATAAGTATTTACTTAATCACTGTACCTGTAGCCACTAAGTATTTCTTTAATCACTGTTCCTCTAGCCACTATGTATTTCTTTAATCACTGTTCCTCTAGCCACTAAGTATTTCTTTAATCACTGTTCCTCTAGCCACTAAGTATTTCTTTAATCACTGTTCCTCTAGCCACTAAGTATTTCTTTAATCACTGTTCCTCTAGCCACTAAGTATTTCTTTAATCACTGTTCCTCTAGCCACTAAGTATTTCTTTAATCACTGTTCCTCTAGCCACTAAGTATTTCTTTAATCACTGTTCCTCTAGCCACTAAGTATTTCTTTAATCACTGTTCCTCTAGCCACTAAGTATTTCTTTAATCACTGTTCCTCTAGCCACTAAGTATTTCTTTAATCACTGTTCCTCTAGCCACTAAGTATTTCTTTAATCACTGTTCCTCTAGCCACTAAGTATTTCTTTAATCACTGTTCCTCTAGCCACTAAGTATTTCTTTAATCACTGTTCCTCTAGCCACTAAGTATTTCTTTAATCACTGTTCCTCTAGCCACTAAGTATTTCTTTAATCACTGTTCCTCTAGCCACTAAGTATTTCTTTAATCACTGTTCCTCTAGCCACTAAGTATTTCTTTAATCACTGTTCCTCTAGCCACTAAGTATTTCTTTAATCACTGTTCCTCTAGCCACTAAGTATTTCTTTAATCACTGTTCCTCTAGCCACTAAGTATTTCTTTAATCACTGTTCCTCTAGCCACTAAGTATTTCTTTAATCACTGTTCCTCTAGCCACTAAGTATTTCTTTAATCACTGTTCCTCTAGCCACTAAGTATTTCTTTAATCACTGTTCCTCTAGCCACTAAGTATTTCTTTAATCACTGTTCCTCTAGCCACTAAGTATTTCTTTAATCACTGTTCCTCTAGCCACTAAGTATTTCTTTAATCACTGTTCCTCTAGCCACTAAGTATTTCTTTAATCACTGTTCCTCTAGCCACTAAGTATTTCTTTAATCACTGTTCCTCTAGCCACTAAGTATTTCTTTAATCACTGTTCCTCTAGCCACTAAGTATTTCTTTAATCACTGTTCCTCTAGCCACTAAGTATTTCTTTAATCACTGTTCCTCTAGCCACTAAGTATTTCTTTAATCACTGTTCCTCTAGCCACTAAGTATTTCTTTAATCACTGTTCCTCTAGCCACTAAGTATTTCTTTAATCACTGTTCCTCTAGCCACTAAGTATTTCTTTAATCACTGTTCCTCTAGCCACTAAGTATTTCTTTAATCACTGTTCCTCTAGCCACTAAGTATTTCTTTAATCACTGTTCCTCTAGCCACTAAGTATTTCTTTAATCACTGTTCCTCTAGCCACTAAGTATTTCTTTAATCACTGTTCCTCTAGCCACTAAGTATTTCTTTAATCACTGTTCCTCTAGCCACTAAGTATTTCTTTAATCACTGTTCCTCTAGCCACTAAGTATTTCTTTAATCACTGTTCCTCTAGCCACTAAGTATTTCTTTAATCACTGTTCCTCTAGCCACTAAGTATTTCTTTAATCACTGTTCCTCTAGCCACTAAGTATTTCTTTAATCACTGTTCCTCTAGCCACTAAGTATTTCTTTAATCACTGTTCCTCTAGCCACTAAGTATTTCTTTAATCACTGTTCCTCTAGCCACTAAGTATTTCTTTAATCACTGTTCCTCTAGCCACTAAATATTTCTTTAATCACTGTTCCTCTAGCCAATAAATATTTCTTTAATCACTGTTCCTTTATTTATTAGCTTGTGATTACCGTACTGCTAAACTCCGGTTAAATATTTATTTTCATTTAACCTTTACTCCTTACGAAAGCTGACCATCCCATACTATTAACAGTTAATTACCTAACTATAAACCATCCCATACTATTAACAGTGATTTACCTAACTAAAAACCATCCCATACTATTAACAGTGAATTACCTAACTATAAACCATCCCATACTATTAACAGTGAATTACCTAACTAAAAACCATCCCATACTTTTAACAGTGAATTACCTAACTAAAAACCATCCCATACTATTAACAGTGAATTACCTAACTAAAAACCATCCCATACTATTAACAGTGAATTACCTAACTAAAAACCATCCCATACTATTAACAGTGAATTACCTAACTAAAAACCATCCCATACTATTAACAGTGAATTACCTAACTAAAAACCATCCCATACTATTAACAGTGAATTACCTAACTAAAAACCATCCCATACTATTAACAGTGAATTACCTAACTAAAAACCATCCCATACTATTAACAGTGAATTACCTAACTAAAAACCATCCCATACTATTAACAGTGAATTACCTAACTAAAAACCATCCCATACTATTAACAGTGAATTACCTAACTAAAAACCATCCCATACTATTAACAGTGAATTACCTAACTAAAAACCATCCCATACTATTAACAGTGAATTACCTAACTAAAAACCATCCCATACTATTAACAGTTAATTACCTAACTAAAAACCATCCCATGCTATTGACAGTGAATTACCTAACTAAAAACCATCCCATACTATTAACAGTGAATTACCTAACTAAAAACCATCCCATACTATTAACAGTTAATTACCTAACTATAAACCATCCCATACTATTAACAGTTAATTACCTAACCAAACACCATCCCATACTATTAACAGTGAATTACCTAACTAAAAACCATCTTTTTTTGCGTTTATTAGATTGTGGTTCTTCACATGCTGTTGTAGGTTTCCTGTGTTTGGCCCCCGTCTATTCCGTCTTTGCGTATTGCAGAGTTATCTTCTCTTGGGAGCAGGTATTGATTGTTACGTCACTTGTTTGTGAGAGTAACGTCATCAATTTTTGAGAAAACGACGTAATTTTCTCACACAAACCAATGACGTAACAATCAATACATGCTCCCAAGAGAAGATAACTCTGCAATACGCAAAGACGGAATAGATCACTCTACGATACCTATGTAAATTCCTTACTGGGAAACAACCTAACCAGTTGCCTCAACTACTTAGCATCGGTTAAATGAGGATTGAGATACTAATTTTTAACAGTTAGGGTGGTATGTAACCCAGTTACTTATACACATGTTCAGATTACATTTGAATCCCTCTACACAATTTTTAGAATGTTTCTTTATGTTTCTGTAGCATTTAAAGATTCTGTGAATCAATTGATGAATCAGTTGGTTTCGGCTGAAAAGGAGTTTTCTGCAAACGGCGGAACGTCAATCGGAAAAAAACTCACGTTCGTGCTTGTATGCAATTCAACAGTATTTTAGTTGTTACAGTTGTCATTTGAGTTGTTCCATTAAAAAGAGATGATCTGGAAAGCAGAGTGTCAAAAATAAGCAACAAGAACTACTATCAAAATATTATTTATCTTAGTGTAACCTCAGTTTAAACATGAGACGGCGATTCACAGCTAGCTTTGTATGACTAGCGCCAGTAGTAATAATACTCCAGTTGCAACGTTTAACGTGGTCTAGACGCACGCATAATTACAATATGATTCATGCTCGACAAAAACCTGTTGATTGCAGTGTATGCAATATGTATGTGTAAAAATTGACAAAACCTATCTATCAATCATTTGGAAAGTGCTAGCAGTTGTTTTTCTAAGTGTTAAATTTAATTTGTTCACTCTGTGAACATTTTGATCTGTTATATTTAAATCAAATTTTCAAAGAGCCAAATTATTTGAATCGCTCAAGTTTGTGGAATAATACGTATTCGCGATTTTCACTCTAACAACACATTTAAGACTATTTGAATTGTGTTGGAACATGCAACATGAAAAGAGAAAGGCCAAACGCTATTTACTCTGTGAGAGAATGAGCCTTTCGAGGTCTGAAGGGCCGACATTAGTCTACTCTCTCATAGAATCTACTTAAAACAGGGTTTTGTATTAATAATAGACACATTTCTGTGTTTATTATGGTTTACTATTGCACTTAAAAGTCAAAACCTTAATCAACAACTGAATCAGCGCTGGCCGCAGTAGTAAAATTATGTCGTTTCCATTAAAGAGTTATATAATCGTAACATAGATTTATCATCCCAGGGAAGTGTTTATTGGATCGATTATACTTAGTATGGATTAATGTGTATGAAGATATGACGGATTATCCCCGAATTAAAGTAGACTTGACTGTTCCATCACGTAAGTCTGTTGGATAAAATTGTTCTCAAAAGATTTGTTTCCTCAATTAAGTTAGACATAATAGTAAGTTATTATGTCTCTCCTTCGAATGAATAATGAATAAACCGTTAAAGATATCTTGATGAAACTTCAGGTATGCAAACATCACTCACAGGAGGTGTGCAGTGCACTGGAGTTAGGTCACTGTGGCCTTCACATCAAGGTCAAAGGTCAAATAAGTGCATATTTTCAGTAAAATTCTTGTCCGGCCCGTACATTTCAAACAGTTAAAGATATCAAACAAGTATACCTGCATCACCCACAGAAGGTGTGCAGTGCATCACTATATACAGAACTATGGCCCTTTGTTTCATTTATATACCGAAGTTTGCCAACGGCATGTTATTAGGGCCCCGCATCGAAGATGCAAGTGCCCTATACGAATGCATCCGTCCATTCGTCACAATCAAACAAGGTATCAACTGACCAAAGGTCAAGGTCACTGGGTCAAAGGTCAAGGTCAAATATGGTTTCTTTTCCCTGATGAACATTTTGTTATGACATTATGAAGCAAAGTTGGTTGGAATTTAACGGAGAATCAACTGACTTAAGGTCAAGGTGACTGGGTCAAAGGTTAAGGTCAAATTCCGTATCTTTTTCACTGGGGAACATTTTGTTATGACACTTTGAAGCAAAGTTGGTCGGAATTAAACAAGGAGCCAGTTGACCAAAGACCAAAGGTCACTGGGTCAAATGTGAAGATAACATTTTGTATCTTTTCACTGGTGATCATTTTGTTTTGACACTTTGAAGCAATGTTGGTCAGTATTAAACAGGGTGTCAATTGATCTAAGGTCAAGGTCACTGGGTCAAAGGTTGAGGTCAAATTTTGTATCTTTTCCCTGAGAAACATTTTGTTATGACACTTATAAGCAATGTGTGTCGGAATTACACAAGGAGTCTTTTGGTCAAAGGTCAAGGTCATTTTTTTTTAAAAATCTTTTCACTAATGAACATTTTGTTATGATATTATGAAGCAAAGTTGGTTGGAATTTAACAAGGAGTCAACTGACTTAAGGTCAAGGTCACTGGGGCAATTGCAAGGTCAAATATTGTATCTTTTTACTGATGAATTTTTTTTTGTATGTTATTATGAAGCAAAGTTGTTCAGAACTTAACACGGAGTCAACTGATAAAAAATCCAGGTTACGGGTTCCAAAGATTCAAGGTCAAGGTCAAGTTTGGTATTTTTCACTGATTAACATTTTGTTATGATATTATGAAGCAAAGTTGGTCGGTATTGAAGAATGAGTCAACTGACTAAAAATCAGGGTCACTTGGTTAAAGGTCAAGGTCATTTGGGTCCAAAGGTCAAAGACAAAGTTGATCTCCTACTTTGACCCTGGCTCTTGATGGAGGGGGTATTTAAGGTGAAATAAAACAAATCAAAGCTAACAAATGAATATTGCACCGGTACTTACATTTATGTAGCCCAGCAAATATGGAAGTGGAAGGAAACAAGACTCGCATCAAAAAACATGTAAAATGTTGATTTTGCTTCCTTGCAATTTTTTTTGAAGTCCAAATGTCAAACGTCAAGCTCAGCTTTATGGGTAGATTGCTTCTTGATGATTATGGGGGATATATTGCCACAAGACGGGGCCTTTACTGACCTGTCAGTGTTCTAGTTTCACCTACGTTGACCAAACTTGCTAAAGTTTTAATGTATCTTGGGAAGTAGGAGTGTCGAATTTTTAATTCGGGTCTCGTGTCCCACTATCTAAAGCGATATGGGCCTTTGCTAATTTTTTATACCGGAGTTTTTCTATTGGCTTTTGGTAGACATGCTTTTTTTCTAGTTTCTTCATTGAATAGAACTATCGGTGATATTTCAATGAGCTTTTAAATTTAAACATTGATGTATGGTTACATGTATCTGGTTCAGATCAAAATAATGTAAATAAATAGTAGATTTAAAAGATTTAAAATCTACTGGAACCTAACTGTTTTTTCAATCTATGGGAACCCGACCTCTAAATTGACAGAAGCTACGAATAGCTGAAAAATGGAATTTTCACCCACAAATAGACTACATTCTTACTTATGTTTTCTCACGATTGATCTAAAAAGCCCATCTTCACTTATTATCAGATCAGGCCTATAGCATTCAATCAAATTCTCTTCTGTCACTCTGTGATTTTATGTTATCAAGTTTGTAACTTAATTAACCAAGCGAAATTATGTTCAACCAGTAGAGCTAGTATTAATAAGGAGAAGAGTTATGTGTGGATGTACTGCCTTGATCAATCAGTTTTCCTGACATGTCAAAAAAAGCTTGCTGGGACAACAATATATTCAAGCATTAGCGACAAAAGCCTATGTGGTTTGCAGGGCAAACATCTTTATGTTCCTGTTCCTGCGTTTGGGAGGGTACGTGTAAAGCTTCCCTCACAGTGTATACGTCCAATAAAGGTTGCCTCTGTCGTAAGGTTCCTATTAATGACATCCCTAATCGTTATGTTTACTCGCGATATCCCCATGTCTTTCGGGACTTTGATTTGATACCTGCAACTGTCCATTATTAGGCCAGCAGCTGTCCATTATAAAACACAATAATTGACGGTTACTGCTTAATAACGGACAGCTGTAGGTAAATATCTTTACTTAATTATGGTTAACCAATGAAATGTGCCGTTGCATCTCCGAAGTTGTAGAATATGCAATATTGCCCTGCCACTACGTGGTGATTAATCTTATGTAAACAGGTGAATGTATTCATATGTCCTACCTCTTGGTTTTGTGCATATAAGAGAATCGCGTTGACTTAGCCATCTAATAGCTGTTCTATATACCATCAATCATTCTAAAAAGAAATTTATTTAAGGTAACGTTTCTGTGTTAAAATTAATTTCTCCCGGTTTTTATTTTGATACAAATGTATATTTCATTAGCATATTTGGTTTTTATCGCGTGTATCAACGATAAATAATGGAAACGTTTAACCACAAAAACAAGTTGACTGTCACCAAGATTTATGACTTTTCAAACAGATAAAATATAGAGGAGTTAACATATTCTTTATATGGAAAATATATGATTGATAGACTTACATTTTGTTTCATTGCAAATAAATCTTGTCAAAAATTATTGACCGAAAAACGTTAACCACAGCAAATTCTCAGTGTCTCAGAAATTCTGATACATTTTTACTGCATCGAAATCAGAGTATGCTAATGAGTTATTGTATTGGTGTAACTGTGTCCTTATTTTCTTATACTCTTCAAAAGCCTTAATGGTTAAAATAATATTTATGTGTTTCAAGTACCTATTAGATCGTGTCTTATTGTCTTGTTTTTGAAGCTGAACACCTCCACAAGTGTTGAGTACGTGAAGATGCGTGACCGGATTGGGCTTATCAGCAGGAACCTGGACAGGCCAATCACCAAGGATACCGTGAATGTCCCGGATGGAGGTTATACCATTGTCAGGTTCCACGCCAAAAACCCAGGTACAATGCATGTTAAACATTGTCTTAAAAGCGTATTCTTTAAAACAATTGATCTTTAATTTAAAGCTTTGAATTTGTTGCTTTGGATTTAGAAGGGACCATGTCGTAGGATACTTTCAAACATTCTGCCAATGAACCTGAAGCTCGTTTAATTAACATATGTGATGGAAACTCGTTTAAAATCCTCGTTATCTAACAATGTAGAAATTCATGTTGTATGGAGCTATCTTTCGTCATGAAGAAAAGACGTCATCACATTGTGTTTGTGACTACATATAAGTTGTTATTATGCAAGATATTTCAGATGTTACCAATTGAATACCTACATCTTTCTTTGAGTATATATCTTTCAGTAAATCAAAATGATGTGAGAATCTTTTGAGTATTCACCAGGTTGAATACTCACATTTCTCTTTAAGAATATCCTATCCAGTTTAAATAAGTATTTCAAAACGATATTATATCCTTTTTTGAGTATTCACCAGTGGGAATACCCACATCTATCTTAATGTCTATGAAAACAAGGTGAGAGCCTTTTGAGTACTATTATTCGCCCGTTTGAATTCCCATATCTTTCTTTTAGTACACCTATTCAATGTGGAACCTTGTCGGTGTATTTTCCATTTTAAATATCTACATTTCTCTAAAGTACATAAACCTGAAGTCAATGGGTACATACGCAATTGCATGCAAGTCGGTTTGATCTGTATGTGCAGGATTCTGGCTGCTTCATTGCCACATCGCCTTCCACATGGCGATGGGTATGAGTGTCGTCATCCAGGTGGGCGAGGTGGAGCAGATGCCAGCGCCCCCTAGGAATTTCCCACGCTGCGGGGACTGGACACCGGAAACCCAGCAGATGGAGGAGTACCCTGAATGTGGCCAGCAGTCCACAGCCTACCCTCTGGTCATGGGAACTGACGTAGCGAATTCCTACTATGGCTCTTCCGTCCAGCCAGTACTTATCTTTATTTCCCTCATTTTATCTCTTGTAAATAGTGCGACACAGATTTATGGATAGAAAAGACACTAACATTTATATTTGTCGATCGTCTGACCTGTTCATAGCGGGACAGACATATAAACACCAGAAATCCGAACTTGTATATATGCATATCGTCTATCTTGTTTAAAGCACGACACTACATATTATACAAGACCAAAAATTTGAACTTGTATATATTCCGATCGTCTATCTTGTTTAAAGCGCGACACAACATATTTAAGACCAGAAATCTGAACTTGTATATATTCCGGTCGTCTATCTTGTTTAAACCGCTACAAAGACATTTTGATAGATATGATATCTGTTTTAATATATATTGTCCGATGGGCTTTCTTGATGTCTTGATAAGATATCTGCACCTTTTTTTTCGATCGCCTATCTTGTTCACAGCGCGATACAAACTTTTGACAAGACAAGATATTTTTACTTACATTTATTTTCCGATAGTCCATCTCGATGTGAGCGCGCCACAGACTTTTGATAAGACAAGATATTTTTGTATTCGTTTATTTTTCCGATCTTTTCTCTTGATATCATATCGATGAAGAGTTGTTAATAAGATACAGAATATCTTAAATTTATCTCTCTGGCCTTTCTTCCAGTAACATACACATCAAATGTTAATGATCAGGTATCTCGCGTAGTGTGTGTCAAGTTACTCAATGACGATTCCTCTCGTATCATTGACCAGAACGGAACGGAAACTGAAATGAAATCCCACCACTGATTTTCGCATTCAGATAATATCACAATGTTTACTTTGTTTATTTCATATATTTTATTTTCATCAAATGAAATCCCCAAAACATTGAATCTTTACGATTTGATGTCGAATGACAAGTTGTCGCGATATGTTGATTACTGTTAAATGTATATACCGGAAATCCATTTATCAGCTCATATTATATACATTATTATTTTTATATCTACAATCTATTGTTCTTCAAAATGTTCGTTTTTTGGCTAGGAGATCCGTTATTTTTTACTGTGCAACTATATACATTGTTGAACGTGAAATCCATTGAAAAGACTTTTCTTCTGTGAACTGATTTTTTGTTAATTTTTCTATATAAACATGTTTATCATTTGAATGTTATGACATTACTGTAAACGTACTTATTTAAGCGGTGATAATATTTTAGCGATTTGTTTGCTATTTTGAAAGTGGTAAATTATAATATCCGCTTACGAACTATATAAATATAATAACATTATATTTCTGTATAAGATATGTATAGCTCTAAATCATGATTTGTGTGAGTTAATCATTGTCGCCAGTGCGCAAAAATATGAATCCTCTAATATAAGTACGCTTTCAGTATACTTGATTTGTGTGTTTTTAGAGGCTATACTCTGTTGGCGCCGTGATAACAGGCTTGTGTAGTGTTGTCTATATTAAATGTATCATCATTTATCGCCGTGTTGTGTATCATTTCATCCTATAGCAGATTGCATGGTTTGAAGGTAAAGGGCACCACTTCATCAGTAATAATCGTCCAAAAAAAGTTCTGCTTTTTTCATTTTTTAACTTTCAAATTTCGACAAAATCAATAATACATTTTAATTTGGTGGTACCATTTACCTTAAACAATGGTGAAAGTGTACGATTAGTTCATTTAGGTTCAAATACTGTAGATACCTTTGATTTTGCCTGATATTTATTTTCGCGTAATTTCTCGTTATAAATGGATCGAGAACTCGAGTATTACATAACCGAAGACAAAGACATGGTAAGAATCGCGAAATAAAGTCTTCGCAGTTAATTGCAGGAAGGTGAGTTCTCGCGGAAAAAAAATGTTCGCGAATATAAGTAATCTACAGTATGGGGTGGAGCGCACGTTAACTAATGAATTCAATATTTCATCCACCATCAATATCCAGACAAGAGAATGGTGTTCACTTCATTCACAACTTTTTGTCCATCACTATCTACACATGAAGTGATGTAGGACAGTTATATATATTATCTGTGTCTCCCTTACCAGTGATTTGCATCGTGATCATGGAGATTCTAAGAGGTACTGGACGTCAACATCACTAACCATGGCCATTCATGTAAGTTATTTACAGTAAATAACCATTTGGTCATATTAATTTTGAGCTCAACTTACTTCAATCCCATGGATTTGTATTAAATCTCAGAAATGAATAACATGGTGGTAGTTGCGTGCTTGTCGTAGTGATAGGGATCAACACCAGTCAACAATGTGCATATAATAACTCGAAATATATCTTTCATCGGTTAGATAGCCATCCCTCCAAAAATGTTAGGTGCTGTGTTTATGTTTGTTTCCATCGAAATGGCACTTATGACCAATGTGAGCAATGTTCGTGTCTCTTAAGTTTCACTGTAGCGGATGAGAGGATTCCACGCATATTAAACATGGCAGTTGATCTGTTATTCGAATATATTCCAAATTAATAAAGGCCATAGTCCAAATAGTAGTTTATATTAGCCTGCAATGATTCCTAAAAAGCACAGGTCGATAGCTACACGTCATTAGTCCCCGTGAAAAGCACAAGTGATAGACTCCAATGGGAAATATCGGTGGGGATCAGGCCTTTAGCTCGATTCTGAACTGACCCTAGTTTCTAGAGTTGTCTATTCTACCGATTTTCTTGTCTTTTCTCGCTCTCGTGGATTGGTAGATGTCGTGCGCATATTTCTATTTACTGATTGCGAATAGAAGATTTTTTCGAATTTAAATTTCATTCGAGTTATATGTGGATTTCCGTGACGATTCAGCGATATTTTTATAGAAATTCACTAAGAAATCGCCAAAATAGTATCAGACAAATGAACCACACAACGGGGGCAAAGGCAGATAATCAAACATGCTCGTGCTCTCTCAAGTCAAGTTTTTACAAGATTAGAATTTGCCAATTTAGAATGTCATGATACTTGTCTCCCATATGCCATGTGTGAAGGTTATTAGAAAGTAAATATTTACATACCGCAATATGCACCTTGATATTCTTCATTGCTCTAGTATTCTGAACTGTTGAGTTATTGGTCAACGCAAAAGTTTTGTTCAGTAGCTGTTTATAGGTATTGGTCTTGCTGTTGTTCTTGTTCCGGTATCTATGTTAACTTGTATACTACGCTAATATTTGTAAACTGCTAAAGGAGATAAATCCGTGGACTCTGCTCTGAAGTCTTTCCCTTTATGTGCACACTTTATCATAACGTTTTTGGTTATGGAAGTAGTTAATAGTATTTCATGTCCAATCATACGGTGGAGGTGATATGCATCTATCTTGTCCTTTAACTGGTGACGGCGCAATATCTTTTTATGTCCTGTTAGTTTGGTACTTATTACCCCTACTTCATTAACGTTAAGTTTCCGTCTTTCAGCACTATATCTCCAACTTCAACCCTCCGCAACCAAATCTGAGCTCTCAGTCTAGTGTGAACGCTACAGCTAAGAACATGCGAATGCAGATGTTCAACATGTTCCTTACCGGCAGCAATGGTCGCCCAACGCGACCACGAGGTTTGAAGTGGACCAAGAGCAGCGCCGCGTCATCGCCATCACTTGATGTTCGACCCAGACGTACAGGCCGTAACGCACGCACCGATCACCATGAGGACCGCTCCGACCGCGTGTTGTCCACGAACCCCCTGTTGTATCCGTCGGGTAGACGGTAGTTACGTCTGTCGATGTCTTGGAAACGATCCTGGACCAAATTTTACAAGGAATCATTATGTCCTTGTTCTTCATTTGAGCAGACGCCATCATTGCATAGGGAAATCGGGCTGACCAGTACGTGTCTGACGTCATCGGAGCACGGCCCCGCTTTGCCACAAGTAGCACGCGCCTTGTCCCACGGATTAAGGGACACTATTGTTAGATGGTTCACATCCAAGTAGTTGCTGTTGAATTGCTCACAGATTTCATCTCGGCAGTTTGTTGGAAATGATATTTCAGCTTCATTGTTCTTGGTTAAGAATGCTGATTTTGAATTAAATTTATTGTTGAAAATACATAGTAAGACTAATTTTGTTTTGTGTGATTCTTTTATTTATATATATATTATTTATTTGTAAATAGCAAAAATGCCTAGACAGGAAGAAAATCAGTTATTATTTTAAACACGGTTAAAACAATTTTCTTTTACGTCGAATAAATCCTTAAAGTTGATGACGATAATGGAACTGGGTACTGGTTCTAAATAATATCCTGGAATCCTATCTGGCTTAACCTTACCAAAAGTTAGGTTTTGACTTTAATGGTTACTAAATGATAATCAAAAGACGTATGAACGGAGTTTGCACATCGAGTGCCTAGTGTTACCTTGTTAATCCAGCTCTGTAAATATATTACCAGAAAATTGTAAAAAATAAAATTAAAAAAATAATGAGCTTAAGTAGTACGAATTAAAAAGGGCCAGAATTTTCAAACGACCACGATTCCTATTGAATGATGAACCAATCACAGTGACAAAGGTAGTCAATATGACTACATAAGGCTGCTGCTGAGGAAAGGAGAGATCATTACAAATCAATCGGCATGCTGTTCACAAATTTTCTAAAATTCCACTATTATCTTTATATCCGATTGTTAATGAAGTGAGATTTAGTCTCAATTTAAATAGCCTGTGTATGAGGTCGGCTTCATACTATAGAAATAATCGGCTTACAGTTGCACACCATTGGAATACAGATACGTTGTTGAAATCATCATCAACAACTCTATTGAACAGAGAAAACAATTGCTTTTCTTGTAAGTGTTGTGTGGTTTTGTTGGCAGAGTGATACTTGCGTTTACTTTCGCCAGGTTTTAAATGAACCCTATCATTCAGACATGATTTAAGATAAGAACGAAGAGTGGTGGTGATATCTCAAAGTGTAACGTTTTTACAGAAGTCATTTTGACGATGATGGCGATTCCAGATATTCTTTATTATGTTACAAATTCAAATTTGATTGATGCCGCTACTTGAAACGTAGTTTCCGGTCCTCACTGCGATATGTTTGGTAGTTGACAAGGTCCACTGCTTGTAACGGATCCTCTGTAGTAAAGTGAGAGTAAATTAAACTAGGTGTTGGTGTCGGTGTATCATAGTTGTTCAGTATGTTGGTCTAGAAAATGCCGGTGGGAGATAACCGGATTAACAAAACAGCCCAACAAACAATTACACAGCACAAAATATCGAACAGAAAAAAACCCAGTTTCTACTGAATGATTATTCTGTTGTTCAAGGATAATCCTTTGGCCGGTTTGGGGTCTAAGACTTTTTACAAATAAAAAACCTTTCAAAAGGGAAAAAAAAATACTTCTGTTACATGGCGCCAACACGGAGCAAAACTAGTCGGCCTTTCTCTCAATATCGTTGGTATCACTGGAAAAACTCCAGAAGAGGTCTTTCATGAGGAGGAGTAAGTCGGCCAGTAAAATACTAGCCGCTTTCTATTTTCGGACATCAATACGTAAAACAATACACTTACCTTCACATGTGTCTTAAATGTAATTTTCAAACATCAAGTCTGAACTATGTTTTTTATTTTGTCTTAAAATTTCGTTGTGTGTCCTTGGCCAGTTTAAATTGGCTAAAAGTGTTAGCCTCCCACACCTGCAAACAGTACAAACAGTAATACCAATCAATAATCAGAAGTTATCAGCGTTACAGGTACATTTTCATTGTAATTATTACAATTATTGTAATGTTTAATTACACAATTTTGTATTTAAGTAATGATTGCAATATAGTTACATATTATCTTACCCCAGACCTGGTTTTTAGTATTGCGTATAAGAATTATCTTGCACAGTTTGTGTAAAACTGGTGTAATTAAGAAAACCAAAAGGAAACGCAAATTGTATAAGTTTTAAAATGAGTCTTAAATTTGGTTCACCAATGGTCTTACATCTTTTGTTTTAAGTTGTAATATTACAATATGGTAGCAAAAACGATGTTACTATTTCAGATTAAAAAAAATTAAGGGTGTCTGCATAAGGTATCTCAAATGTTTGAAAGGCAATTTAAAAACTAAGTACACCTGAATATCACTGATAAAATCAATATTAATCTTATTTGTTTTTTGAAAATGAATGTACCTGCATGTTCAGAGTGCATGTCTAGTTAACTAATTTCAAATAACCAAAGACATGAGGGACCTGATGTAAAGTTGTTTGACAAGCATGTTGAAGTACAAATGTTAATGGATATCCAGAAGTGATGATATAATCTGTCTGCCTCTCAACTGGCCCTTCATGTACAGTAGAGTATTGTTTTTGCCGGTGAGGCACGTTCGATGCTCCTGCCGTCACTACAACACCCCACCCCCAACCTCCTGCAGAGAGGATATCGGCTAAACGAAGCAATTTTAAACATATTTCTAATTTCTGTGAGTAAATAATATTATTTCGTTACACTGCACATTTAAATCTCTCTGAGATTTACTGAGTTTAAAAACATATTTCTACTTCTACTTCTAAATGGTACTGACCAACTTCAACATTTTGAAGATAAAATGTCAGACGAGGAGAGAAACATGGAAAGAGATTGTTTTTAAAAGATACGAGATGGTCTAATTTGCGTTTGAAAAGTGACGCAGAGGGCTGATTTGAATAATTCCGTTATGGGGCTCGAAATAATGTCCGGTGAGAGTTTATTCTACTCGGGTATAGTTCTAGGGAAGAATAATGCCTTGCTGGTCTGGGTTTTTGAGTGGGGAGTTTGATACGAAAACTGGTGGTTTGTTCGGGATTTTCTAACTGTAGGGATTAATCTATCTGATTTTACGATAGCGACTTTCTGGTTTACAATGTTATGAAGCATGGTGAGACGAGCATCTCTACGTCTATCTGCTAGAGGGCGCAGCTTTAGGTGGTCCAACATTTCTGACACACTGGAGGTACGATGGTTGTACCTGTGCTTATTTGCAGCAGTAATCATGTCACGTTAATATGGAACATGTTCGCCAGTGCTTAAAGCCTTTCCAGATACAAGGGCATTATTTGGTACGCTTAACTTAATTTGCTAGAAAGATTATTGTGAGGACATGATCAGTTAACACACTTCATAAGATCTATTATTGCGAACTTTGCACAAGACTACTTCAACATATTCATCGAGGAAATCAAAGCTGCGAAATCAATATAAAAAATGCTCATTTGCTACACATTATCTTTCACAATGTCCAATGTATACTGATGAGAGACAAACTTTAATAAATGAGATTTTTGAAGTGTGTCCGGTTAATCTTGATACTAAAACACTTCTTAATGGAAGCACTGTGTTAAACACTACTGAAAATAAATCTATACTTGATAGTGTTCTTAAATATATATACAACACAAGAAGACTTGTTTAATTAATCAAAACAATCTTTAAATTTTGTTATATATAGTCATAACTGATAAAATACTGTCCTTAAACCATTATGTGATTCTACTGATTGTTATATATTCATTGATGTTTTAATATTATACACCCAAGGGATTAAGCTTTGTGTGCTGTTTTTACTGATGGGTGCAATAAAGTAAAACATAAATGTGCTAAGTTTGAATGCTTAGTGTTCTGTGGTTTAATCTGGATTCTTCTCGAGTGGATGATATGTGAACGGTAGAGGCCGTTAGAGATTATTTTTTTCTGAACTCGACGAGATGAAAGATTTACACATATAACACTGGCAATACATCTTACATATATACTACATTTTCAAAATCTTCTAGCTGAATTGCCTCATTTTATTTGTCATATTTTGATGTTGTTGTATCCCTTACTTTTTATCACTCCTACCAATGATATATATATTGATACTAAATGGTTCTATTCTTCTAACTACTTCATGCAACAGCAGCAGGGGATGAACAGGGGGAACTAATGACTTGCAAAACAAAAAACAAAAAAACAATTGTAGCAATTTCTCTGTTTAATATATCATTAGGGCATTGCTTTCCTATTACTAATTAATTATGATTGACTTTTTAATATGAGCATTGTATAGCTAAAAATATCAATTAAATATTTATATGTAATTGAAACATACATGGAATTATCTCCCATATACCATCTGCTATATATATATATGTCTATGCCACTTATTATATATGATTTGCATCAATATTTTCTTACAAACCATTTCATTCATCTGTTTTCTTTGTCATGTCAACCTAAGGAGAGAACTTATATAGGCCTAGCCTGCTGTTCAATCCTACTGTGTACTCAATAAAATATGATGAAATGAAATGAGGTACGCTTAACTTAATTTGCTAGAAAGATTATTGTGGGGACATGATCAGTTAACACACTTCATGAGATCTATTATTGCGAACTTTGCACAAGACTACTTCAACATATTCATCGAGGAAATCAAAGCTGCGAAATCAATATAAAAAATGCTCATTTGCCTACAGAGAGAGAGACCTGGTTATAGCTGGAGATCTACCTTTTCTTATATTTTAACAAGTTAGTATTACACATAACATACACATAGATGTTCCGAAACGAGTGATGGATGGTTATCATGTTTATCTAACGCGAGTAAGTTAATTTTCAAACTGTATCGAGACACGTGGTTTACCGAGTGTCTTTTACAATTTGAAAATAAATTAACTAACGAGAGTTAGATAAACGTGATAACTTATCATCACGAGTTTGGGGACTTGTTTCTCCCACAATATTCGTATTCATCTTAAAAGGAACATTTTTCTTTTGGAAAATGCATCATGTGTGTTTCCGATGGGGGAAAAATGCCGTGGAGCATGACGTCACAATAGAAAATGACGTCGAAAAGAGCATTGTTACGTGACGTCATCAATCAAAGATTGACCAATGAAATAACGTCGAGGTTACCCACTAGCAGGTTTGATCCAATGAGTCTTGAGTGGGGAAACTACGGTGGTTGTGGGAGAAATCGACTGCTCCTGAAAAAGAGCAATATCGCTCACCTTTCTTTCATACATGCAACATTTTATTTCATTGGCTTAAGGATATACCATGCTAAAAAAAAGGGACAAATTCCTTAATGTAAATTTGAGCAGAAGTCTTTAAAAACAAATGTATTTCCCATTTTTAGCCTTGCCTTGTAATAGAGAAACGGAAAGTGCCGACGATTCCTGATTGAAACGATACAGATAACGTCAAGCTGAACAGATAAACCGTTACAGTCCACACATGAACACGTAGACAACGTAGCCCTCTGATAAAGGGCTTGTCCACAAGCATAGTCCTATTTTATCAATGTCTAGGTCGTCATGGTGGATTTGTGTTGTTCATGAAATTTAAGAAAGATATCACATATTGACTTGACAAATGGCAAGACAAAGCACTCATTCATAATATTGCACAAAGTGGTTGTCATGTTGTTCCTGTAGGGAATAAAACTTCTGCAGGCATTTTTCTACAATGGAGGATATCACTTGCGACTGCAGAACGAAAACTGATTCATTCTCTCAGTCATGAACAGTTTTCAGTATATGGACTTCTCAAGTATTTCCTGAAACAGATATCTGGAGAATTGGAAGAGAATTTAGGGGATGTAGATATTTTTTTCGTCTTACATCATGAAAGCAGTTATATTATTTGCAGTAGAAAATACACCCCTTCCTTCTGGAAAGAATAAAATACATCCCTATGCTTAATGTAAGGATAAGGGAAATATCGACAAAATATATAACTTTTTGTCCGGCTTGCTTTATCATCCATTGCTTAGTACCAATATCCTATGTCGCTAACACACGATGATCAATCGGACACCGCTGGCACTTTTCGTAAACGAGAAACGAAAAGTGCCGACGGTTCCCGATTGACACGATACAGATGACCGTTACAGTCGTCACGTGTACCCGTAGATAACGTAGCCCTCTGATAAAGGTCTTGTCCACAAGCATACGTACTATTTCATCAGTATCTAGGTGGTCATGGCGGCTTTGTGTTGTTCATGAAATTTTAGAAATATTCGAAATTATGACCTGACAACTGCATATCAACTACACAGAAGAAATTAAATGGACACAACGTACGATCTGTAGGCCAAATCACAGAAAACAATGCATTCTGACAACAGGCAAGGAAGGAGAGAGCAGAAGATTCCCCACGAGATACCTGGTATTTAACATCTTAAAAAGCCCCGGATGTTCCCACATTGAATCAGGTCTAGTAGGTTTGTTAAGCCTTCTTACATTTATTTCGACTCCATTGTCGTGTACCCGTTATAGAGTAGACGCTTAAAAATGGCGGCAGTGCTAGTATGACGTATCCTTGAGTTTATGGAATTCCCATCGCCTTCCTGACATAGGCGGTTAGATAAGACAACCCTTTGCGATATATTTAACACGTTTTAATGTCTGAAACATTAACAAATAATCTCTCGTTTTGAATGTAAGTATTACACAAATCTGAATTTGTCCGTTTCGTGTATACTTAACCTAGTAAAGGAGAAATAGAGACTTGATACAAATTGCTGTTACTTGTAATTAAGGTTTTTTGTTCAGCAACAGAGTCATTTGTAAGTTTGTATTGAGTAAGATTTACAAGTCTTGTACACTTTTTTATTTATTTATGCATTTATCTATTTTATGTTTTAAACTTAAAAAGTTGAACATTGTCCAATACTTAACCCTAGTGGTATACATTGTTCTAGTGCTCAGCAGATCTATTTAATTCGATTACTACTCAAATAGCCATCTAAATGAGAGAGAAAATGAGATTGACATCAATGAGTTGGTTGGTAAGTAAATTGAGTTTAGTGTCATTAACAACAAAGGTCTTTTAATGCCTTTATGTATGTATGTGTACTGTAGGCGGCATGTTGGTGTATTTGCCTCCGTGTGATACCGCGGATCTTACTGAAATACAACAAGAAGGCACTCCGCACTGAACTCTACCTGATCACAAAATACATCTGAACTGAAAACGGGTAAACCAGTTCTTTCCAATACCAATAAAATTTTGAGCGTCAACCAAAGTGCATGGAGTAATACATTTAAGGACTGTGGTTTATTTTGGTCAGGGGACAGAACTCATAACCTTCCGATCTTGGGCAAACGTTCATCACCAAAGCCAAGTAAAAGTGACATACTGTCATGAGAGGCGTTAAAAAACAAAAGTGTTGGTAGGTTGAGAAAATATAAAGAGATAAAAGATTAAAAGAAATAAGTAGTGGTAAGCTGAACTGTATAACATATATTTCCTTTGTACATTTCCTTTGACTTTCTTATACAGGATATGGCAGATCAGGACGAGCATTACGAGCGGTCGTGGGTTCTTCATCACATTCTGGACAGGATTGTAGGGAGCCGGGAGATGGTGGACTTCAGAAGGAGATTGAACTTACGGGGGAGTATTTAGGGATTTCTAGCGAAACAAATTTTAAGGTTGCAAAATATTTCACAGGAAGCCGAAGCGAGGGATTCAACATGCAAGGCTCAGACTACGACATGATTGTTTTTTACGGTAAAGTAAGGGTTATGTGTCCCAACCAAAATACCGATTCCCTATCAGATGACAGGGACATGGCAATACTTATTATGAGGAATGCTGATTGCCGACCTTGTTATGTAACCTTGGAACTTTTTCAGATGGGACGATGTTGTGATCCCATGATAAGGAAATCCGTTGTTCCAGTTCGGGACCTGCATTTCATATCAAGTGAGATTTTTGAACGTCTGAATCGAGAAAGATTGACCGAGTCGTTCAATATCAACTTGGAAACCCATGGGCCAGCTGCATCTATAAACAATGTACATAGTAACATAGGGCTTGATATAGATTTTGTTTCGTCTTTCCCCGTTGCTAGTTGGCCACCAGTAGCCAACGAATGGTTAGGAAGACCTCGCTTGTTTGGCTGGCCAGACAAAACACTGATTCATAATATTTCACAAAGTGGTTGTCATGTTGTTCCTGTAGGGGATAAAACCTCTGCTGACACTTTTCTTCAATGGAGGATATCATTTGCGACTGCAGAACGAAAACTGATTCATTCTCTCAGTCATGAACAGTTTTTAGTATATGGACTTCTCAAGTATTTCCTGAAACAAATATCTGGAGAATTGGAAGAGATTTTAGGGGATGTAGATATTCTTTCGTCTTACATCATGAAAACAGTTGTGTTATTTGCAGTAGAAGAAACACCCCTTTCCTTCTGGAAAGAACAAAATACATTTCTATGCTTCATGCATTGTATACATATATTGATAACATGGATAGATGCAGGACACTGCCCAAATTACTTCATTAGAGGAAACGACATGTTGTATGGGAAAGTTCTTGGTGAAAATCGACAAAAACTCCTTCGTTTTCTCAGAGAAACATACGATATGAAATGGATGTGTTTTTTCGTTGGAACGTCTCTGCAGCCATCTATTGGAGGGTGTATGAAGCATGTGTTGAATGGAGAATGGGAAGAAACACTACTTTCACCTAAAGATATAGAGTATGAATATGATATGGAAATATTCAGAGGAATGGATTCTTATTATGACTGTAGTGCGCAGTGCTCTCGATCGTTGGCTCTTCTTTGTAAATCAAATTCTGACATGGATGAGCTTATCGCTTACCGCCAGACAGTAATATCGGTTTCCTTTAAAGGGATGGAAACTTTCGGGAAACACATTGCTGCACGAGGAAATAAAGAGAAATACAAGTCGCTTAGGAAATGCAGGAACTTTCTGACGCCACATGCATCTGTGAATACAAGTCCGGGACAGTTAGTTTTGGCAACATACTACTATCACACTTGAAATTACATGAAAGCACTTGAAATTTGTGGGAACATGCTATCGTCATTCAAACTTTATGTTTATGGTAGTCTAAAGGGAAAGGATAGGTACACGCATCTGTATTGCGGACGTGGATACCCTCTACTTCAAAAATATCAGGAGGTAATCGTATCAGATATATTATTCACAAAAAAAGTTGCCGAGTTCTGCCCATCCCAACTTCATGAAGAGTTTATAAAATTAATGGTAATCTTTCCATACCTCCACTTCCCTACGCCGTTTTCCTCTCTTTTCTGTGCTACCACGAGCTTGGCGATACCAGAAGACGTGACACAGCATTGATACACCTTCGGGCGGTCAAGTATGATGAGAAACAAGGAGGAGCTACGTTCTGGATAGTCCACAATATTTTAGGGATTTGCTATGCAACGATAGGGGATATCCGCCGAGCCATCGCTGAATATAAGGGCTCGCTTAGTGATGGAAAAATCTTACAGCAGCAAAAGCCACCCAAGGAAAAGTTTGAACGTTTGCAACACTTCAAATAGAAACCGTCGAAGAACTGACCGACATAGGGACTCTCATTGCAGGCTCCCGTCAGAGAACGCTATGGATTACCTTTGTTTTGTACATAGGTAGCAGTATACAGTAGAAATGGCCCGACTCTGATAAACAAGGCACATGTCGAGGAAATGTAAACACAGCGGATTTACCCTACACAACACATGTATACATGTATATATATTTGTAAACTGCATTACATTTACAATTCATATAAAGTACTGAGAAGTGTATAAACCTCTTTTTTCTATATATGTCACTTGTCTGAAAACTATGGTAACCACATCAAAAATTACCAAAAAATTCCAAAAATTGCTATTTTTAACCCAAAATTTGACCCCCGCAACTAGTAATTTTTTCATAAGCTCTGTCTGAAATTAAAGATTACCTACCTGGTTGCAGAATTATCTGGGTCCCAGTAAAGTCGTAAAACTTGATTTTTTGCAATTTTGTGTCGTGTGCTGTTGTCAAAATTTTACCTCATGTAACGCTAGCTTTTCATGTGTATGCACCCTTTCGGATTATGGCCAAAATTTTATTCTCGAACCAAAAAAATCCTCTTTCTTTTTTACAAATGTGAAGCTCACATAGCCCACTTCATCATGCTTATACCAATTTTAGTACAGTTTTATTTTTATATTTTTTTTTACATATCATTATACATGGGTTAGCCATTTAACAAAAATATCACCCATGGCCACAACCCTCTACTGTATACTGCTACCATAGTTTGACATTTTAGGTTCAACATATGTGGTCATGTCGTTTTGTATATTTAGGCTGTGGTATGTATTGTGTAGATAATGAAGATTCCGTCAGTTACATGAATATCAATTTCATCAACTGTGTGTTTATTTAAGTTTTAAGTACAATATTACGTGACCTTGCAAGATTACATTGAAATTGATACAATATTTGATCCCTTGGTCCCAAGTTGTGTTTGTTTCATTTTGGGACTGATCTCAAAAACGAGATGACTGTCAGGCAGCCATCTTGGATTTTGAGAGCTCAAGTTTGTTATCACAGTTCTAAAAAAAAGTAACTGACAGATCATTTTCTTTCTCAAATTGTATATGTATGTTTCCCTTGGAGCGTAGTTGTGCATGTAGCGTTTTCAGACTGATTGATAAAACAAAGTGGCCACCAGGCAGCCGTCTTGTATTTTTAGAGTTCAATTTTGTTATGGCTATTTCTCAAGAGGTACTTAACAGATTTTTTTTATCAAATTTCATATGTTTATTCCCATGGTCATAAGTCGTTTCATTTGACACTAATCTGAAAATATTATCCTTTTTCTTAAGAAAAAAAAGCATGACCTTACTTTGAAAGTTCAAAGTCAGTACAAGATACATTTTTGCATACTAGACTATAGGTCCAACAGATAACAGAAAAGAGAAATGAAGAGAAAAAAAGATTGAACTTACATCGAACTCATGAAGATCTGACGATGATGGGCGTCAAATCTTTTTTGGAATATCTTGTTAAAAGTTTGCACCAATAATTAGCCCTCCATAAATTTTCTATTTAATGCAGTAGAGACTAAACATGTTTATCTTTCACCAATGTTGTAGAAAAGGTTAAACTTTTACTGGTATTTTTTGTGATACTGGTAACCGTCTAATAGACCGAAAGTAAACGTTATAGTTTTACCATGACCAGGAAATTATCACATGAATCACCTGTTATTAACCTGAAGTTGAACATGCAAGTTGATTGGTATTTTGAGACAGGTAAATTGTGTATTTTACAAATACATCTGTCGCATTGAGATCAGAACCGGCACATATATCATTATGTTTAACTTCATGAGCATATTTGTTGTAATGACTGTTATTTTAAACCGAAACAATTGTATTATGAAATGCATGTACTAACCCCAAAACACAGACAGTATTCAGTCTTGTATACAGTTTCAACGTTTATACAAGTTTTGTACGTTCAAGCCATTGATAATTTTTAGTTAATCATTTATGTTTATGCAACATCTGAATACCTAACTATGTAAAATCATACTCAAATTAAGACCAGGTGATAGTTTGTTGTTCATTTCCAATATTTGTAACTTTATTTAGTCATTGATAAATGTTCTTTTCTGTGTTAAAGTACAGAAGCCAAGCTGATTTTACCTTTTGTAAGTACTGCAGCAAAGAATTGACTGAGTTTTCCCGTTGTCCAAGTCATTGATATTGTCCATGTAAACAATATGAGCAATTAATAAGTATGACCAGGGGGATTATCAGATATTATGTCAAAAGTCGGAACCATCATTTAAAAGACAGTATTGCCCAAAGGGGGTAGTCACGATTGTCTACAGTACGGATTTAATGTTTGATTTATGGAACTTGAAAAAACAAACAAAGACAAAACAAAAAATGTTTGCTTCATGTACGAGACATGTCTATTGACTAAATACACTCTGCTGGATGTATACAAAAAATCGCTTATCAAATAAATAACATACAAACCAGATTCCTAATAATGAAATATAAGAGGCCAAGGAGACTTCATGATGAAGGCGTTAGTATAACTTCGACCTCCCAATTAAATGTCATAAGTACACTTACACATGGTGTGTATTTTTTCTCATGTCACTATGGTCATCAGTCGATACTGTTCATTGTTGACTAATTGAAAAACGTCACAAATTCGCCCTGGTCATTCGCTTGATGATCAAAGACACATAGCAATAGTGTTCCACGGTCCATTTGTAAAACAAGCAATGGATTTCGCCAATGAATCTGGTCAGCAATTTAAGGTTAAAAATCCATTGAAAACTTTTTAGAATAACATTGTGTATCTGTTTCTTCTGTTGTAAATGTTTTGCTTGTGATATTTCAAAGACTGTCATTCTTTCTTGGACATACTTTTTTGTATTTGTTTAATCTCTATTTGCAAACATAGTAATCTTGATGAGCTATACGATGAATATTTGCAACAATTGAGGAGATATTGGAGATTTGAGATTTAAAATATTACCAGGGACGTTGGTTATCCTTTTGATCCATCGCAGACCCATTAATATAATTATGCACTGCTACTAAAAATTGAATCACTCAAATATGTTTGTCCCATTAGTATCCGTATTAACCATGTATACAATTGATAGCTTACTGAAACATGCTGCAAATCTATTAGGTGTATTTGTATTATTTATGCAAAACATGTTTACTTATTATTTTGATATTTGCCATTATATTACAATGTAAGTAAAAGTGCAATAAAAATCGAATTGTATTCAGAAGTATTTTTTTCAACCACAAATACAATCTATGAAGACACGTTTCAAAACAAGACAACGTCACATGTTTTACAATCCTTAACACAGTTGTAGCTTGAGCTATCTTTAAACAATGTCGATTGTTTTACAATCCCGGATACCGAACGTTTTACCACAAGCACATATTGTGTTTTCATAACATTTGAGAAAAAAGAAATGTATTTTTGTTATTTTCAAAACTGACATTTTTAAAGCTTTGCATGGCAATTTTGTTATTGCAAGTCTACTCAAAGGTTATATGAGTAGCACTGAATATCAGTCTAAAACAGGTCATGTATGTAAAATAATAAGCTTACATTAATTTAAAAAAAAAAGTTATTCTCAGAAATGAAAAAAAGAGAGAAATAAATGAATCAGACTATCATGTATGAAATTAAGTAAATTTGATATGAAATTAGAGACTAAAACAAACCACAATAGAAAAATTCCGAACTTTTCTCTGGTTAATTAGATTAAGTCATTTTATATTTAATCGTTCCTTATTCCACATTTTACTCTCCATTCAATAATACAAACAATTTATGCAAATGATATGGCATGTTATTCAGCATTGGTTTCCTATACAGGTCAATCTACACTACACAATCAATTACATGAATACGTGGTCAGCGTGTACACTGTGGATCTTTTTTACAGACGGTGGATCCTATTTATTTTTCTAAATTTCTAAAACAATGCCACTTGTTTCTCCGTGCAAGTAACTATTCACTGTACAGCATTACATATATTGATATGGTTTTAGTTTTGCTATATTGGTGGTATGAATATATACCCGATTTATAACCCCCAGGAATTTTACTTGTTCTGAAAGAGAACTAGTATGGCCTATTAATGGCGTAACCTAAAAGAAAACAAGAGAATTAGTATGGCCTATTGATGGCGTTATCTAACAAACAACAAGAGAATTAGTATGGCCTATTGATGGCGTTACCTAACAAACAACAGGAGAATTAGTATGGCCTATTGATGCCGTTACCTAACAAACAACAAGAGAACTAGTATGGCCTGTTGATGGCGTTACCTAACAAACAACAACAAGAGAATTAGTATGGCCTATTGATGGTGTTACCTAACAAACAACAAGAGAATTAGTATGGCCTATTGATGGCGTTACCGAAACACAACAGGAGAATTAGTATGGCCTATTGATAGCGTTACCTAACAAACAACAAGAGAATTAGTATGGCCTATTGATGGCGTTACCTAACAAACAACAAGAGAATTAGTATGGCCTATTGATGGCGTTACCTAACAAACAACAGGAGAATTAGTATGGCCTATTGATGCCGTTACCTAACAAACAACAAGAGAACTAGTATGGCCTGTTGATGGCGTTACCTAACAAACAACAACAAGAGAATTAGTATGGCCTATTGATGGTGTTACCTAACAAACAACAGGAGAATTAGTATGGCCTATTGATGGCACTACCTAACAAACAACAGGAGAATTAGTATGGCCTATTGATAGCGTTACCTAACAAACTACAAGAGAATTAGTATGGCCTATTGATGGCACTACCTAACAAACAAAAGGAGAATTAGTATGGCCTATTGATGCCGTTACCTAACAAACAACAAGAGCACTAGTATGGCCTGTTGATGGCGTTACCTACCAAACAACAACAAGAGAATTAGTATGGCCTATTGATGGCACTACCTAACAAACAAAAGGAGAATTAGTATGGCCTATTGATGGCGTTACCCAATCAACAAGATAATTAGTATGGCCCATTGATGGCGTTACCTTAACATCAACAAGAGAATTAGTATGGCCAATTGATGGCGTGACCTAACAAACAACAAGAGAATTAGTATGGTCTATTGATGGCGTTACCCAATCAACAAGATAATTAGTATGGCCCATTGATGGCGTTACCTTAACATCAACAAGAGAATTAGTATGGCCAATTGATGGCGTGACCTAACAAACAACAAGAGACTTAGTATGGCCTATTGATGGCACTACCTAACAAACAAAAGGAGAATTAGTATGGCCTATTGATGGCACTACCTAACAAACAAAAGGAGAATTAGTATGGCCTATTGATAGCGTTACCTAACAAACTACAAGAGAATTAGTATGGCCTATTGCAACAGGAGAATTAGTATGGCCTATTGATGCCGTTACCTAACAAACAACAAGAGCACTAGTATGGCCTGTTGATGGCGTTACCTACCAAACAACAACAAGAGAATTAGTATGGCCTATTGATGACGTTACCTAACAAACAACAAGAGAGCTAGTATGGCCTATTGATGGCGTTACCCAATCAACAAGATAATTAGTATGGCCCATTGATGGCGTTACCTTAACATCAACAAGAGAATTAGTATGGCCAATTGATGGCGTGACCTAACAAACAACAAGAGACTTAGTATGGCCTATTGATGGCACTACCTAACAAACAAAAGGAGAATTAGTATGGCCTATTGATGGCGTTATCTAACAAACAACAAGAGAATTAGTATGGTCTATTGATGGCGTTACCCAATCAACAAGATAATTAGTATGGCCCATTGATGGCGTTACCTTAACATCAACAAGAGAATTAGTATGGCCAATTGATGGCGTGACCTAACAAACAACAAGAGACTTAGTATGGCCTATTGATGGCACTACCTAACAAACAAAAGGAGAATTAGTATGGCCTATTGATAGCGTTACCTAACAAACAACAAGAGAACTAGGATGGCCTATTGATGGCGTTACCTAAACAACAAGAGAATAAGTATGGATGGCGTGTCAAAATTTTACCTCATGTAACGCTAGCTTTTCATGTGTATACACCCTTTCGGATTATGGCCAAAATTTTATTCTCGAACCAAAAAAATCCTCTTTCTTTTTTACAAATGTGAAGCTCACATAGCCCACTTCATCATGCTTATACCAATTTTAGTACAGTTTTATTTTTATATTTTTTTTTACATATCATTATACATGGGTTAGCCATTTAACAAAAATATCACCCATGGCCACAACCCTCTACTGTATACTGCTACCATAGTTTGACATTTTAGGTTCAACATATGTGGTCATGTCGTTTTGTATATTTAGGCTGTGGTATGTATTGTGTAGATAATGAAGATTCCGTCAGTTACATGAATATCAATTTCATCAACTGTGTGTTTATTTAAGTTTTAAGTACAATATTACGTGACCTTGCAAGATTACATTGAAATTGATACAATATTTGATCCCTTGGTCCCAAGTTGTGTTTGTTTCATTTTGGGACTGATCTCAAAAACGAGATGACTGTCAGGCAGCCATCTTGGATTTTGAGAGCTCAAGTTTGTTATCACAGTTCTAAAAAAAAGTAACTGACAGATCATTTTCTTTCTCAAATTGTATATGTATGTTTCCCTTGGAGCGTAGTTGTGCATGTAGCGTTTTCAGACTGATTGATAAAACAAAGTGGCCACCAGGCAGCCGTCTTGTATTTTTAGAGTTCAATTTTGTTATGGCTATTTCTCAAGAGGTACTTAACAGATTTTTTTTATCAAATTTCATATGTTTATTCCCATGGTCATAAGTCGTTTCATTTGACACTAATCTGAAAATATTATCCTTTTTCTTAAGAAAAAAAAGCATGACCTTACTTTGAAAGTTCAAAGTCAGTACAAGATACATTTTTGCATACTAGACTATAGGTCCAACAGATAACAGAAAAGAGAAATGAAGAGAAAAAAAGATTGAACTTACATCGAACTCATGAAGATCTGACGATGATGGGCGTCAAATCTTTTTTGGAATATCTTGTTAAAAGTTTGCACCAATAATTAGCCCTCCATAAATTTTCTATTTAATGCAGTAGAGACTAAACATGTTTATCTTTCACCAATGTTGTAGAAAAGGTTAAACTTTTACTGGTATTTTTTGTGATACTGGTAACCGTCTAATAGACCGAAAGTAAACGTTATAGTTTTACCATGACCAGGAAATTATCACATGAATCACCTGTTATTAACCTGAAGTTGAACATGCAAGTTGATTGGTATTTTGAGACAGGTAAATTGTGTATTTTACAAATACATCTGTCGCATTGAGATCAGAACCGGCACATATATCATTATGTTTAACTTCATGAGCATATTTGTTGTAATGACTGTTATTTTAAACCGAAACAATTGTATTATGAAATGCATGTACTAACCCCAAAACACAGACAGTATTCAGTCTTGTATACAGTTTCAACGTTTATACAAGTTTTGTACGTTCAAGCCATTGATAATTTTTAGTTAATCATTTATGTTTATGCAACATCTGAATACCTAACTATGTAAAATCATACTCAAATTAAGACCAGGTGATAGTTTGTTGTTCATTTCCAATATTTGTAACTTTATTTAGTCATTGATAAATGTTCTTTTCTGTGTTAAAGTACAGAAGCCAAGCTGATTTTACCTTTTGTAAGTACTGCAGCAAAGAATTGACTGAGTTTTCCCGTTGTCCAAGTCATTGATATTGTCCATGTAAACAATATGAGCAATTAATAAGTATGACCAGGGGGATTATCAGATATTATGTCAAAAGTCGGAACCATCATTTAAAAGACAGTATTGCCCAAAGGGGGTAGTCACGATTGTCTACAGTACGGATTTAATGTTTGATTTATGGAACTTGAAAAAACAAACAAAGACAAAACAAAAAATGTTTGCTTCATGTACGAGACATGTCTATTGACTAAATACACTCTGCTGGATGTATACAAAAAATCGCTTATCAAATAAATAACATACAAACCAGATTCCTAATAATGAAATATAAGAGGCCAAGGAGACTTCATGATGAAGGCGTTAGTATAACTTCGACCTCCCAATTAAATGTCATAAGTACACTTACACATGGTGTGTATTTTTTCTCATGTCACTATGGTCATCAGTCGATACTGTTCATTGTTGACTAATTGAAAAACGTCACAAATTCGCCCTGGTCATTCGCTTGATGATCAAAGACACATAGCAATAGTGTTCCACGGTCCATTTGTAAAACAAGCAATGGATTTCGCCAATGAATCTGGTCAGCAATTTAAGGTTAAAAATCCATTGAAAACTTTTTAGAATAACATTGTGTATCTGTTTCTTCTGTTGTAAATGTTTTGCTTGTGATATTTCAAAGACTGTCATTCTTTCTTGGACATACTTTTTTGTATTTGTTTAATCTCTATTTGCAAACATAGTAATCTTGATGAGCTATACGATGAATATTTGCAACAATTGAGGAGATATTGGAGATTTGAGATTTAAAATATTACCAGGGACGTTGGTTATCCTTTTGATCCATCGCAGACCCATTAATATAATTATGCACTGCTACTAAAAATTGAATCACTCAAATATGTTTGTCCCATTAGTATCCGTATTAACCATGTATACAATTGATAGCTTACTGAAACATGCTGCAAATCTATTAGGTGTATTTGTATTATTTATGCAAAACATGTTTACTTATTATTTTGATATTTGCCATTATATTACAATGTAAGTAAAAGTGCAATAAAAATCGAATTGTATTCAGAAGTATTTTTTTCAACCACAAATACAATCTATGAAGACACGTTTCAAAACAAGACAACGTCACATGTTTTACAATCCTTAACACAGTTGTAGCTTGAGCTATCTTTAAACAATGTCGATTGTTTTACAATCCCGGATACCGAACGTTTTACCACAAGCACATATTGTGTTTTCATAACATTTGAGAAAAAAGAAATGTATTTTTGTTATTTTCAAAACTGACATTTTTAAAGCTTTGCATGGCAATTTTGTTATTGCAAGTCTACTCAAAGGTTATATGAGTAGCACTGAATATCAGTCTAAAACAGGTCATGTATGTAAAATAATAAGCTTACATTAATTTAAAAAAAAAAGTTATTCTCAGAAATGAAAAAAAGAGAGAAATAAATGAATCAGACTATCATGTATGAAATTAAGTAAATTTGATATGAAATTAGAGACTAAAACAAACCACAATAGAAAAATTCCGAACTTTTCTCTGGTTAATTAGATTAAGTCATTTTATATTTAATCGTTCCTTATTCCACATTTTACTCTCCATTCAATAATACAAACAATTTATGCAAATGATATGGCATGTTATTCAGCATTGGTTTCCTATACAGGTCAATCTACACTACACAATCAATTACATGAATACGTGGTCAGCGTGTACACTGTGGATCTTTTTTACAGACGGTGGATCCTATTTATTTTTCTAAATTTCTAAAACAATGCCACTTGTTTCTCCGTGCAAGTAACTATTCACTGTACAGCATTACATATATTGATATGGTTTTAGTTTTGCTATATTGGTGGTATGAATATATACCCGATTTATAACCCCCAGGAATTTTACTTGTTCTGAAAGAGAACTAGTATGGCCTATTAATGGCGTAACCTAAAAGAAAACAAGAGAATTAGTATGGCCTATTGATGGCGTTATCTAACAAACAACAAGAGAATTAGTATGGCCTATTGATGGCGTTACCTAACAAACAACAGGAGAATTAGTATGGCCTATTGATGCCGTTACCTAACAAACAACAAGAGAACTAGTATGGCCTGTTGATGGCGTTACCTAACAAACAACAACAAGAGAATTAGTATGGCCTATTGATGGTGTTACCTAACAAACAACAAGAGAATTAGTATGGCCTATTGATGGCGTTACCGAAACACAACAGGAGAATTAGTATGGCCTATTGATAGCGTTACCTAACAAACAACAAGAGAATTAGTATGGCCTATTGATGGCGTTACC
>NW_018407065.1:2767918-2768274 GCF_002113885.1 Mizuhopecten yessoensis
ACAACAAGAGAATTAGTATGGCCTATTGATGACGTTACCTAACAAACAACAAGAGAATTACTATGGTCTATTGATGGCGTTACCCAATCAACAAGATAATTAGTATGGCCTATTGATGGCGTGAAATAACAAACAACAAGAGAATTAGTATGGCCTATTGATGGCACTACCTAACAAACAACAGGAGAATTAGTATGGCCTATTGATGGCTTAACCTAACAAACAACAAGAGAATTAGTATGGCCTGTTGATGGCGTTACCTAAACAACAAGAGAATAAGTATGGATGGTGTTACCCGAACAACAAGATATTTAGTATGGCCTATTGATGGCGTTACCAAACAAACAACAAGAGAA
>NW_018407066.1:0-432 GCF_002113885.1 Mizuhopecten yessoensis
TCAAAGATACAACACAATGCCATGATGTGACTTGAACCCGCAACCCTTCTTTCAGGAGCCTGGCATCCTACCACTTATAAGACTACCGTCCCTCCTGAAACCCAAGATTAATGTAACCAAGAATTCCATTATGAAGGCTCAACGCTGAAGAGTAACGAGGCAGCCGTTATGAGGGTGCACCCTGTTGTTGCTATGTAAAATGTAGATAATAAACACCCAAGTAAATGACCGGACATGTTTGCACAGGTTGGTTTGATGTCTCTCAATATATTTGAGACATCCATATAGCAGACTAGCGTGTTAAATTGATTAAAATGAAAGGAAACTAGAACTGTAAGCCAGAGCCGAACTAAATACTCCCAGCCCCCTTTGAAGAACAAGCCATTTGGATTGATATGTCTCGTCTGTGCCCCACTTGACCATCAATGCACA
>NW_018407066.1:3381-4016 GCF_002113885.1 Mizuhopecten yessoensis
ATCTAAAAGAGGTTCACAAATGATTATCCATGGTTATTGGGTCTTTGCAACCAGCCAATATCTTTCTAAACTCTTTGGGGAGCATATACAGCTGGTGCTGCCATTAAGGCGCTCACAGCTAGCATTCAACAATTCAAGCACTGCCCAACCCCGCACTCATTTACAGCTGAGTAGACTGGAACAAGCGGAGTAATGTATCTTGTTCAAAGATACAACACAATGCCATTATGTGACTTGAACCCGCAACCTTTCGGTCAGGAGCCTGGCATCCTACCACTTATAAGACTACCGTCCCTCCTGAAACCCAAGATTAATGTAACCAAGAATTCCATTATGACGGTTCAACGCTGAAGAGTAACGAGGCAGCCGTTATGAGGGTGCACCCTGTTGTTGCTATGTAAAATGTAGATAATAAACACCCAAGTAAATGACCGGACATGTTTGCACAGGTTGGTTTGATGTCTCGCAATATGTTTGAGACATCCATATAGCAGACTAGCGTGTTAAATTGATTAAAATGAAAGGAAACTAGAACTGTAAGCCAGAGGCGAACTAAATACTCCCAGCCCCCTTTGAAGAACAAGCCATTCGGATTGATATGTCTCGTCTGTGCCCCACTTGACCATCAATGCACA
>NW_018407067.1:0-433 GCF_002113885.1 Mizuhopecten yessoensis
TTTTACCTCAATTTCCCATTTTCAGCCCCACCCCTCTGCCCCAAGAGGGACCTTTTATACAAAATTGAGTCCCCTCGGCCCAAGAATGCTCCAGATCAAATTTAGTGAAAATCTAATTGGCCGTTCAGGACAAGTAGCGTTTTAAAGAAGAAGTTGACGGACAGATGATGGACGGACGACTCTGCGGCTTCGGAGCTAAAAATTGACAGGTTATACACTGATTCATGTATTTGGGATGTGTGAATGGAAAAAACCAACAATCACTGATGTTATTAAGTTTAGTTAAATTATTTAAAATATGCTGCATGAAGTCTTGATTTAAAAATATTTCATACACATACATCTATGACACATATTTCCATGCTTGATGTGTATGTAAAGAGTGTAATACAATACAAGGGAGAAAACTCTGTTATAAGAGTATAATAAATTA
>NW_018407067.1:1277-2521 GCF_002113885.1 Mizuhopecten yessoensis
AGCAGTGACATAACAATCTGGAGTGGATGACCCAAAAGCTTTATGCCAAGAGGATGTGCTAAAAACAGACTGTGTTAAAAATCTGTGATAAGAAAAAGTGTTAAGATGACTGTGCTTTTGAAAATGTGCATTTATTAGTGTGCTCTTTTGGAATTTCAATGTAAATAATTATTTCAATGATTATTTAATTTCAAAACTTACTGAGTTGTTGTTTATCTCTGCTTGTCAAAACAAGAAGCCCAGAGGGCCTGTATCGCTCACCTGAATAATATAGCACTCCATGGTAGGTGCTGTCATATGAAATTTCAGAAAGATCCATCCAGTACTTGAGATATAGCAAGAACAAACTTCAAACAGAGCCCCACCCCTATGCCCTTAGGGGGTCATACCCATCAATTATACAAAATTGAGTCTCCTTGGCCCAAGGATGCTCCAGACTAAATAACGATAAAATCCCTTAATCCCGATGGTCAAAGAAGGATTATAAATCTTTACCTCTATTTCCCCTGTTGGGCCCCTCCCTTCTGCCCCCAGGGAGGCCACACTCGCTGTTTATACAAGAATTTGCTATAATTCCCCTATTGGGCCCTGCAGACCCATCGTTTATACAAAATTAGTTTTCCTTTACCCAAGAATGCTCCACACCAAATATGGAACAAATCCTTTCATTCCTACAGCAGAAGAAGGATTTTAAAGAAGAAATTGCTATATTTCCCCTATTGGACTCCGCCCCTCAGGCCCCTGGGGGGCCAGACCCACCATTTATACAANATTTATACAAAATTGAGTCCTTTTTGCCTAAGGATGATCCAGACCAAATTCGGATGAAATCCCTTAATTCCTATGGTAGAAGAAGGGTTTTAAAGGTTTTACCTCAATTTCCCCTTTTCGGCCCCACCCCTCTGCCCCAAGGGGGGCCACACCAACTTTTATACAAAATTGAGTCCCCTCGGCCCAAGGATGCTCCAGATCAAATTTAGTGGAAATCTAATTGGCCGTTCAGGACAAGTAGTGTTTTAAAGAAGAAGTTGACGGACGGATGATGGACGGAGGACTCTGCGGCTTCTGAGCTAAAAATTGACAGGTTATACACTGATTCATGTATTTGGGATGTGTGAATGGAAAAAAACAACAATCACTGATGTTATTAAGTTTAGTTAAATTATTTAAAATATGCTGCATGAGGTCTTGATTTAAATATATTCCATACACATACATCTATGACACATATTTCCATGCTTGAT
>NW_018407068.1:0-433 GCF_002113885.1 Mizuhopecten yessoensis
ATTATATACAGGGGGATCACCTGTCTATATTATATACAGGGGGGGATCTCCTGTCTACATTTTATACAGGGGGATCTCCTGTCTACATTATATACAGGGGAGATCTCCTGTCTACATTATATACAGGGGGGATCTCCTGTCTACATTATATACAGGGGGAANTATATACAGGACGAGGGATCTCCTGTCTACATTATATACAGGGAGGATCTCCTGTCTACATTATATCCAGGGGAGATCTCCTGTCTACATTATATACAGGGGGGATCTGCTGTCTACATTATATACAGGGGGGATCTCCAGTCTACATTGTATACAGGAAGAGGGATCTCCTGTCTACATTATATACAGGGAGGATCTCCTGTCTACATTATATACAGGGTAGATATCCTGTCTACATTATATACAGGGGGGATCTCATGTCTACATTATA
>NW_018407068.1:4511-30418 GCF_002113885.1 Mizuhopecten yessoensis
AGGGGATCCACTGTCATCATTTTATACAGGGATGATTTTCTGTCTACATTATATTCAGGGGGGCCCCCTGTCTACATTATATACAGGGGAATCCACTGTCTACATTATATACAGGGGGATCACCTGTCTATATTATATACAGGGGTGTGTACTGTCTTCATTTTATACAGGGATGATCTCCTGTTTACATCATATACAGGGGGGATCTCCTGTCTACAATACATACAAGGGGGTATACTGTCTACATTATATACAGGGGGATCACCTGTCTATATTATATACAGGGGGGATCTCCTGTCTACATTATATACAGGAAGAGGGATCTCCTGTCTACATTATATACAGGGGGGATCTCCTGTCNATGATCTCCTGTCTAGATTATATTCAGGGGGGATCTCCGGTCTACATTACATACAGGGGGTATCTATTGTCTTCATTATATACAGGGGGGATCTCCTGTCTACATTATATACAGGGGGGATCTCCTGTCTACATTATATACAGGGGGGATCTCCTGTCTACATTATATACAGGGGGGATCTCCTGTCTACATTATATACAGGGGGGATCTCCTGTCTACATTATATACAGGGGGGATCTCCTGTCTACATTATATACAGGGGGGATCTCCTGTCTACATTATATACAGGGGGGATCTCCTGTCTACATTATATACAGGGGGGATCTCCTGTCTACATTATATACAGGGGGGATCTCCTGTCTACATTATATACAGGGGGGATCTCCTGTCTACATTATATACAGGGGGGATCTCCTGTCTACATTATATACAGGGGGGATCTCCTGTCTACATTATATACAGGGGGGATCTCCTGTCTACATTATATACAGGGGGGATCTCCTGTCTACATTATATACAGGGGGGATCTCCTGTCTACATTATATACAGGGGGAATCTCCTGTCTACATTATATACAGGAAGAGGGATCTCCTGTCTACATTATATACAGGGGAGATCTCCTGTCTACATTATATACAGGGAGGATCTACTGTCTACTTTATATACAGGGAGGATCTACTGTCTACATTATATAGAGGGGGGATGTCCTGTCTACATTATCTACAGGGGGTCTACTGTATATAATGTAGAAAGAAGATCATTCCTGTATATAATGTAAACAGTAGATCCTCCCTGGATATAAAGTAGACAGTAGATCCTTCCTGAATATAATGTAGACAGTATACCCCCTTGTATGTATTGTAGACAGGAGATCTACTGTCTACATTATATACAGGAAGGATCTACTGTCTACATTATATACAGGGGGGATGTCCTGTCTACATTATATACAGGTGAATCTCCTGTCTACATTTTATACAGGGAGGATCTCCTGTCTACATTATATACAGGGGGTCTACTGTCTACATTATATACAGAGGGTCTACTGTCTACATTATATACAGGGGGAACTCCTGTCTACATTTTATACAGGGATGATCTTCTGTTTACATTATATACAGGGGGGATCTCCTGTCTACATTATATACAGGGGAGATCTCCTGTCTACATTATATACAGGGGTATCTCCTGTCTACATTATATACAGGGGGGTTTCCTGTCTACATTATATACAGGGAGAATCTCCTGTCTACATTATATACAGGGAGTGGGATCTCCTGTCTACTTTATATACAGGGAGTATATCTTGTCTACTTTATATACAGGGAGTATATCTTGTCTACATTATATACAGGGGGGATCTCCTGTCTACATTATATACAGGGAGGATCTACTGTCTATATTATATACAGGGATGATCTTCTGTCTACATTATATACAGGGAGGATCTACTGTCTACATTATATACAGGGAAGATCTCCTGTCTACATTATATACAGGGGGTCTCCTGTCTACATTATATTCAGGGAGGGGATCTCGTGTCTACATTATATACAAAGGGGTCTCCTGTCTACATTATATACAGTAAGGATCTATTGTCTTCTTTATATACAGGGAGGATCTCCTGGTTACATTACATACAGGGAGAGGGATCTCCTGTCTACATTATATACCGGGAGGATCTCCTGTCTACATTATATACAGGGGAGTCTCCTGTCTACATTATATACAGGGAGGATCTACTGTCTACATTATATACAGGGAGGATCTACTGTCTACATTATATACAGGAAGGATCTACTGTCTACATTATATACAGGGAGGATCTACTGTCTACATTATATACAGGGGGGTCTCCTGTCTACATTATATACAGGAAGGATCTACTGTCTACATTATATACAGGGAGGATCCACTGTCTTCATTATATACAGGGACAGGGTTCTCCTGTCTACATTATATACAGGGGGATCTCCTGTCTACATTATATACAGAGGGATATCCTGTCTACATTATGTACAGGGGGGATCTCCTGTCTACATTATATACAGAGAGGATTTACTGTCTTCATTATATACAGGGGGATCTCCTGTCTACATCATATACAGGGGAGGTCTCCTGTCTACATTATATACAGGGGGGTCTACTGTCTACATTATATACAGGGAGGATCACATGTCTACATTATATACAGGGATGATCTCCTGTCTACATTATATACAGTGATGATCTCCTTTCTACATTATATACAGGGGGATATCCTGTCTACATTATATACAGAGGGATCTCCTGTCTACATTATGTACAGGGTAGATCTCCTGTCTACATTATATACAGAGAGGATTTACTGTCTTCATTATATACAGGGGGATCTCCTGTCTACATCATATACAGGGGAGGTATCCTGTCTACATTATATACAGGGGGGTCTACTGTTTACATTATATACAGTGATGATCTACTGTCTACATTATATACAGCGGGGTCTACTGTCTACATTATATACAGGGAGGATCTACTGTCTACATTATATACAACAGGGGGGATCACATATCTACATTATAAACAGGGATGATCTCCTGTCTACATCATATACAGGGGAGGTCTCCTGTCTACATTATGTACAGGGTAGATCTCCTGTCTACATTATATGGATGTCCTGTCTACATTATATACAGGGAGGATCTCCTGTCTGCATTATATACAGGGGGGATCACATATCTACATTATATACAGGGATGATCTCCTGTCTACATTATATACAGTGATGATCTCCTGTCTGCATTATATACAGTGATGATCTCCTGTCTACATTATATACAGGGAGGATCTACTGTCTACTTTATATACAGGGAGGATCTACTGTCTACATTATATACAGGGGGGTCTACTGTCTACATTATATACAGGGAGGATGTACTGTCTACATTATATACAGGGTGAATCTCCTGTCTACATTATATACAGGGAGGATCTACTGTCTACATTATATACAGGGAGGATGTACTGTCTACATTATATACAGTGATGATCTCCTGTCTGCATTATATACAGTGATGATCTCCTGTCTACATTATATACAGGGAGGATCTCCTGTCTACATTATATACAGTGATGATCTCCTTTCTACATTATATACAGGGAGGATCTCCTGTCTACATTATATACAGGGAGGATCTACTGTCTACATTATATACAGGGAGGATCTACTGTCTACATTATATACAGGGAGGATGTACTGTCTACATTATATACAGGGAGGATGTACTGTCTACATTATATACAGGGAGGATCTCCTGTCTGCATTATATACAGGGGGGATCACCTGTCTACATTATATACAGTGATGATCTCCTTTCTACATTATATACAGGGAGGATCCACTGTCTTCATTATATACAGAGAGGGGGTCTCCTGTCTACATTATATACAGGGAGAGGGGTCTCCTGTCTACTTTATATACAGGGGGGATCTCCTGTCTACATTATATACAGTGATGATCTCCTTTCTACATCTCCTGTCTACATTATATACAGGTAGGATCTACTGTCTACATTATATACAGGGGGTCTCCTGTCTACATTATATACAGGGGAGATCTCCTGTCTACATTATATACAGAAAGGATCTCCTGTCTACATTATATACAGAAAGGATCTCCTGTCTACATTATATACAGAAAGGATCTCCTGTCTACATTATATACAGGGAGAGGGTTCTCCTGTCTACATTATATACAGGGACGATCTCCTGTCTACATTATATACAGTGATGATCTCCTTTCTACATTATATACAGGGAGAGGGGTCTCCTGTCTACATTATCCACATGGAGAGGGGACTCCTGTCTACATTATATACAGGGACGATCTCCTGTCTACATTATATACAGAAAGGATCTCCTGTCTACATTATATACAGGGAGTGGGATCTCCATATACAGAAAGGATCTCCTGTCTACATTATATACAGGGGAGATCTCCTGTCTACATTATATACAGAAAGGATCTCCTGTCTACATTATATACAGAAAGGATCTCCTGTCTACATTATATACAGTGATGATCTCCTTTCTCCATTATATACAGGGAGGATCCACTGTCTACATTATATACAGGGGGATCTCCTGTCTACAATATATACAGGGAGGATCTACTGTCTACATTATATACAGGGTGGATCCCCTGTCTACATTATATACAGGGGGGATCTGATGTCTACATTATATACAGGGGGATCTCCTGTCTACAATATATACAGGGAGGATCTACTGTCTACATTATATACATGGGGAATCTACTGTCTACATTATATACAGGGTGAATCTCCTGTCTACATTATATACAGGGGGATCTCCTGTCTACAATATATACAGGGAGGATCTACTGTCTACATTATATACATGGGGAATCTACTGTCTACATTATATCCAGGGGGAATCTCCTGTCTACATTATATACAGGGACGATCTCCTGTCTACATTATATACAGGTAGGATCTACTGTCTACATTATATACAGGGTGAATCTCCTGTCTACATTATATACAGGGAGGTCTACTGTCTACATTATATACCGGGAGGGGGTCTACTGTCTACATTATATACCGGGAGGGGGTCTACTGTCTACATTATATACCGGGAGGGGGTCTACTGTCTACATTATATACAGGGGGAATCTCCTGTCTACATTATATAGAGGGGTCTCCTGTCTACATTATACACATGGAGAGGGGACTCCTGTCTACATTATATACAGGGAGGTCTACTGTCTACATTATATACCGGGAGGGGGTCTACTGTCTACATTATATACAGGGGGAATCTACTGTCTAAATTATATACAGGGGGAATCTCCTGTCTACATTATATAGAGGGGTCTCCTGTCTACATTATACACAGAGAGAGGGGTCTCCTGTCTACACTGTCTACATTATATACAGGGAGGATGTACTGTCTACATTATATACAGGGGGTCTCCTGTCTACATTATATATATACAGGAAGGATCTACTGTCTACATTATATACAGTGAGAGGGTTCTCCTGTCTACATCATATACAGTGAGAGGGATCTCTGTCTACATTATATACAGGGAGGAGGATTTACTGTCTACATTATATACAGGGAGAATCTACTGTCTACATTATATACAGGGTGAATCTCCTGTCTACATTATATACAGGTAGGATCTACTGTCTACATTATATACAGTGAGAGGGTTCTCCTGTCTACATCATATACAGTGAGAGGGATCTCTGTCTACATTATATACAGGGAGGAGGATCTACTGTCTACATTATATACATGGGGAATCTACTGTCTACATTATATCCAGGGGGAATCTCCTGTCTACATTATATACAGGGGAGATCTCCTGTCTACATTATATACAGGGAGTGGGATCTCCATATACAGAAAGGATCTCCTGTCTACATTATATACAGGTAGGATCTACTGTCTACATTATATACAGTGAGAGGGTTCTCCTGTCTACATCATATACAGTGAGAGGGATCTCTGTCTACATTATATACAGGGAGGAGGATCTACTGTCTACATTATATACAGGGGGATCTCCTGTCTACAATATATACAGGGAGGATCTACTGTCTACATTATATACATGGGGAATCTACTGTCTACATTATATCCAGGGGGAATCTCCTGTCTACATTATATAGAGGGGTCTCCTGTCTACATTATATACAGGTAGGATCTACTGTCTACATTATATACATGGGGAATCTACTGTCTACATTATATACAGGGACGATCTCCTGTCTACATTATATACAGAAAGGATCTCCTGTCTACATTATATACAGTGATGATCTCCTTTCTCCATTATATACAGGGAGGATCCACTGTCTACATTATATACAGGGGGAATCTACTGTCTAAATTATATACAGGGGGAATCTCCTGTCTACATTATATAGAGGGGTCTCCTGTCTACATTATACACAGAGAGAGGGGTCTCCTGTCTACACTGTCTACATTATATACAGGGAGGATATCCTGTCTACATTATATACAGGGGGTCTCCTGTCTACATTATATATATACAGGAAGGATCTACTGTCTACATTATATACATGGGGAATCTACTGTCTACATTATATACAGGGTGAATCTCCTGTCTACATTATATACAGGTAGGATCTACTGTCTACATTATATACATGGGGAATCTACTGTCTACATTATATCCAGGGGGAATCTCCTGTCTACATTATATAGAGGGGTCTCCTGTCTACATTATATATATACAGGAAGGATCTACTGTCTACATTATATACATGGGGAATCTACTGTCTACATTATATCCAGGGGGAATCTCCTGTCTACATTATATAGAGGGGTCTCCTGTCTACATTATATACCGGGAGAGGGGTCTCCTGTCTACATTATACACAGAGAGAGGGGTCTCCTGTCTACATTATCCACATGGAGAGGGGACTCCTGTCTACATTATATACAGGGAGTGGGATCTCCATATACAGAAAGGATCTCCTGTCTACATTATATACAGTGATGATCTCCTTTCTACATTATATACAGGGAGAGGGGTCTCCTGTCTACATTATATACAGGGGGGTCTACTGTCTATATTATACAGGGAGGATCTACTGTCTACATTATATACAGGGGGAATCTACTGTCTACATTATATACAGGGGGAATCTCCTGTCTACATTATATACAGGGGGTCTCTTTTGTTAATTGAAATGAGAATCTGCTTCAGTTATCAAAACTAAATTGCTGCTTCAGATGGGATATTGTGTTGTTGCTGTTAGAGCAAGATGTAGTTTTTTACTCGAACGCCCGGGTGGGGCAGACTCGGAGGCTTTCGGTTGTTATCAACGTCGCTTTGCCCGCAGCGACAATGACGCGGGGCTACTGGCCATTATATTATTGATTTCATTACGTCATAATGTTGTTACCCAGAACTCGAATGAAGATGGCTGTAACGTTTGCGATGATCAGCTAGGTTTGGCTTGTTCATGATTGTTAAAGTCTGAATATCTAAATATGTAGTAGATAATAAAGTTACAAGTCCTTGCGAAGGAAACTTTTAAATGTAATAGCTAACACACCAGAGTGACCGTTGTCTTCAGGTTGACTGATTGTGTTTGTCACCTTGAGTTACATCACGTTTAACGTCAACAATAAACAACCAAAGTGACGAAATAAGCAATACACGAATAGAGCACAAATTACATTCAACGCATTTTGAAAATTAGTTTGCATTCAAGCTCTTTTGAGAAAAAATATTTTGCATTCTAGCTTGGTTTGAGAAAATTATTTAGGCTTCAAGCTGGGATCGAGAAAATTATTTTGCTTTCATGTAAGTTTGAAAAAGTATTTGGCATTCCTGCCGGTTTTGTCCTGCTATTATAATAGAGCGGGGAACATTCGGTTGAGGTAATAGCAGTGCAATGTGCCCTATCACTGGAGAAAAATAAGTAGCTCACAAAGTCCTAGGAAATGATTGACTGACAGAATCCACGCAGTAGGTCAAACATCTAACTATGATATAGCCAGGTAGGGTCAGGAGAGCACAGGTGATACTACCCGATACCCTGTGTATGTGTAACCTTGTACCCGATAAGGTAAGTCGGTCATCCGGTTCAACCTACCTACATAAGTACAAGGTAAATATCTAGAACGCCACTACTGCCTGTACACAACCGAACATTTCAGTTCTTAAAATCTGTCGTGTGATAGTAATATATCACCTTTAATAAGCTGATGTATACATCCTAAGCAACATAATTCCGCTCTGTCTGATACAGTGACATCATTACGTTGAGTGGTATAGGGAATCTAAATTAAACGACACAGTGACAGGTATAGGAAATCTTCATTACACGATACAGTGACATCACTGCGTTGAATGACTATCTAGTGGTATAGGGAATCTTCATTACACGAAACAGTGACATCACTGCGTTGTTTGACTATCTAATGGTATAGGGAATCTCAATTACACGAAACAGTGGCATCACTGCGTTGAGTGACTATCTAGTGGTATAGGGGATCTTCAATACAGGATACAGTGACATCACTGCGTTGAGTGACTATTTAGTGGTATAGGGAATCTCAATTACACGAAACAGTCACATCACTGCGTTGAGTGACTATCTAGTGGTATAGGGAATCTTCATTACACTAAACAGTGACATCACTGCGTTGTTTGACTACCTAGTGGTATAGGGAATCTTCATTACACGAAACAGTGACATCACTGCGTTAAGTGACTATCTAGTGGTATAGGGAATCTTCATTACACGATACAGTGACATCACTGAGTTGTGTGACTATCTAGTGGTATAGGGGATCTTCAATACAGGATACAGTGACATCACTGCGTTGAGTGACTATCTAGTGGTATAGGGGATCTTCAATACAGGATACAGTGACATCACTGCGTTGCGTGACTATCTAGTGGTATAGGGAATCTTCATTACACGATACAGGGACATCACTGCACGGAGTGACTATCTAATGGTATAGTGAATCTCAATTACACGAAACAGTGACATCACTGCGTTGAGTGACTATCTAGTGGTATAGGGGATCTTCAATACAGGATACAGTGACATCACTGTATTGAGTGACTATCTAGTGGTCTAGGGAATCTTTAACACACGATACAGTGACATCACTGCGTTGTGCGACTACCTAGCGGTATAGGGAATCTTCAACACACGATACAGTGACATCACTGTATTGAGTGACTATCTAGTGGTCTAGGGAATCTTTAACACACGATACAGTGACATCACTGTATTGAGTGACTATTTAATGGTATAGGGAATCTTCATTACACGATACAGTGAAATCACTGAGTTGTGTGACTATCTAGTGGTATAGGGAATCTTCATTACACGATACAGTGACATCTCTGTATTGAGTGACTATCTAGTGGTATAGGGAATCTTTAACACACGATACAGTGACATCACTGTATTGAGTGACTATCTAGTGGTCTAGGGAATCTTTAACACACGATACAGTGACATCACTGCGTTGTGCGACTATCTAGTGGTATAGGGAATCTCCATTACAGGATACAGTGACATCACTGCGTTGTTTGCCTATTAAGTGGTATAGGGAATCTTCATTACACGATACAGTGAAATCACTGAGTTGTGTGACTATCTAGTGGTATAGGGGATCTTCAATACAGGCTACAGTGACATCACTGCGTTGAGTGACTATCTAGTGGTTTAGGGAATCTTCATTACACGATACAGTGACATCACTGTGTTGAGTGACTATCTAGTGGTATAGGGAATCTTCAATACAGGATACAGTGACATCACTGTATTGAGTGACTATCTAGTGGTCTAGGGAATCTTTAACACACGATACAGTGACATCACTGCGTTGAGTGACTATCTAGTGGTTTAGGGAAGCTTCATTACACGATACAGTGACATCACTGTATTGAGTTACTATCTAGTGGTATAGGGAATCTTTAACACACGATACAGTGACATCACTGCGTTGTGCGACTATCTAGTGGTATAGGGAATCTTCATTACACGATACAGTGAAATCACTGAGTTGTGTGACTATCTAGTGGTATAGGGGATCTTCAATACAGGCTACAGTGACATCACTGCGTTGAGTGACTATCTAGTGGTTTAGGGAAGCTTCATTACACGATACAGTGACATCACTGCGTTGAGTGACTATCTAGTGGTTTAGGGAAGCTTCATTACACGATACAGTGACATCACTGCGTTGAGTGACTATCTAGTGGTTTAGGGAAGCTTCATTACACGATACAGTGACATCACTGCGTTGTGCGACTATCTAGTGGTATAGGGAATCTCCATTACAGGATACAGTGACATCACTGCGTTGTTTGACTATTAAGTGGTATAGGGAATCTTCATTACACGATACAGTGACATCACTGTGTTGAGTTACTATCTAGTGGTATAGGGAATCTTTAACACACGAAACAGTGACATCACTGTATTGACTGACTATTTAGTGGTATAGGGAATCTTTAACACACGATACAGTGACATCACTGCGTTGTGTCTATAGCTTACCTTCACACTGATACACGCGTGTACATGAGGATTCGTATACAACATTGTGTTTGATGTGTTGTGAATTCCCCTTTCTCCAAACAACTGTAAAATTATATGCATTTTGGTGTTCATTTGAATGAAGTAGTATCTGTAAAATATGTATACTATCGCAAGGTTGAATTGGCTTAAGATATTGACGCTTTTAAGTTTAAAATACTAGTTTTGTTATCAATGAAAACTCCGTGTCAGTTTCTACTAGACTAGTTTTAGGACTATACTGTACACTTTGACCGCTGAACTGGACGTGTGTGTCCACAAAGACACGCATAGATCAACGCGACATCATATTAGGTTCACAAGATTTGGGGTACGTTGATAACCACAAAGTTTAGGCATGCAGACTTCAATTGGTGTAGTATTCGTTTCGTTGGTTGTTTTTAAAGTGAAAAGCTGAATTTAGTTCATTGAAGTTTCTTAGATTTTGTAGGCCATGTATGTATCCCTTTCTGTTATATAAGGTAGCCTTAGTTAATTAGCGTTTAATGTTGTTACACGTGCCAGTTATTGAAGTGCAGTAGTACTACGAGGACTGTACAGGTGAGGATCTTTATCAGGTAGCACGTCACGTTATAAACATAGATAAAGTCTACCGACAACAAGTGTCTAGCGAGTTACACTGGTACGGAAGAGCACGTCAGTTCACGATACAACAATTATCCAATTTACTTTTTAAAAAACTCTTCTGATTTATATTAAGATTCTCTGAGGTGTAAAAAATATCGATATTCCGTCCTGGGGTATAAAGACCCACACACACAAGTAATAATTCGTTTTCAGCGATGACATGCTTTTCTTTGAATTCGAAATATACCTGAAATACATATGTGAGGTATATAACAATAATATTCACTTTTAGCCAAAGTGTGTTTTTCTTTTCTTAAAGGCAAAATGAATATATTTTCCAAGATTATTTAATTCCTTTACATTATTTATACTTAACAGTTGCACAAGTTTGAAAACGCTAGGTGACTTATAATAATACCTTTTAATATACCTTTATTATTATCAATAGGTTTCAGTACATCTGGCAGCATTTATAATTCTTGCTCTCATTTCCTGGGCATAACAATCTTTGAACCGTTGTTCGACTACTCATAGTGTCGCATAGTATCGGGTGTCTAACACGTTACCTGTAAACATCCTTCTAGTGACGAGATGATTGTCCAAAGTTGACGTTGTAGGATTATGTAATGGACTAGTCTGTCTACGTCATACAACAAACTAGTTTGGTATTGAACTAAAGTTTCATTTTGTTGTGTTCGCTTCGAATAAAGATTGGAACACAGTCTTACATTTTCTTCTTTATCTTTTACATGAATGGAATATAATGCAAAGATTAAACAATGTTTAACGAGTCCTACACTGTACCATTTAGCATACACTATTCAAACTGAACATGTTAAACTGACAACGCTATGTGAAAGTTATACCGGACAGATTAATCAATTTACATGTATATTCATCCATACTTATAACATCTTTGCCTTGATATTTACTTGCTCGTGTGACACTAGGGGTTGTAACTGTTTATACACTGGTGTCCTTGCGAACAGATATAATAGACAATATCACTATTTGCGAAATTCATTAACTGTATTCTATAATTAGCTTATTAGTGCACGCATGTCCACCTTTATTTACGACATTTTAGCGTTCGAAACTCTGTTACATGTAAAGATAAAACACGAACACAACGTATTTGTAATAATTTTTAATATCAATATCTCAATTATTGACGTAAATTGAATTCAAATTTCGCATAATGTTAAGCCCACTACCGTGTATTATAAATATCAATGACAAATAATTGTTTTACTAACGACTTAGCCGTAAAGGTAACGACTACAGGTTAATTAGATGCGCTCAAGCAGTTGTCGATAAAGTCGCTACTTTTCAGAGTTGATCGGGAGGTTACCTTACAGGTATGGGCGGTACGTGAACGTAACCTCTCTATTAGCTGTGTAATCGTTTGTTAACAGAGTAATCGAAGACCATATCAAATATAACCCACATAACTATATTCATTGCATTAGAATTAGACATTCTTCATAGTGGATGAAACATAACGTACGAAGTATGTATGAATATTAATAGGTCGTTAATATCAATTTTGACGAATGCTATCTGTTCCCTGTGGTGTATCGCTCACTACCATCACCGTCCGCCAGGCGCTGACTATTAAACCAACTGCCAAATATTCATACTTTCAGCGATGTTCTGTGATAAAATAAATATCGAGCAATACCATACTCATCACTCAGAGCATTACTCACAACCTGGTAACGTTTACACCAATTATCATTTAGATAGTATGTGGAACGTTCGAAGAACTTCTGCTCCATATACAATACCTTAAATCAAAACTACAATAAAAAAAAAGTTGTGGATCCGCTATATATTTTGTTTTTATTTACTTGTTTTCACTGACTCACTGAACTGAAAGATACCATACGCTGTGAGACTTTAGTCGGCAAATAAGGACCGACCGGTGCCCTGTGACAATATAGTCCATCTACTGAGCTTCAAACTTTCAAAACTTTTTATTTGTCTCAACACCCTTGCATTACAATGGTATACAGAGATATATAAATACAAAGATTTCATGTACAGTAATTAGCATGCGTGGTTATAGAGGGATACAGTATAATAGAAGCGGAGATGTACGGCAGTTACATATAATAAATACTTTCATGTGGGGAAACAGACAGAATAATTTTGTTTGATAAAAAGTACATGATTTTTTTTAGGAATGCTTTTCTTTTAGATGACATTATAACCTTAAGCGATATTATTATACCATTACTTTTTTTACTCTAAATGAAAGTAATTGGTTAAATCGAATATATCCCCACTTTTGCCCGACTGTGTTTTAGTCCTGTGTGTTAGTCTGGGAACTAAAATACACCTGCACTCGGGTGTTTCCCCCAAACCAATCAAGCGAGAGGTGGGCGGAGCTTGTTACTGAACTCGGAAGCGATTCGAGAGGTGGGCGGAGCTTGCTACCGAACTCGGAAGCATTTGGCTCCATTGCCATCAAAATGGTAGTTCGGACGTGAAGCTATACAGCTTATAGTTTACAAATATTTTCTATTTTAAGCTATTTCTCCAGTGTGTATCGGTATAATAAAACGGTTAAAGTATGGGGTTGAGGGATATAGCAAGTTTCTGGTGTCCCGAGACCAAGTCTATTTCCCGAGGCGAACACGAAGCCTCGGGAAATAGACTTGGTCTCGGGACACCAGAAACTTGCTATATCCCTCAACCCCAAATTGTAACTGTATAATACACTATGACGTCTAATTAACATAGAGGATATAATGATTTTCCTTTCATTATCTAATGCCGGGCATTCAAATGTATAATGGAATTCATCTCCGATATCTCTTACATTACACAATTGACAAATACGTTCATGTCTTGGTATATTACTCGTAATTCCGGCTTCTACAGGTAAGTTTCTATTTCTGGTTCTAAACCTAGAAAGGGTATAAGCATCATTTTTGAGAGAATATTTAAGTAGTTTTCGAACACGACTTCTTCTTTAAACACTCTGTACATGGTGGATTTTGGAGAGTCTCTGCATATTTCTGCCCAGTTTTGTTTGAATTGATCAGTCAAGTTAAGTTTTATGTTTGAAAGCCACTTTGGATTCATTTGATTTTGGTTAAACCAGATATCAGAGAGTCCGCAATTGTTCAGAGTACTCTTTATGCTTTCTATCCATGCGAAGGAACCATTTTTTTCTTCGTTGATAATAATTGATAATCTATACAAAATATTACTTATTTTACTTTCTTTACCTCGAGTCAGTTTTGACCAATATGATATCATTTGGGTCTTAATTTCAATACCAAGAGGATGCCTGCCAAGCTCTCCATAAACCGTGGTGTCATGAGTAGAATATTTAAGGTGAAGTAATAATTTGCAGAATTTTAAATGGACTCTTTCTATGACGGTATTATTAGAAAAAACAGAACCATCTAATAAAACTGGTGCAAAATTTTGTCAAATAAGTCAAGTTGACACTGTATTGTTAGATTATGCAATCTACCCCTTTTCAGTACCTCGTACATGGCTCTAGTTCCTTTAAGCGCTAGTATATTTTTTGCTTTTGAAAAACTTCCAGACTTACAAAATGAAATACCCAAATAATTAAATTCCTTGACTAATTCAAGCGGTTTGCCATCATAGTTAAATCTTAAATCATCAGGTATTCTTCCTCGACTGAAAATCATGATGTTTGACTTGTTAATATTTACTTTCATTTTCCATTTATCGCAATATGTTTTGAAACCATCCAGCATGTTTTGAAGGTCGTTTGGGGTTTCTGCTAATAATACAGCGTCATCTCCATATAACAAACAGAATAACTTTAAGTACATACCGAGCTTGTTTTCAAGTAATTCAGATACCTAATTAAGACCGTTAACATTCTCTGATGATAAGAAACATTGTATATCGTTGAGAAAGATGGAGAAAAGGAAAGATGACATATTTTCACCTTGCCCGACTCCATTTTTACACCCGAAGAAATCTGACGTTTCTCCATTATTTTCTATTCTTGACTTTATCTGTACAATATGTTAACATTAACTATAATTCTATGCATGTCTTCTTTGATGCTATAAGCTAATAATTTGTGCCATAGTGCCTCACGCCAAACAGTATCAAATGCCTTTTCAAAGTCAATAAAGGCACAATAAATGTTCTTCCGTTTTTGACTTTTGATTAGTTCAAATAGCAAATGTACGGTGAAGATATTGTCAATTGTGGAATAACCTCTAAGAAAGCCAGATTGGTTTTCGTTTATAATCTGAAAACCCTAAAAGAATTTAGTTTAATTATTGGTAAGTATTGCTGTAAATAGTTAACCTACACAGCTCAGAATGGTAATGGGTCGATAATTCTTAGGGTCCAATACAGATCCTTTATTTTTTTAAATTGGTATAATTATAACTGGTATAATAATAACTGGTATAATATAACTGGTATACTATAACTGGTATAATATAACTGGTATAATAATAATTGGTATAATATAACTGGTATAATATAACTGGTATAATATAACTGGTGTAATATAACTGGTATAATATAACTGGTATAATATAACTGGTATCATATAACTGGTATAATAATAACTGGTATAATATAACTGGTATACTATAACTGGTATAATATAACTGGTATAATAATAATTGGTATAATATAACTGGTATAATATAACTGGTATAATATAACTGGTGTAATATAACTGGTATAATATAACTGGTATAATATAACTGGTATCATATAACTGGTATAATAATAACTGGTATAATATAACTGGTATAATATAACTGGTATAATAATAACTGAGCCTGAAACATATAATTCCTTGTTACAACATAGACGGCTTACTAGAAATGTATAGGAAATTTAATTCCTTGGACGACCTCTGTAAATAAAGGTTAATCCTAGTCGGGCCGTAATTTTAACTGTGTGTAATATGATAAACCAATAAATTAAGACTGCATAAACCTTTTTTACAATAAATTGGTATTTTCTACCTTTAGAAAAGCGTTGATCATAAATACAACTGTTTCATTCAAATTGAGCTCAATTGTACATTCCAAAGCACCCGGTTTGTTTACCCAAGATGCTCCTAAGTATATTATATGGGTAAAAAAACTAAACGCACGTATTCTGAGATTATTTTAAATTCTGCCTGTAGAGACACTGGAGAAATATTATCCTTTTACCAATAAAAATGCATGTTTTAATGTTGTATTTCATCCGATTGTTTCAATTTGACTGAGGAAAATAGAATTCATTTTGAAAGTAGGTTAAGTCTATCAGATCATTTCGTATGTACATTATAGATTGAAAATATTTTGCTTGTCGGCCTTTACCTTCGGCGCGTGGAGAACATGATAATGTTAAAATAATGATAATAATTTGAGGTTCTTATATACCGCTTTATCACAACCTAGTTCGTAGGTCGTCTCAAAGCGGTTCACAAACTATTATTCGTGGTTATTGGGCCTTTGCAACCAGTCAATATCTTTCTCAACTCCCTGGGGAGCAAGTTCAAGTTCTTTATTTGCTGAAGTTTTACAACTTATGGCAATTACAGATAAGACAAAGACACTCACAAGGACACACTCACACTGACTCGCACACATCATCCTCATCATCAACACTCACACTGACTCGCATACATCGTCCTCATCATCTTCATTAACCTCATCTTCTTCTTCATCATCATCATCATCATCATCATCCTCATCTCATCATCATCATCATCATTACATCATCATCATCATCATCACCATATCAGCAACAGCAATCATTCGTCATTCATCATACTCACATTCATACACACGCCAGAACCATTCTTCACCCTCATTCACCCATACAAGACTTATCAATATAATAAATAGTATATTACATAATTTGTATACAATAAACTAATGTACAACATGTATCTTAACATGACCTGTTCTATTGATGACCTCTTAATAAATCTGCTCTACGTTGAAACGCTAGTGATAAATACTTTCCTAAATTATTAAGTTCTTTTGTGTTTTCGATTTTGAGTAACTGGGGAGCATACAGTCGCTGCTGTCATTTCCGCTCTCACAGCTAGCATTCTACAGTTCTAGCACTACCCAACCACGTACTCATTTACAGCTGAGTAGACTTGAACAAGCGGAGTAAAATATCTTGCTCAAAGATACAGCACAGTGCCGTGACGAGAGTCGAACTCGCAACCCTTCGGTCAAGAGCCCGGCGTCCTACCACTAGACTACCGTGCCTCCAATGTTACTAATTTATAATTGGTAAATCGACTTAAACAGGAAGGTTGTATCTATTCATATGTCAGAAAACGTTTTATTAAATCTATACAAATACAACGCAGGTAATTGAATAATTATTTCCTTCAGTTGGAAGTTCTTTCTATGGAGTACTAGAACAAATAGAGATAACCAAAGATGAACACTTCCGAAGAGAATTGATAATTTGTCAAAGTATAACTTAGTCGCTTAGGTCGAGGCCAAACAAAAGTCGTTTCTAGTTTGAAATCATCAGGATATTGTCTCTACATAAATAAAAGAATAAAAAGAAGCATTTGGGCCAAAAAAAGGATGAGAATAGTTGGAGCCCTGGAAGTACTCAGCACTGGCTTTCGGGAAGGTTTTGGTGAGTAAACGTGCACTACAAAAACGTTGAAAAAGACCAAAAATACGGTGAAGTATTTGAGGGTTGGAAAGCAGGAGAAGGGAGCAGAATTAACGTTTTTCGGAAAGATATCATCGTTTCATATCACGAAGCGGATTTATGACATCTATCTTTAGGTGTAGCGGGATTCCAGAATTTGATCAGGTGAAATGAAGTGGTTTTAGAAAACATCTTTAAATAGAAACAGCGGCAGATTTTATGGGATCAGCAGTACTTTCGCCTCAGAAATGTATAGCTGAGGTATCTTTTCTTATTTAATATTAGGAACTATGCAACATTAACAGGTATAGCCTTCTGAAGTCTACATATGGAATATAACATGCCGTTCTTCGATTCTTAAAACATCATTAGAACATGGCGCATTAGATAAAGGTAAATCAGTGTCTGAGGTTGACCTCACTGTTGTTTATATGGCTGTATCCTAGAAATAAGTTTCAAGTTTTAAAGAAGCATACAAATATTCTGGAACCCGTATGGAATATATATGTAAATACTAAAGAGTTGATTCTTGCTTTTAGAGGACACGAATATTTGCCTCAGAGGGCTTAAGTATGAATTTATCCCTAACAACAAGATGGATGGAGTGTTTGTTTTAGAAATATCAAAATCATTGTACGTAAATGTAAAGCTAGATGCTACGGTCAAACACATACCTTACAAATCAACTTTTAGAAAAAGTATTAGATAATAAATGAGAGCAACCTTGACCTTCTGAACGTGTAGCGGAGAATTGCATATGCCTTGAAATCATGTATCATTATGACCAATCCCGTTGACTACGTGTGATGTAATTTGATAAAAGCAATACTGAATAATTACATATAGTCATATGATCAAGTTTTGTCCTAAGTGTTTTTCTTAAAGGTGTACACATACCGTATATGAAAGTGATAATATATCTGCAATTAGAAATGTCACACAAGAATCACATAAAGAATGTGTTTAAAACCGTGATAAAGAAATATAGGAGTTCCGCGAAGCTATCAGAAAGGTAGGAAGCGAGCGAGTCATTCGTACTATTAGGTAGTATATCAGATAGTTTACACGTTGTTCCGTAGAATAGTAACGTGTACTGCTTATATATGTCAAATATAGTCATGCAGATAGATCGGGAGTTCATGATACTCTTATCAGAGATTAATCTGAAAGAGCTGAGAGTAAGATCTCGAAACTAAAATTTACTGCAACTGAAAATAATTTACAGGGGATAACTTGTAGTATTAACAATGCGTTTTAGAGACATTTTTAGAGTACCAATTTCGAAGGTGAAAAATAAGACCAGCTCACTGATTAACACGAAGTACTTGTAAGGGAGCGTGTCAGAAAATGAGCAATCGTTATATGGCGGGTGGAACTGATTTTTAATCTGGCCAATCTGTGGATGAGGGGGTCTGTCGCATATGTCAAAAGTTAACATCAGGTAAAAAACACCTAGGGTGATTAATTAAAAGGAATATATATTATTTATACGTAACACTAAACATGACATGGAGACCGTAACTGCGGCATGCAGTATAAAAAGTGTATCATCATAGCTCTAACCGATTCTGTGTGTTAAGTTCAGTAAGTAGCATATATATTGGTTTATGACACCCAACATGAGTAAATCCCTTAATTTTGTGTGTGTGTGTGTGTTTTAGCAAGGACTTTTGTAAAAATATCATACGTTATTTGTTTACAACACGAATGGATCTCAATATTTCTTTCAAAATAAAAAACATATCAATTAGTTTAGAATAACATTCTATACGTAATGTTTTTAAAGGCGTACTCAGATTGCATTTTTTTTAATTAAGATTGAATTTTCAGATTAAACTGTTCTCATATTATATCAAATAATAGATAGATAAGCAAATGATGTGTATGTTACTTCAGACATTTTAGAAACCAAGTGTCATGTCATGATGATTCTGAGCACATCAAATTATGAATAGAAAGTTTAATGATTATGTAATTATTGATCTTTGATCTTAAATTTCAGATGAACAGTTTTTGAAAGATAAAATCTTTGTTCTAGCATAAAAGAATTGTATTTGTTTATGAAAAGAAAAAAAATATGAATCATGATTTTTGGCTAGATGCAGTCGATATCCTCTCGCCCATGGAGAATAGTCAATAGATATACTACTTAACTGGATCGGCGAGCATTCACACTTGTTCTTAATTCCATTTCGGATTACATTTCACATTCTACCATAGTACGTCGATCAACAAGTTTAACCACCACGTGTTACATGTATGCGATAGTTTTGAAAAGTTTCTTTATTTTTTTAAATCGCATCATCAATTCAGGCAATTTTGATATTTCTTAAATAAAATTATGTAAAGAAACACCCCTACTCTTATTTTCGTAAAATGACGGATTATTTCTAACAGGTAATTTCCAAAATCAAATGTCTTCAATGTATTTAAATTTTGAAATTAAGAATAAAGAGTACTTTGTTATAAGTCCCCAAAAAGTAATAATAAACAGATAAAAAGAATGAAATAGCAGCACAAGAAATATTTATATAGATAAAATGAAAGAAAACAAAACAAAATAATAATAATGGTTTTATAGCACTGATTTAGATTCCAGATAATAGATTACAAATGTTAAATGATGATTACCTACTGAACATATCAATGATTCACGATCATAGATGCATATGCAGTCCAGCGATAAATTGACAACACCTACCTGTAATCTTTCAGTCCAGTGATAAATTGACAACACCTACCTGTAATCTTTCTGCCTACTTTGTATTTAACGAAATGCCGTTAAGGAAAATAAAGAATAGAAGAACAAACACACCAGAGTGAGCATTAGGCCTTTCTGCCTTCTTTATTAGAGACCGTTAGGTTATGACGCCATCAATTGTAAAAGCAATATTAACAAGCATAGTGACATGTACATATACATAAAGTGATAGTTTAATGGAATCTTATGTAAATCAATTTTCTACGTCGAATCAAGAACTTGAGCATTATTCAAGTCTCCACATGTTCATGCAATTACCACCATTAAATCCACCCCAGTCTGTAAGTGACATTCATTCATCCATTCTTTATAACCTTAAACCTTGCGGTTTATCAGTACAGTGCATATATACAGTGCAAATTATATAGTACATATATATACAAACAGAGAATACAACCTTCCGACCATGCATACACGATAAAATTACAGAGAAAGTGTAGAAAGTTATTCCTTTAATCTTAAACAGTATTGCATCTCCTTTTTTGACATTGGTTCAGATATTTGGCTAAATTAGAAAGTTCTTTATTTTTTCTTGTTGTCATCAAATCTAAAACTTTTGCCATACTAGGTTTTTATAAAAAAAAAAATAAAAAAAATAAACGGTTTCTTAAATCAGTATAATGACTACATCTTATAATAAAATAATATTCGTCTTCAATATCGCCAGTGTTACAATATGTACAAATTCTATCTTTTCTGTCTAAACCACGAAATCTACCCGTTTCAATATTCAACGTATACGATGACAACTGAATTTTAGCAATTTGTTTTCTATTTTGTAATCCAATAGGTTTAATTAAATACTGTTTAAGACAAAAAATATCACATAACATTTATAAAGAGAACACTTAGCAAATGAATTAAACAAATAGTCTCTATTGAAACATAAAAAAATGAACAATTAAGTTAAAAAGTCCAGCCGATTTTCTACTGTACTTATAGGCGCTAATAAGTTATTTTCCTAATAAATGTTATTTTCTCATTATCCATACAAAGCAAAGGATGAGTTTCTAGCCTAAAAAGGGAGTAAGAACATTTGGAACTATCACTAATTGTATAAACACATGAGTTCATGAAAGGGAGCGGAGTGATTAAGCATTCTGCTTTATATTCAACAAGTCCGCGGTTGAAACCTTGTAGTGGAGCTAAAATGTTGTTCGTGTAAAAAAAAATGAAAAACATACTCCTTATCTGAAAATGCCGAACAAACTAGAACCTTTCTATGTGTGAGATACTATACAAATCACACTACCTTAATGTGAACAGTCCATTGGTCGTCATCACTGTAGTGCTTTAGGTACAGGTAGAACATAGGCTGAAATACTACTAATATGTAGGGTGCGCTAACCCAAACTTTCCTGATAATAAAGTAGGTCAGTAGCTAATGGTCATACTTCAAGGTCTCACCACATGATCCTTGATGACGCTTATTCAACACAGTGACTGATAGAATGATGGCCACAAAATTAACTTGAATCAAATGATAAAAAGTATTATGTGAATTGCATGTTGATTGGTTGAAAAATTGTCCCCAGCCTCAGCAGTACTAAAAATGGTACCAATACATGAAATTGTACATAGAATCGTAAAGAATAAAGCTGCAGGCGAGTACTGAAAACAGAAAACATCAAAGAAATAGGAAGATTAAAAGGTTTCAGAAAATCAATCACATATCAATTCCATTACCTTAAATGCTACTGTATTGGCACACAGGACCAAATCTACTCATACGGCTCAAACAAGATCAGAGTGCAACCGAGTATATGTAATGCTTCAGTGTCGTAAAGCTAGAGCACCCATATTGACTACTAGATACATGTACCAGACAGTTTGATGGACCCTTTACATGGTAACCATTCTCTGCATTACACTACTCCAAAATCCTGAACCAAAATGGGATGATTTGGAAGCTTATCATTCCAGATGTTAGGTTGTGAAACGGTTTATGAAGCACATAATAAAATAAAACTATTTTCCTTTTTTCGCTCTTTCTCCTTGATTGACATCAGGCTGAATTTCCAATTAATCTTCAATATTGTTTGTTAAATACGCAACTGTTTAATATTACTATTAGCAATATCCATGCATGTACGCATGTACACAAAGTCAGCCGATCTCTACGTCACCCACATCAATTACTCTACTTGTAAATAGCCTTCATTTGTATGTATGTATAATAATAAACATGTCCGTTCAAAAACATAGAAATTTATTTCAATATGTAGTGTACATTTGAAAACAAAAACACAAAAATGGAAGAATGCAAAAATAAAGGCCCACTAAACACAAAATTAAAAAAGGCGTTCTTACTGTATCAGTGACTGTTAAAGTGTCGCACAATTACCACTGTAGTCGCAAATTGTGAATCATTAAAAAACGGCAACTAAACCGCCCAAAGCAAATCAACTTATGGTTGTTGGTGCATTAGAAGTCATTGTGGCCATCTTGAATCCCGAAACTTCAAATTCGATTGTTGTGTGAGAAGCATACCTCTATTACCCCCGCCATGTATGAAAAATATCAGACAAATGAAGTTCCAGTTATAACCCTAGATGTCTCATATGATAGTACATTGCGGCAATCGAGCTAAATTGTTCATAACACCGACAGAATAGATAGCTCGGATATGTCCAAGCTAATCAATGAAACCGTATTTGATATCTTTCTGATCGGAATGGAAAATCTCTTCTGATATAAGTCTCTCAATCAGTACTCATGTAAATTTTCCAATCTATGGGGCTGATGTCTTGCGAAAATGTGCTTCATCCAAAACATAATTTCGAATGTGGCACCTTTTAGGTTCCGAAAGTTGTACTCTACAAATATAGGGTAACAAATGTAGCTTCTGCACTCCACTGTTAACCACGGCAGTCCACAGTCACTGCTGTCGCTGATTAATGGTCGGCAGTCCACAGTCACTGCTGACGCTGATTAATGGTCGGTAGTCCACAGTCACTGCTGTCGCTGATTAATGGTCGGCAGTCCACAGTCACTGCTGTCGCTGATTAATGGTCGGCAGTCCACAGTCACTGCTGTCGCTGATTAATGGTCGGCAGTCCACAGTCACTGCTGATGCTGATTAATGGTCGGCAGTCCACAGTCACTGCTGGCGCTGATTAATGATACTCCAAAGGAAGGTTAACATTCCTTTTTTTTCCCCAGAATAGACACTGTATTAAAAAGATCACTACTCCAACTCCTAATTTATCAACATGTAAAGCTGAAACTGATGTGATATAAGGTCCGAATTCACTGACAATTAAATAGATACATATAACCTTTGCAGAACAATTAACTCCTTTTCTTCCTGTGTGATGTTTCAGCGTTGCTCAATTTCGGTTTTCCGGCAAGATAATTTTTATAAAAAAAGTTAGCGAAGAGAACGAAATACGAAACATACATCATCATTCCGTACATGATCTGCTGGTAAGAATCGCCACATTTAACACCCTTTAGATTCAGCTGGAAGGCCATACATGTTAGTACGAATCCGCATATCATTTGGCTCAGTTGCAGTGATGTAATAAGCATGGAGATAAACCTCGGGACATGAAATTTCATCGCTCGTAAAGCATAATAATTGTACATGATAGAATGCACAGTGAAGTTCATCCCCATAAACCATTGTGCAAATCCCGGAGTGTGTGGGGACAAGTACCAGACGTACACTAACACTGTGGTGTGATGGTACCAGTGAAGGAATATCAGTTTCTGTTTACGTAGTACAACAAACAAAGTGTCTCCAAGTTCGAGTACCTTTGAAAATGTAAACATGCAACCCCAGAACTCGTTCACGTCCATGGTGTCTAACGAGCTGCATAGCGTATATTCTTTCCCGTTATATTTTGCGGAGTATATCAGTGTTGGTACTACTCTAACTGCCCCAAATATACTAAATATACCTAGAGTCGCATTCCAAATGACAAGGTAGGGCCTCAGCTCGTAACGAGGACGATTCTCCATCCATTTCTTGCAGGAAAATACGAGAAGAATGTAGACAGATGCATATATGAAGCTGTCGTGCCAATGTCGCTGCATGTAGTCTTCATATAAAGATTGATTAAATTGTCGTTCAAATTGGAACAAAAACGAGTTGTTGTACACGGCCATTTCCTCCGACTTTTCGAACGAATTGTAGATATATCCACTACGACTGTGACTACGAGGGTTCGCCAACGTACGGGAGTTTATGTACCGATGCGCTGTCAAGAACTAGTGGAAAGCGTTTGATTGGTTAGAAATATGAACAGAACCATCACTGATAACCAATCAGACAGCTCTTTTCGAACAGACTTCTGGATTGTAGTAACTATACTTAGGGTGTCATGTTAACATCTGTAAATGTTTTTGATGTTATCTAGACTCAGTATTTCAGATGAAAAGATAATAAGTGGGTTTTATTTGTAGACGTATGAAAATGAAAGTTGCCGTGTCATGATCATGGTGTAAAGAGATCAACAGTAAACGTGTGTTCGTGTCCCACCACCTACCTTGAAAGAGAAGTTCTAATAAACTTGAAACAAACAATAAAACAAAAAATAGAAAACAAAAAACAAAAACAAACGTTTAAACGTTAAAACCTACTCAGAATCGCTGAAGTGCATACACGGAAAATGGATTTTTATGACAAATTACGCATACTTTCTGAAAAAAATATGTTGGTCTGTGATAGTGGTATGTATGCTCAGGAAAATATTTTCTCATCTTTCGTCACTAAAACGAATACCTTCCTTCACTCTGGATTCTTATGGAATAGTTATCAAAGACATAATCTTATTGTTGGCTGTTGCTTATAATACTAGAAATATCATTTTTGCTAGATTGAAACCAGATGTGTGCTATTCCAGGTGAGGTAATGTTACAGATATGTGACTGAAGGCAGTGTTTGACGTGGTGAAGTTGTTCTCCCTGTCTGCCACAAATGTATATATATCATTTGCTTTGTTGCTGGTCAAGCACTATGTTCAGATTCAAAAGTGTGCCCTGGGGAATTGAAATCTTAATGTACATAATGATTTTATATTATAAATGAAGTCAATGGTTTTTTCGGTAGTCTTCATGTAGATCTGTGTTTTCAAAATGCACGTCAAAACCAACCAAAATAGCCCAAAATAAAATGAAAGCTCTAAAAATATTTCTAGAAAAAATAACAGTCATCTCACTTATTTTTCCATGATACAAACTGTAACTTGTATCTACCCTCCTCCTGCACAAGAAATGTCCTTCCTCCTAGTCTTCCTCTTCCTGCACAAGAAATGTCCTTCCTCCTAGACTTTCTCCTCCTACACAAGAAATGTCCTTCCTCCTAGTCTTCCTCCTCCTGCACAAGAAATGTCCTTCCTCCTTGTCTTTTCTCTCTCATAAATTTCCACATTCCTCTTGTGTTAGAAACTCACGCTTTCAAATTGTGTTATAAATTCTCACTTTCTTCTTGTGTTAGAAATGTCCGTCTTCCTTTTGTGTTTGAATGTCC
>NW_018407068.1:32732-96156 GCF_002113885.1 Mizuhopecten yessoensis
CTATATGTGGACCTTTGATATCATTATGTATTGTTGTAATATGTTCGAATGAAATATCGAATTATTAGTCTCACCTATCACCTTGAGTGATGTTTAAAATGATGGTTGATTTTTTAATTGTTTTTAATAATATGTGCATATTTTTTATATCCAGTTTTAGAAACTGCTTAAAAATCAGAGGTCGGGTAGATATAGCATTAGCCGTTCACTAAGACGGCAGGGGTTTTATTCCCTGATAAGACGCATGCCCGGCCCCGAAGTTTTAAGAATACGATAAGTTCAACAAACTTGTTTCATTGATATCGGCAAAATAAATATAGTTTCTATTGATATCCATATTGTATACAATATAACAAACTACTTCATTTTTTGTATTCTTTAAATTGGCTGACCTTACCAAAATAAGCGAAGTTTTAAACCTTTATTTCATTTCATCTCTGTAGATACTTACGTGCACTCAAATATTACATTGCTGGTTATATAATCAAGTTAATCAATATAATTAAATTTGCTTTGATGTCCATTTCCATTATTCCTTTAAATCCCATTTAGCATGCCTAGATGGCGTATACCTGACAAACATGCCGTGTAATGACGTTATCATTACGACCAGGTCATTGACTAGGTGTACAGAGATAAAAGCAGTAATGAATAATATGGTCACGTGTTATGGTAGTTTTAGTGTATACACTTTGGGATATGGATTATTAATTGTGGTATTGTGTCTTCAATTATAAATGGTGCAAAGAAATCCCAGCCAAGAGTAACTTTAATTATAGAAACTAGGTACCTCTCTAATTGAAGAAAGGGCTATCTAAATGGAAACCCAGAGGGAGTCACGTTCTTACATAGAATAAAGTTTATTCGGAGTTCAGTAGTCTTAATTCACAAATGCCAGCCGGGTTTTTAAGTGCGAAAATGCCGATTCACTAGAAAATGTCGAGATATTGATAAGAAATTAGTTTGATTTTTGTTTTTAAGAGTATAAGCTCAAAATCGAAACTTCCACGACGGATAATTTTAGAGACGACTTTTAAAGACCACGTCGGAAACATAAAAAGATACGGAGAGCATCTTGTTTTGAAAACATTTTCAAAGATTCAAATTGCACCATCTGTACCTTATTTTTGAAAATAGAGAATGTGAGCTTGTCACAGAGGTTGAGAAATTTTCTTTCATCTATCAATGCATGTTCCATTGTAAACCAAGGTCATTAGAAAGTCAAACATGTACACGTCCGCGTGGCCATTAGCTTATTGCTATGTTTTATACTAAACTACACCGCTATTCATTCATGTTCAATGACTTAAGAAACGCGACAACAAAAGCATTACTATTATAAAAAGGTAGAACGACGTGTTTTTCTTTTTCATTTTGAAATACCAATTCTTTGAGACATCACAAAAGAGACTGAGAATTTTTGAGAAAGCTATTCTGGTGGGGATAATAACGGCAAGTGTTTAATTTTCTTCTGATTACTTGGTGAAATATTGCGTAAAAAAGTTTCATAAAACCTTGATTAGTATTTGTAACGGGTTTTTTTAATCGTTTGGTATATAGAGAATAATACATGCCTTTTTCCATATCGCACCCAGTATCAACTTGCAGGTACAGCATTAGTGGGATATGACGTCGCAGAAATGTTGGGAACACTTGGAGCAAACGTTTTGGTCAGGTGCCGAAGGATTTGCCAATAATCTGCACAATGAGTAAATTGCTTCTATGTCTTTGTTAGATTTTGCCGCGCGCGACATAATGAACGGGTTGTAGGAGGAGTGACAGTTCCTAAATATATCAAAATCATATCATACTACAACAATACATAATGATATCAAATGTCCACATATAGGTCACAGAACAGATTACAGCCATACAGAGTGATATCAAAGGTCCCTAAATATATCAAAATCATATCATACTGCAACAATACATAATGATAACAAAGGTCCATATATAGGTCACAGAACAGATTACAGCCATACAGAGTGATATCAAAGGTCCCTAAATATATCAAAATCATATCATACTGCAACAATACATAATGATAACAAAGGTCCATATATAGGTCACAGAACAGATTACAGCCATACAGAGTGATATCAAAGGTCCATGTATATAAAGGTCACAGAACAATTTACAGCAATACATAATGATATAAAAGGTCCATGTATATAAAGGTCACAGAACTTATTACAACAATACAAAATGATATCAAAGGTCCACGTAAAGGTCACAGAACAATTTACAGCAATACATAATGGTATCAAAGGTCCATGTATATAAAGGTCACAGAACATATTACAACAATACATAATGATATCAACTGTCCACGTATAGGTCACAGAACATATAACAACAATACATAATGATATCAAAGGTCCACGTATAGGTCACAGAACATATTACAGCAATACATAATGATATCAAACGTCCACGTATAGGTCACAGAACATATTACAACAATACAAAATGATATCAAAGGTCCATGTATAGGTCACAGAACATATTACAACAATACATAATAATATCAAAGGTCCACGTATAGGTCACAGAACATATGACAACAATACATAATGATATCAAACGTCCACGTATATAAAGGTCACAGAACATATTACAACAATACAGAATGATATCAAATGTCCACGTATATAAAGGTCACAGAACATATTACAACAATACATAATGATATCAAAGGTCCACGTATAGGTCACAGAACATATTACAACAATACATAATGGTATCAAAGGTCCATGTATTGTTGTAACAGAACATATTACAACAATACATAATGATATCAAAGGTCCACGAATAGGTCACAGAACATATTACAGCCGTACAGAGTGATATCAAATGTCCACGTATAGGTCGCAGAACATATTACAACAATATATAATGATAACAAATGTCCATGTATATAAAGGTCACAGAACATATGACAGCAATACATAATGATAACAAAGGTCCATATATAGGTCACAGAACATATTACAACAATACAGAATGATATCAAATGTCCACGTATAGGTCGCAGAACATATTACAACAATATATAATGATAACAAATGTCCATGTATATAAAGGTCACAGAACATATGACAGCAATACATAATGATAACAAAGGTCCACGTATAGGTCATAGAACATATTACAACCATACATAATGATATCAAAGGTCCACGAATAGGTCACAGAACATATTACAGCCGTACAGAGTGATATCAAATGTCCACGTATAGGTCACAGAACATTTTACAGCCGTACAGAATGATATCAAATGTCCACGTATATAGGTCACAGAACATATTACAGCCGTACAGAGTGATATCAAATGTCCACGTATAGGTCGCAGAACATATTACAACAATATATAATGATATCAAAGGTCCACGTATCGTATAGGTCACAGAACATATTACAACCTTACATGATCATATCAAAGGTCCATGTATAGGTCACAGAACATATTACAGCCGTACAGAGTGATATCAAATGTCCACGTATAGGTCACAGAATATATTACAGCCATACAGAGTGATATCAAAGGTCCACGTAAAGGTCACAGAACATATTACAACAATACAGAATGATATCAAATGTCCACGTATATAAAGGTCACAGAACATATTACAACAATAAATAATGATATCAAAGGTCCATGTATATACAGGTCACAGAACATATTACAACAATATATAATGATAACAAATGTCCATGTATATAAAGGTCACAGAACATATTACAACAATAAATAATGATATCAAAGGTCCATGTATAGGTCACAGAACATATTACAACCTTACATGATCATATCAAAGGTCCATGTATAGGTCACAGAACATATTACAACAATACAAAATGATATCAAAGGTCCACGTATAGGTCACAGAACATATTACAGCCGTACAGAATGATATCAAATGTCCACGTATAGGTCACAGAACATATTACAACAATATATAATGATATCAAATGTCCATGTATATAAAGGTCACAGAACATATTACAACAATACATAATGATATCAAATGTCCACGTATATAGGTCAGAGAACATATTACAACAATACATAATGATATCAAATGTCCACGTATATAGGTCAGAGAACATATTACAACAATACATAATGATATCAAAGGTCCACGTATAGGTCATAGAACATATTACAACAATACATAATGATATCAAAATTATTCAGAATAGAAAATTATGTGTTGATAAACATGTGTAATATATAAATATGTATAAACTCAGACTGTAACATTATTGGTAACATCTCATTATGTCTGACTGTAACATTATTGGTAACATCTCATTATGTCTGACTGTAACATTTTTGGTAATATCTCATTATGTCTAACTGTAACATTACCGGTAACATCTCATTATGTCTGACTGTTACATTACCGGTAACATCTCATTATGTCTGACTGTAGCATTATTGGTAACATCTCATTATGTCTGACTGTAACATTATCGGTAACATCTCATTATGTCTAACTGTAACATTACCGGTAACATCTTATTATGTCTGACTGTTACATTACCGGTAACATCTCATTATGTCTGACTGTAACATTATTGGTAACATCTCATTATGTCTGACTGTAACATTTTTGGTAATATCTCATTATGTCTAACTGTAACATTACCGGTAACATCTCATTATGTCTGACTGTTACATTACCGGTAACATCTCATTATGTCTGACTGTAGCATTATTGGTAACATCTCATTATGTCTGACTGTAACATTATCGGTAACATCTCATTATGTCTAACTGTAACCTTATTGGTAACATCTCATTATGTCCGACTGTAACATTACCGGTAACATCTCATTATGTCTAACTGTAACATTTTTGGTAACAGCTCATTATGTCCGACTGTAACATTATTGGTAACATCTCATTATGTCTAACTGTCACATTATCGGTTACATCTCATTATGTCTAACTGTAACATTATTGGTATGATCTCATTATGTCTGACTGTAACATTATTGGTATGATCTCATTATGTCCAACTGTAACATTACCGGTAATATCTCATTATGTCTAACTGTAACATTATTGGTAACATCTCATTATGTCTGACTGTAACATTATTGGTAACATCTCATTATTTCTAACTGTAACATTATTGGTACTTCTCATTATGTCTGACTGTAACATTATTGGTAATGTCTCATTTTGTCTAACTGTAACATTATTGGTAACATCTCATTATGTTTAGCTGTAACATTATCGGTAACATCTCTTTCTGTCGGACTGTTACCCTATTGGTAGCATCTCATTATGTCTGACTGTAACATTATTGGTAACATCTCATTATGCTGACTGTAACATTATCGGTAACATCTCATTATGTCTGACTGTAACATTATTGGTAACATCTCATTATGTCTGACTGTAACATTATTGGTAATATCTCATTATGTCTGACTATAGCATTACCGGTAACATCTCATTATGTCTGACTGTAACATCATCGGTAAATCTCATTATGTCTGACTGTAACATTATTGGTAACATCTCATTATATCCGACTGTAACATTATTGGTAACATCTCATTATGTCTAACTGTAGCATTATTGGTAACATCTCATTATTGGTAACATCTCATTTTGTCCGTCTGTAACATTATTGGTAATGTCTCATTTTGTCTAACTGTAACATTGGTAACATCTCATTATGTCTGACTGTAACATTATTGGTAACATCTCATTTTGTCCGACTGTAACATTATTGGTAACATCTCATTATGTCTAACTGTAACATTATTGGTAACATCTCATTATGTCTGACTGTAACATTATTGGTAACATCTCATTATGTCCGACTGTAACATTATTGGTAACATCTCATTATGTCTAACTGTAACATTATTGGTAACATCTCATTATGTCTAACTGTAACATTATTGGTAACATCTCATTATGTCTAACTGTAACATTATTGGTAACATCTCATTATGTCTAACTGTAACATTATTGGTACTTCTCATTATGTCTGACTGTTACATTACCGGTAACATCTCATTATGTCTAACTATAACATTATTGGGAACATTTCGTTATGTCTATCTGTAACATTATTGGTAATGTCTCATTTTGTCTAACTGTAACATTATTGGTAACATCTCATTATGTCTGACTGTAACATTATTGGTAACATCTCATTATGTTTAACTGTAACATTATCGGTAACATCTCTTTATGTCTGACTGTTACCCTATTGGTAGCATCTCATTATGTCTGACTGTAACATTATCGGTAACATCTCATTATGTCTGACTGTAACATTACCGGTTACATCTCATTATGTCTGACTGTAACATTATCGGTAACATCTCTTTATGTCTGACTGTTACCCTATCGGTAACATCTCATTATGTCTAACTGTAACATTATTGGTAACATCTCATTATGACTGACTGTAACAGTATCAGTAACATCTCGTTATGTCTGACTGTAACATTATTGGTAACATCTCATTATGTCTGACTGTAACATTATTGGTAACATCTCATTATGTCCGACTGAAACATTAGCGGTGACATCACATTATGTCTGACTGTAATATTATTGGTAACATCTCATTATGACTGACTGTAACAGTATCGGTAACATCTCGTTATGTCTGACTGTAACATTAGTGGTGACATCTCATTATGTCTGACTGTAACATGATTGGTAACATCTCATTATGTTTAAATGTAACATTACCGGTAACATCTCATTATGTCTGACTGTTACATTATTGGTAACATCTCATTATGTCTGACTGTTACATTATCGGTAACATCTCATTATGTCTGACTGTTACATTATTGGTAACATCTCATTATGTCCGACTGTAACATTAGCGGTGACATCACATTATGTCTGACTGTAATATTATTGGTAACATTTTATTATGTCTGACTGTAACATTATTGGTAACATCTCATTATGTCTAACTGTTACATTATTGGTAACATCTCATTATGTCTGACTGTAACATTACCGGTAACATCTCATTATGTCTGACTGTAACATTATTGGTAACATCTCATCATGTCTTACTGTAACATTATTGGTACTTCTCATTATGTCTGACTGTAACATTATCGGTAACATCTCGTTATGTCTGACTGTAACATTATTGGTAACATCTCATTATGTCTGACTGTAACATTATTGGTAGCATCTCATTTTGTCTGACTGTAACATTACCGGTAACATCTCATTATGTCTGACTGTAACATTATTGGTAACGTCTCATCATGTCTTACTGTAACATTATTGGTACTTCTCATTATGTCTGACTGTAACATTATCGGTAACATCTCGTTATGTCTGACTGTAACATTATTGGTAACATCTCATTATGTCTGACTGTAACATTATTGGTAGCATCTCATTATGTCTGACTGTAACATTACCGGTAACATCTCATTATGTCTGACTGTAACATTATTGGTAACATCTCATTATGTCTAACTTTAACATTACCGGTAACATCTCATTATGTCCGACTGTACCATTATTGGTAACATCTCATTATGTCTGACTGTTACATTATTGGTAACATCTCATTATGTCTAACTGTAACATTACCGATAATTTCTCATTATGTCTGACTGTAACATTATTGGTAACATCTCATTATGTATGTTGTCTAATTGTTTCCAGAAAATAACATGTGTTGGGTGGGGTGGAGGTTTGGTACATGGACCTGGTAATAGTTCATTACGTATTACAATCAATAATGTTGAATCCCTGGCTGACGAAATAGGTAAGTATAGATGCAAGGAGACATAGGTTATGAAATATCTTTAACACTCCAAAAATAAGTCGTTTGGTATTAACATAACACGCATTTCCTTAGGGTAAGTTCCTGGGTCGAACACATGGAAATGGTCGAGTTCCCCAATACATAACTACATATAGTATTGATAGGCAAGAAAAAACGCACATAATAATACAAGCAAGATTGATACTGGGTATGGTCTCGCAGTTAGTCCCTAGCTAACAAGATGGAAATGTTTGAAACTCTCACTATATAACTTTATATGCAACTAATTGCCATGAAGATAGCAAAAATAAATATATGCCCCCAAGATGGGGCCTGGGGTCAACTCCACCCTTTGACACTTAGTGTCTTGGTCTTAAAGATCCTAATCCTGTAGCGATACTAATACATTAAACTACCAGTAATAGCACGAGATCCAGTGACGCTCCTGAGGACTTAGTTTCTGGGTTATGATTAAGACCCAATGCTTAATTTCGTTTCAAATTATGTTTTTTTTTAAGATTGAACTTTAAACGAATACCTTTTAGTATACAGACAAAAATATATCTTTATTAGTCCGGTGTTTTAGAACTAAAGTTAAAATATGCAAATGAAGCTGTGGGTTTCTTTCCTAGCTGTGCATTGTAAATAATATATCAGGAATATGACACCCACCATTGAGAGATCTGCACTAGTTGTAAGGTTTGTATTTGCTGCTCTTTTCTATTATCCGGTGGTTTGTTGTCAGTCATATTAACAGGAAATGCATCATTTGGCGAATTTTGATAAAACAACAACAACCGTATACTGCTGTGCTTAACATTGTCCTTTCAAAGTATATTGTATTTTGACATAGTAATATGGAAACAACTTCTAGCAGAAGTGAAATATGCAAATCCCGGAAACATTAGAAATCTACTTATGAAGATATGTTCTTCAATTTCAGAAAAAGAGATAGCAATGAAGGTATTACCGTCGAGACTCTTGTCCTTTATAACACTATTGAACACATAGAAAATAAAGCGTTTCTTTCAAAACTAAAGAATATATTGTAAGCAACCGATGCCTGTCAGTCTATTTAGTTTTGTACTGCCTCTAATGACAGATTGATGTACGCATTTCCTTTGATCACTTCCGAGTTAATGATCTTGCATCCAGGGGTTGACTTACAACAATAGGATTCATTAAAGGTATATTGATTATTATTACCCCTTTGAGAAAAATCTAGGAATCTGATTGGTTAAAAACTACAGTGTACCAAACCACATTCGTAAATCTCAGGGGGTATACGGTCATGTCACGTGATTCTCAGCAGTAATACGGTGGAATCACGTGCTTTTACAAGGGGTATACGGGTCACGTGTCTTTGTAACTTGCGGCCTGGCAACGGGAGACAACTCGCATTCGTCGTCTGCTTCGCTGTTTACAAAATGGCAAAACGTTTCGCTTCGCATACTGATGAGGAAATACTATTTTTCTTTGTTTTTATTATAAAAGACTCAAAGGGGTAATAAATTCGTTACACGGATCGGCCTCAGGAAATACGAAACCCTTTAGGGTCATACCATCCCTTATACCCTGCCAAAAATCCGTGTAACTAATAATGTCCTACTTACAGCTAATGTCACTGTAACGACGTACCTCCACGTGCGTCATGTAGGCGTGCTTGTGTGTTTGTGTGCTGGAGGCAGGGTCTATTGGTTCATTTGCCTATTTGTGATAGCGCAAATCTGATGCCGACTTTATAGTGCTATCTCACTGAAATAACTATCCAAATGCCTCCCAACACAGTATTCCGCCCGGTGACATTATACTGACAGTGGTAAAATAGTTGTTGCCATTACTCTTAATGCTGAACGTTAGGTTTGGGGAAGCAACTTTTATGAACTTTGGTATATCGGCCTTTGGACCTTCCTCGATTCCAGGGGTTACGCTCACTTTCGCTCTCTACACCCCTGGAATATCTCATAGCAAAATTAAAGGCACGAAAATAGCCGTTTGATTGGTCTCGAGATTCTTTTCATTAACAAGGTGGCGCACACCGAGCCTTCAATTTTGCTATGACATATTCCAAGGGTGTAGAGAGCGAAAGTGAGCGTAACCCATGGATGTCGAGGATGCTTTTGAACTTAACCTATTCTCTTCCCCATTGGGCGATCGATCAACACTAAGGCTAAAAGTGAGAGATTGCCAAGGAATGCGCTAGGAAAGAAGGTTTAAATCAAAGAGCAGATCCCGTCTAAGAATATTAGTAAGTACCAGGTCAAATACAAAGCTTGGAAGGGTCTGGATTGAGTATTAATATACCAGGACTATTCCATTCAGGATCACTACTGTCCATGTACTATATGTAACAAGATCACGTAATCACATTAACAAATCCACTAACATCCGACGACGGATAAAGTTAGGTTTTCAGGAACTACTTCAGCAATCTTGCTGAAACAAGGTAAACATGAGCTCCTTTTTCTGTAGCTGTCTACTTCATATTCGGTCAATTCGCAAAAAACTAATGGCTCTCAGGCAGCCATCTCAGATTTGCAGACAAGCATACAAAATAACCTATTATACCACCAACATGACATGGTCTTTCAATGGTGGCATTAACAACTCACTAGGATCTCTACCAGATCAAATATAGAACAGATCCTTTCATCCCTACAGAAGAAGAGGATTTTAAAGAATTTGCTATATTTCCCCATTGGGCACCGCCCCCATGGGGGCCAGACCCACCGTTTATACAAAATTGGTTCCCCTTTACCCAAGGATGCTCCACACCAAATATGGAACAAATCCTTTCATTCCTACAGAAGAAGAAGGATTTTAAAGAATAATTTGCTATGTTTCCTCCTATTGGGCCCCGCCTCTCAGACCCCTGGGGGCCAGACCCGTGGTTTATACAAAATTGGTTCCCCTTCACCCAAGGATGCTTCAGACCAGATATGGAACAAATCCTTTCATTCCTACAGAAGAAGAAGGATTTGATTGATATCCAGTCAGTGTATAGTTCTACAGAAGAAGTCATAATAGTAATTTAGCCAAATTGACCCATTTTGGTCCCGTTCCTCAGCTCCCTCATTTGTACAATTTTGAATCCCCATTACCTAGGGATGCTTCCAGTCACATATGGTTGATGTCAGTCTTTTAGTTGTAGAGAAGTCGCTAAAAGCAATATAGCCAAATAACCCTTTTTGTCCCCGCCCCTCAGCCCCCTTGGGATTCAGCCCAACCATTTGTACAGTTTTGAATACCCACTTCCTAGTGATGCTTCCAGTAAAATATGGTAGATGTCCATTGCACAGTTCTACAGAAGTTTTTTATAGCAATATAGCCAAATTGTCCCCTTTTGACCCCGCCACTCAGCCACCTGGGGGTTAACCCTACCATTTGTACAATTTTAAATCCCCACCACCTATAGGGATGCTTCCAGTCAAATCCCAAGTGGTTAAGAAGTTGTTTGAAGTTGACGTACGGACGGACGCCACGGTATGGCAACCTTGGTCCTTCGGACCAGGGGAGCTAAAAATGAAGAAAACAGCAGGGGTTGAACAGGAAACTTTACATTACAATTAAAACCTACACTTGACCAATGTTGGCATGTATAAACAAGCAAAGAATCAAAAGAGTGTTCAATTTATGCACCACAAGTCATATGAACAACTTAACATGGGAAGTTATTTTAAGCTAAAAAAAACTCTTTTTTTGTGGCTTCATTTTCTTTATAGAAGGGAGAATAAGTCAATAAACATCCAAGTATAACTTTCTTTTTCTTCATGCTTATTACTAATGCAGTGGTATCTATTACATTGTTTTGCTGTGAAATTTGTACTAGCAATACGAGTCGTACGAAGTGAGAACTCATGATTACCATTCATTATCTGTTGTTATTATTACATACTTACTAATAAATATGGGTTTTTTGTATATGCGATACGACACAATTGCTCTAACCCATATCAGCCCTCGCCGTATCACACCCCAAAACCCGTAGCACATCCCAAAACCTGTATCACACCCATTTTGGACATTTTTCGTTTTTCAATATTTCAAAAGAAAGATAGATCATAAGATAGTAGCTTTTATTAGTAAGTATGTAATAAACAGAATAAAACACTAGACAGGTCAGTAAGGGCCCCGTCTTGTGGCAATATATCCACCATACTCACCAAGAAGCAATCTGCCCATATAGCTGAGCTTGACGTCTGATATTTTGACTTCAAAAAGAATCGCAAGGAAGCAAAATATAATTTTAACATGTACTATGATGCGAGTCTTGTTTCCTTCCACCTCCATATTTGCTAGGCTAACAGAAATGTAAATACCAGTGCAATACTCATTTGTTAGCTTTGATTTGTTTTATTTCACTTTAAATACCTCCTCCATCAAGAGCCAGGGTCAAAGTCAGAGATCCACTTTGTCTTTGACCTTTGGGCCCAAATTACCTTGACCTTTAACCCAGTGACCCTGATCTTTGGTCAGTTGACTTATTCTTTGAATCCGACCAACTTTGCTTCATAATATCACAACAAAATGTTCATCAGTGAAAAATATAAAACTTGACCTTGACCTTGAACGTTTGGACCCTGTAACCTTCAACTTAGGTCATTTGACTCGGTGTTAAGTTCTGAACAACTTTGTGTAAATCGGTCAATTAATAGCAAAGTTATTAGCCAGGAACAAATTTGTTGATGGACAGACAGACAGACAAAGTGATTACTACAGGGCACCCGTATCTCCGATACGGGGCCCTAACAAGGGCTGATATTGGTCGAGGGTTGATACTGGGTGTGATATGGAAAAAGGCATGTATTATTCTCTATCTCCAGACATTTTTGGAAGCCAAGTATAACTAGGTTTGTCTACAATAACGAGTGTATCTTAAAACACAAATATAAAAAGTACACAATTCAGTGTTAATATTACTTTATTGTGTGAGCCAGTTTGTGGTAAATACAAAACAAACATATTCATGCAACAAAGACAGCATACCAACATGGGTACATCAGCAAGTATAATAATACACTAATGTGTGTACCTTATCACACCGGTATACACAAAAACATTTGTATATCACAAGTCAGAATGGTTTCACAGAAACTCTTTCGATTAATATATAAATATATAGCTGTCTTTGATCTGAAGTTTTAGTTGAACGATTTTGTTTGTTAATGTTGTTACAACAAAATTCAATTACAGATGAATTTGTCATTGAATTTATCAATTACAGGAATTCAACAATTCCTCTTCTCAATCAAAATGTTATAATTTTGCCAGGCTTATTTCCAAATACAGAATGTTTGAATTCTGTAATACATGTACAAGTTGATTCTAGATTTATTTTGCTATGAAATCAAATTATTATTGATACACTTGGGTGGTAATGATTCATGAATGACTAAAGAATGGTATAAAACTGTGTGGACCATCACAACAGAAACATATATTTGTCCAACATTTAGTGACATTATGTGTTTATATATGTATATATATGTGTGTGCACTCACATGACAAGGATCTGTATACATCAAAGTAAATACAGACTCTGTACAAACAGTTGTAGGCATCTAGATAATACAAGGACATGTGCTACCTAAGCAGTCACACCACGAATCACAACAGGTACAGCCATTTAGGAATGTTCCAGACATTTTGTACAATATAGCTTACACATATCCAATCACAATTCTTTGATGGGTGGATTTTTTACGATAAAGTATAAAAGTAAATCAACAAACAATGTTTCTCTTTAAGTAGGATAAACTGTAAAAGTGCCAGAAAACTTCACCCTTTCAGTAAAAAGCAAACTCACAGGAGAATGAATCAAACATAACGTTCATATACAAAAATATTAATTGTACTTTTTGAGTCTTAATATTGGGACGCAAATTATTACTTAAAACTGATGAAGCATGTCTAATAATCTACATACTATTGTTTACTTCAATAACATTTATATATACCATGCTGTAAAAGACTAATGGCGAACTGATATGCCAATTTTCTGTAAGTCTTATAATGCCAATAACACCCCTAGTAGAGCTTTGCACCAAGTGCTCACAGTGTGGGCTCCACACCATCTCTGGCTGGATTTCCCAGGAGTAGAAATTTGATGCCACATATTCTGGCTCTGTGGCTTCAATATTTTTATTTATTTATTCATATCCCCCCCCCCCCCAAAAAAGGAAACACTATTCCAATTATAAAATATGCCAATACTATGAACATACTTTGTATGCATTATGTGTGCCAAAAAATTGAAACAGTATAATTAATTAGGATTTCAGGTATAAAATAAAATCTTTAATATTTCATCACTATTTGCTAGACTACCCAATACATTTTTACTCCAATTCATTAGCTTAAACATCTTCTTGGTGATTCACATCAAGAAAAATATTTCGGAAAATGGAAACTTCATGATTTCATTAAAATGATAATTAAATACATAAAACAATAAATGGAGCTCATAATCTGCACATTCTACTAGCACTGCAATATTAAAGCGTTTATATGTTGGCCCTTTACAGTCCGACTACTCTAGACCAAGTTAAAAATCCTACATGTTTTATAACACATCTGTATTCTTATAAACTTACACAATTCTGATCATTCATGTATACATACAGTATCGTATGAAGCTGGTAATTGATCAATTTTAACATATAACATTTTCAACACTGAACATTTTCAAAACTAGTCTGAATTCTTACAAAGAAATGTTGAAATACCTCGTAATGAATATAACCTCATACACAATCTGTTGTACCATGCTTGCATTTGTTACATTTAACTCATTCACCCCTGAAGACACATTTGAACTCTTCCAATACAAAGGTTTGAATAGTTCAAAGATGAAATTTCAGGGGTGAATGAATTAATTGGTAATATCAGTAAGATGAATAGGGTATATTGGAACCTTCAATTTACAGGAAATCCTAATTGTAAAAAAAAATACATGTATATATACATGTAAATGGATTTATTTATTTATTCATATGAACAAGAATTCCACGAAAGTGGATGTGTCGCCTGCGCAGGAAGCTGGGAGATTACGAAGAAATAGATACACTTTTCATTTCATGAAATAATGTTAGAGTAAGCAGTAATCATAGATTATGTTTTTGGATGGCATCATTTTGTTATATAATCTGTTATTCTGGGAAGAATACTCTGAGTTTTAAGGAACTTGCTTTCTATTTATAGCAACAGTGACCTTGACCTTTGGACCTGAAAAGCAATCCCAAGCAAGCACTTTTGGTAAGGAAGCACTGCATGAAGTTTGAGTTTGATCGGCCCAAGGAAACTCCAAGTAATCGCACGAAAACCTCTGTGCCAACATAGCAATACCTATGTGTCACCAGCTTTTCGCAGGCGACACAAAAACTGCATTTTATATAGCATTGAAAAAAAAAGAGATTTTATATAGCATTGAAGAAAAAAAGAGGCAACAATAAAATCAAAGTGTTCCATGATGAGGGCGCCTTCCGAGTACAGACATAAGGAGTGACAAACACATCTACACTATGGGCTAATATATATCATGTTAGTATTAATATTGTACATAGTAACATATAATAACCAAATGAGGTATGTCTTGTCAAATCGATAGCACTTCTGGCATACCATAAGACATAAAATTTCCTGATCTTGGCAAAAAGAAAAAAAAGTACTTTCATCACAAATGAAATACTATAAAGTAAAAAACTTCACAAACTAAATAATACACTAAAAACATACTTGTATAAATACATTTAAATTGCAATTATTATCAAGACATCTTGCATTAACCTTAAGGCGTTTGGCAATGAATTTATTATGAAACAATGCAGTGTACCGTGCGAGCCATACACAGTAGATATTTCTAAAAGATTTCTGGTGTTTTCAGGGGCGAATGAACCCAAGTAATGATGAAATTGCTACAGAATTAATTGAATCAATACCAAATTGAACCATGTGTCACAGTAAATATATACTAGGTAATAATAGTGTTTATGGGTCACTTATCACCATGACCAAATGTTTATCAATTCATGACAGCTAATTTCGTCGACAATGGATTTGAGCAGGATTTCCTTTATACATAGCTTCATGCTAATTTTTTGTCCTTGGATAATAAAATTGTTACGAAAACAGAGTTTATATTCATGCATGTATAGATTAAATGTATAGTTTAATGACAGATAGCTACTACATAGTGATTTCTGGGACACCTGTATGAGTCCAAGACTTGTATTTTCCAATGAGACTAGACCCCAATGTAACTCTTAGTACATATTGTGATTGGGCTCATCAAAGTTTTGAAGATGATGTCAGGAATCACTGATCAACAGGTTTTCAACCCACTGAGGAGAGCATTAACACAAGAGCACACTCTGTATTACCCTGTTTTATACCCTTATCTAACCCTTCAATAATCAATGGTACACAGGAATATTGGAAATTATCACATTTATAAACCTTAATGCTTTAAACTACAAGATAATGGATTTTATGAGGTGGTTTTATGTGACGGATATACAGAACAAATCATGTGAATACCAGATTACAGTCAAACATTTGCATACCAGACATCATAGCAAAAATATGCTCAGTACATTTACATAATGCAAATTAAACTCTTTATCATTTAAAAAAAAGTGTGTTCTAAATCAACTTAATTGCTGTTATAATCTGCTTCCAAATAAAAGAATTAACATTTCTCTGATAAGGTGTTTATTAAATCAATTCACCAGGGTATTCTTGATCAAATTAATGAAATTTACATTCGGTGAAAATATTTAAACAGAAATGGCAGAAACCAAAACAAAATGTATACATTTTACATTTTAAACAACAATTCTATAATAACCACAGGAAAGATGTACAATTGTACCAGTTATCTATAGTAACATCACAAATAAGTTATATGTGAGCTGATTTCTAGTAACTAATAAAAAACAAAGCAAAAAAAAATAACAAAAAAATTCTTGACATGTACAATCAAATATTATATTCTTTATACTGCTATAAAGAATGAAGCATAACAATACACACACTATGTTAAGTATGTGGATTTTGTTGCAACATTAAATTCATTTGTACAGTGTCATGTAATTTTTAGAGGTAAACAACAGTATTCATCTCTACCCATAAATGAATTATGTTGCACTTGTTTTATTAAGACTGCCTAGCTTGTTCAAATTTGATTAGTTCCCAGTGCAATAATCAAATTAAGTGGTTCTGTAGTAAGCCAAGAGGAACAAGTTCAATAAATGTATTACTTATATTTATAAAACACAACGTACATATAACACATTCAATATTATATCCACATGCACCTGGTACCTACAGCATGTACACACCTGGTGTTTATAATTGGGATATAAATGAATACCATATCTGACTGGGTGTAATTATACAAATTATTTGTCATTTCAGCAATAAATTAAGAAATAATCACAATAATTGTCCACTAATAACACATTTGTATAAAACATCCTTTTTCAACATTTCATTTGCTCTCGTTACCATTGTAAGTTCACAACACAAATTTTATATACAAAGCACATTTACTAAATTTATATACACAGCACTTTCAACAATTAAACAGACCAAAAGAATGAAAATAATCTAATACACCGTATGATTGAAATAATAACACAAAAACAATTAAACAAAAATCAAACTTAACAATCATTTAAATGATTTCTAGGACTAACAGGAAATTGGTTCTAAAATTACACCAAATACTCTGCAAACCATCACTGTCATTATTTGATTGAAATCAGATCGTATACTAAGACATCTTCAGAACTTTGTATTACAATAGAATAGCACAAGTTCCTCATTGACATCCTTGTAGTATCAATCAAATAATATTACATGTAGGTTAGAACTTGGATAAATGTAAATGATCTAACATTTAAAAATCATCATAATTAAGAAGTATGGTTATGGGTTATGGGCAGTGGAAAGACCAATCGCCTTTAACCACACACCGCAGAAAGAATGTGTTTACATATTGAGTCACCTGCCTGAGTGACCAAACAGTTTTCCCACCGGTATTCTGGTTTCTTCACACATTAAAGACGCTCTACACCCTTCCAAAGCTGACAGAACTTATTTCATAATCACTGTAAAACAATTTTTTGTAGTACAGGCTTACCAGTACCATCATACATTTTGTTATTCCAAAATGTTTTTTACACAAGACTACATATATGTCATATTAATACATAAAGCATTTTTAACAGATTTTCAATTCAAAAATGTATTACTCTTCTCATGGCTACACAAAGAATTGGTTAGAATAATTTTTTGTGTTGGTATTTAATGAAGACGAAACAAAAAGGAAAGAGTACTTTAAATGTCCATATTTTGTCAAGTGTTTACAGGGTCGATTTACTGGACTCTTCCAAATTTAAAATTTACGTAGGTCTAGATTTTGCTTAAAGGTTTTCCAAATCACATTTTTTCTAAAGGGCTGGGGCCTTTTTTATTGGGAATTTTACGACATGTAAGGGATGTAAGATATTAGGGAAATTTTGTTTGATTGAGCTCAACCTCATGTGTTAACGAAACAGGAAGCTTGAATTCAATGCCCCAAAATAAACTTCTATTTGTCAAAATTGTTTCCAACGTTGTTTACTTTTATATGGTTATATGGTGGGGATCTCAACCATTTCCAAGTAATAAACTTTTTTTGGTCTCACCCCTTAGCCTGGGGAGTCAGCCCCACCATTTTTACAATTTTGAATCCCTGCCTCCCATGAATGCTTCCAACCAAATGTGATCGAAATCCATGGCATAGTTCCACAGAAGAAGTCGTTTAAGAAATATAGTCAAATTGCCCCCTTTTGGCCCCGCCACTCAGCCCAACCATTTGTACAATTTTGAATCCCCACCACCTAGGGATGCTTCCAGTCAAATTTAGTTATGGCATCAACTTTTTATAAAGTAATTCCACGTAGTTCTGACTTTTTACATTTTCCTTTAGTTTTCACAGCTTCTGACTGGTCAATTACAGGCCTTTACGTGGACATATGTACATAGTGATCATTAATATATCCAGACCCACCACTGCCACTACATAGACCTTTGGATCAATAAGCGGGTCATGTGGGTCAGGGTAGCGTTAAGGAAACCGAAACACAAACACTGCTATTAATAGCCTAGTCAACATAAACGACCTGTGCTAGGTATTTTGAAATACAATACCAAAACTAAATATCTACAGGCACATGAGACAACTTTCACTTCTGCTTTGATTTCTACTAAGTTCAATCCCTTTTTATGATTAGATACATTTATTCTGTAAATCATTCATGTCCTATAATTATATCTGAGGCTTTGTAATTTTAATACATCAATCCAAAATACATGATTTTTTTTATCTGAGTGACACTGGTCGCATGAATTTTACAATAAAAAAGTTTCATACAATAAGTGACACAGGCACTAAATGCAATTTTAATTTAGAATTTACTAGGGTATTTTTATACTGCTGATCAGTAAGTGCTTAAGAACATGTCCACTATGGACTATGTAGTCACAAATAAACCGATACTTTCTAAAGAAATTCAACAATAATGTGAACATCCACACTATTGTTATTGTCATGTTTTATATACATGTAGAATAAATATTGAAATACTTATATCACATGTAGGGTATAGTGCACTCACCCAAACTATCCTGATAATAAAGTAGGTCAGTAACTAATGGTCATACTTCAAGGTCTCGCCACATGATCCTTGATAACGCTGATAAACTTAAATCTAATGAATTATTTAAATAGTCTTGTTTCTGTAACTGCTTGTTGAACAGAGGTTTATTGGTAGAAAAATTTGGTCCATAAAATAAATGTAAGCTTCAGCAGTATTAAAAAACCCCATTGAAACTCCAAATAAATAAATGTAGTAAACACATGGAACCAAGCAGGCAAGTATAAAGCATGAATCTGCAGGCAAGCAGTAAAAATTGAAAATATCAAAGAAATATAAAGATGAAAATATTTCAGAAAATCAATCACGTATCAATTCCATTACCTTATGCTACTGTATTGGCACACAGGACCAAATCTACTCATACGGCTCAAACAAGATCAGAGTGAGACTAAGTATATGTACCATGCTGCAGTGTCTCATAGCTAGAGCACCAATATATTGATTACTAGATACATGTACCAGTCTGTATGTCATGATGTACCTTTCAGTCACATGGTAACTACTCTATGCAGTATAACATTACACTACTCCAATAATGCCGAGTCAAATTGGGATGTTTTCCAAGCTTTTATAAGATGTGCATGCAATGTATAAGGTGTCATGTTTGATATAAAAATACATTTATGCAGGGTTTCAATTCAGTGATTTGCTCTTGCTTTCTTTTGATATATTTGATGTGATAAAATATTTCAAGAAGCAGATGATATTTTTCAAGTTGTTTGTAATGGATCTTAGCCTAAATTACAGATTGATATTCCATATATTTTTAAAGCAATTAAAATGGTGGAAACATTATGTGAACTGCAGAATGAACAATATAATAATGTGCATTTAGTAGTTTTCTTATCTTCACAACCGAAACCATTATCCAAGCAAATATTCTTGAATGTACATAGCTTTTATCAAAGTTCATTGGTATTTACAGGATGCTCAGCATGCCCCTTCAAACAAACAGGAAAGTAGACCACAATAGTACCATGTTTAAAAAAACACCAACATATAATAGTTGATTAAAAAAATGGAAGAATGCAACAATATAAGCCTTTTACACACAAGAAGAAATTAAATAAGGATCTCGATTGTAACAATAACTAAAATCAGTTCAATATCGAAATAAAAAATAAGCTACATCTATCCGTATATAAGTATTACAAATAATTATCAATAACACAAGTGTTTCTGATATTCCTCCTTGCATAATCAAGTTTTGAGTTTTCTGGATTTCAAAGTATTTTGAATTTCTGCAGACTTATCTCTTTTTATAGTGTCCAAAATATTATTTCTAAAGTTGCACATTTCTATTAAGGGACCTTGTACTTGTCAAACATCTTGGTTGCCAGCACAAATATAAACAAACATTCCTGGGTAACCACTACAACCACTATTCACAGCCACAAACGACAGTGTCGCTAATGCTGGTTGATTGGTTTAGATGCTTTAGGTCCCTGTTCCAGTAATGAACGCGCCTGGGACTTCCAACCTGCTGCTGCTCCAAATGAATGTTTACACAATTTTTAACACGAGTTATTGTATTGCAAATGTTACTGAAAATTCTAGTTCAACATGTGTGGTACGAAGTCTGAATTTTGAGTAAACGAAATGGAATAACATATATCTGCAGGACCATCAACTCATTTTCTTTCCATCTGTTATTTCAGAAGTGTGTAATCTGGGCTTCTCAGCAATATAAGTTGAATAAAAGAAGTGAGCAAAGAGAATGAAATATGTTCCATACATTATCATTCCATACTTGATCGGCTGGTCATTGAGGCTACATTTAATACCCTTTAGATTCAGCAGGTAGGTCATATATGTGACGACGAAACCGGCTATCATTTGGCTCAATTGAAGAATCGTAATGATCATGCTGACAAACTTGGGGACTTGGAATTTCATCGCTCGTACTGCGTAATAAGTGTACATAATGGAATGCACGGTGTAGTTCATTCCCATAAACCATCTTCCAAATCCCAGATTTGCTGGGTACATATACCATACATAAATTAAAACAGTGATGTGATGGTACCAGTGCAAGAATATTAGTTGTTGCTTACGTAGAACGATAAAAATAGTGTCTCCAAGTTCGTACACTTTCGAAACTGCAAACATGCAACACCAGAACCCGGTCACGCCCTCAAGGTACACCGGGTTGCATAGCGAATACTCCATCCCATAGTCTCTCACGGAGGAAACCAGTTCTGGAACTGTTCTTACTGCCCCAAATATACTAAATACACCCAGAAGCGCACTCCAAAGGGCAAGGTAGGGCCTCAACTCGTAACGAGGTCGATTCTCCATCCATTTCTTTCCAGAAAACACAACAAGGACATAGACAGCTGAATAAATGAAGCTGTCGCGCCAATGTCGCTGCATGTACTCTCTAAAAGAGACCCGGTCATATTGTTGTTCGAATTCGAACACAAACGAGTGGTTGTACACAGCCATTTCCTCCGCCTTTTCGAATGAATTGTAGATATATTCGAGGCCCTATATTCCCTGTGACCACGAGGGTTTGCCGATATGGTGCGCTGTCAAGAACTTGTGTGAATACGTTCGATTGGTTCAGAATATGAACAGATATGAATTAGCAACCAATCAGAATGCTCCATACAAACAGACTTCATGAATGCAGAAAGATGGCTGTATCAATGTGGCTGTCAGGTTGTTATTTGGGCAGATTTATTAAGTATACATTAACTAGACGTTCAAAGGGATATATTGCGTGAACAGTCCCATTGTCATTAATACGAATTCCTTTTATTTTACCATATACCATGACAGCGTGGCATAGAAACTGATGACTCTTGAGTACCAAGTCCCTTCTGCAAGTTCTGGCACTGGCAGTACTGCAGGCAGCCTACCTAACCTTTCGCATCTATATATCTATATGTTATACTCCACAGAGACCAAAATGGCTTTAACGCACAAGTTTAACTGTTTAAGAGATAGTACAAGATACTGAAACGTCATTTAGTGTCAGAAAACTGATCGGAGAGTTGTGGTTTTTATAACATTCCCTTTGATTTTTTTTTATTGGTTCATTGCAGGTGACACCGTTGTAAGCGTCTAGTCGCTTCTCGAGGTGCTTCTTAATTCTGTCCATTGCACTTCCGGTTGCATTTGGAGGCATTGAAGAAGACTTTATTTCTCAAAAACTAGTGAAAATTATTTACATGTGCAGTGGGTGGTTACAAAGGTTGCGAACTAATTTCATTATAGTTAAATTTAGTTAATTCTCTGCAGTTGCTGCAGATTTTGAAGATGCAACACTGTATAGCCGACAGCCGTATCTCTTCTAACTCGTGTTGTTAACCCGCTGAAAGTTGTCGTTATCATTCTTGTACGAGTGAAGTGCATTTATTGTTATATATTATGCTCCTTATAAAAAATAGAACAAAAGACAGAGATAGCGTCTCTAGGCCTTTCTCGGGTTGATTCCCCGTTCATCAGGAGACTGTTTATTTTGAAAACAGGTATTGTGAGGTCATAGTTGTTATGCTCCTTATATACATTGACTGCACATTTTACTGTCACTGATAAATTTGCTAATGTAAATTTAAGGCAAACTCCTGTTTATTTAGAAGAGCTATGGTTGCAGTTTCTGCATCCTTATAACAGTATATATTAGTCCGAGTTTTTTCTGGCCCTAACACCAGACTTAGGCATTTTGATATATACTGTGGTAGATGTGTGGTGTGGGGCCAGATCTAGAGCGCACTGCTTTATGAAAAATGTTGAATCAGAGAGTTATGACAACACATACCTCACATATATCGATAAATGGATTAACTTTTGATCAAAATCAGCTCTTATTAACATCAACAGCTGCTAAATTCCGTCAGCAGAGTCCTCAATTTTCAATCGTTCAAAATTTCCCACCTGAGCGATCACCATTTTTCAGTCATGGGGTGACTAATCAGCAAACAATACTGAACATGATCAGGACCTAAAATGGAGTATATTATTCTTGTTAAGAAGATTTCCAGACCGTGCCTTTTTGTTGATTAGTCACTCCCTGATACCAAATGGTGTCGGAGAATTCCATGTTTTCATGTAGCAGTGCGCTCTGGCCCCATGCCAGATGTTAAAATGTCTAAGTCTGGTGTAAGGGCCACAGCAAACTCAGACTAAGTATATATACAAGGAGTATACATTATTGTATTTTCTTTCAGCCATAACATTTTCAACATTCCTGAAAAAAAAGTGTGATAATTGGAATATAATTATCAAACATTGATTATATTGTAAACACTTTAGGACACAACTGTAGATCATTGTGTATTGCAATACACAAGAAATCAAATTCAAGATATTTTATGGTTAAAAAAAGGGATTTGATAAAGGCAAGGTTTATATGTCATCTCCCATTTTAGTTACAGCAGAGAAATAAGTAGATAATTTATACAGTACTTTAAATGGTAGGTATTGATTATTACAGAGAATGAGATTGTATACACTAATGTTGTTCAGTTTAACGATTATAATCGAAAATCAAACGATTGTAAAACCAACTTTAATTGATTAATAAATTTCATAATCGATTAATTGGTTTAAATGTTGCATGCTTTTTATACTCCCGTCAAATTTGACGGGAGTATTATGGTATGGGTTTGTCTGTCTGGCCGGCCGGCGTTAACTTGAGCACCTGAGCTTTAGCTCAAGTGACATATTGCTATCCGTTTTCCTACGTTGTCGTCCGTCGTCCGTTATCCGTTAACATTTTACATTTCAAACTTAAAGTCAAGTTCTGCTGGGCCGATTGAACTGAAAGATGGTAGGAATGATCGCGTCATGGTCTTGACAAAGTGTTGTTATTTTTCGGGTCGATCAGAAATCCAATATGGCCGCCACGGCCGCCATTTTGAAAAACTATTTCAAACTTAAAGTAAAGTTCTACTGGTCTGATTTGACTGAAAATTGGTAGGAATGATCTACTCATGCTCCTGACAAAGTGTTGTTATTTTTCAGGTCAATCTGAAATCCAATATGGCCGCCATGGCCGCCATTTTGAAAAACTATACAAACTTAAAGTCAAGTTCTGCTAGGCCGATTGAACTGAAACTTTGTGGGAATGATCGACTCATGGTCCTGACAAAGTGTTGTTATTTTTCGGGTCGATCAGAAATCCAATTTGGCTGCCATGGCCGCGATTTTGTAAATACCCATTTCCAACTTAAAAACAAGTTCTAATAGGCCGATCTCACTGAAAATCGGTCTAGGAATGATCAGCTCATGGTCCTGACAAAGTTAAGTTAACATTTTACTTAACTATTTTTTACTCAAATTGGTACATATTTCAACAACAAAAATAATACTGTAGGACGCAGGTGACCGTTAAGGCCCTAGGGCCTCTTGTTTGATGTAGTAACCATGGTTTTCACAAGTCCCAAATCTTGGGAAAACACTTTTTGGAAAAAGAATCATTCTTCTTAAATAAATGTAGTCAAAATGTAGTTTATAAATAGATATATATATGTAGGTGTGTTGTGCAGGATGAATCCACAATCCATGTTTATCTGAGACATGCCCTTTATTTTTAGTATCAGGCCATTTCTACTGTACTCTGCTACCCTAGTACATTGTATGTCCTTATATATATTAATATAATTGTCAAAGGAAAAAGGTGTTAAATTGGAAAAAAGAAACTGGTGTCAGAGTGTTATCAAACTGAATCATATCAATCTGGATCACATGAAATTTAATATTTTTAGGTCACCTGAGCTTTTAGCTCAAGTGACCTATTGCTATCTGTCTTCGTCTGTCGTGCATTAACATTTTACATTTTCAACTTAAAAGCTGAAATGTTGTCGAAGGGATTTCATTGATACTTCATGGGAATATTACTGACATCTCCCTGAACAACTGTTGTTATTTTTCGGGTCGATCAGAAATCCAATATGGCCGCCGCGGCCGCCATTTTGAAAAACATATTTCCAACTTAAAAGTCAAGTTCTACTGGGCCGATTTAACTGAAACTTGGTAGGAATGATCGACTCATAAACCTGACAAAGAGCTGTTATTTTTGGGTCGATCAGAAATCCAATATGGCCACCACAGTCGCCATTTTGAAAAACTATTTCAAACTTAAAGTAAAGTTCTACTGGTCTGATTTAACTGCAACTTGGTAGGAAGGATCGACTCATGGTCCTGGCAAAGTGTTTTTTTCATTCTTTTCTGGTCAATCAAAAATCCAATATGGCCACCATTTTGAGAAGAAGAAAAAATTCAAACTTAAAATCAAGTTCTAATAGGCTGATTTTACTGTAAGACGATCTAGGAATGATCAACTCAAGGTCCTGATTAACTTTACTTAACATTATGCTTACCTATTTTTTACTCAAATTGGTAGGGATTATTGACATCAATATATCCACTTCATATTTCAACAACAAAAATAAATACTGTAGGACTCGGGTGACTATTAAGGCCCATGGGTATCTTAATGTTATACCAACCACTGATTATGCAATTTCAACTGATTCCCACCATTAGTATAGCCTCTGTATGATGGAATATCTGGTTGAATTTATAGTAATTTTCAAAGTTAAACACCTAGTAATAAAGTTTTGCATAACAATCAGCTTTTGAAAAGTACTGTGATTCAGTAATATTTCATTTTTGTAAGATTATACCTGTGATATAATGGCTTTCCAATATATTGTGATAGCCCTACACAAACAATAATAATTATTATAATAATAATAATTTAAGGTTCCTAGTGTGTAGGTCGTCTCAAAGCGGTTCACAAATTATTATCCTTGGTTATAAGGCCTTTGCAACCAGCCCAGTAATATCTTTCTGAATTCCCTGGGGAGCATTTAGCTGGAGCTGCCATTTCAGCGCTAACAGCTAGCATTCAATAACTCTAGCACTGCCCAACCGCATACTCATTTACAGCCGAGTAGACTGGAACAAGCAGAGTAAAGTATCTTGCTCCAAGATACAAACAACACAGAGCTGTGCTGTGACTCAAACCTGCAACCCTACAATTACAAGCCCGGCATCCTACCACTAGACTACCTTGCCTCAAATGGTGTGCAACGTGTTAACTTTTTGGGATACAACTAATACACATTTCCCTTTTCTGCACGCTGCATACCTAATGGAATGTGGTTTTCAAAATATATCTACATCTGTGCAATTGCTCTTTTTCATTTAGATGGGACTTTGAGCATTTTTTCATGTGCAACACACTGATGTATACAATGCATACATCTTATACATCTGTCTTAAATAAAATATTAACTGTCATATGTTTATAAACGTAAACTCTTTTACGTGATTACTAATTATACATAACAGTTAAGTAATGCTGTCCTACAGAAAAATAATCATGTTCAGCTCTGAAGATATGCATTTTCAGTTTCTAAACAATATAGTGGCCCAGCTCCTGCTGGCCAGGGCCATGGTGGTTATTAACCCTAGTGGTGCTGAATTGTTCCATTTGGGGATACACCTAGTGCTGATTTTTTTGTTTTTTTGTTTGTTAATTCAGTAAAAACAAATTATGTTTAAATGTTCTTCAGAATTGGATCTAAGCCATTGAAGTCGTTTTATAACTGAGATATACCTAAAACTTGTATATTTAGGCCATTTATACTTACCAGTTGTGGAATTGTGTTACTGATGTTTTACAAAATCAAATTTTCTCTATTCTCACTATAACTTGCAAAATTATATCTAAATGGTGTTGATATAATCTGCAAGTGATTAGATAGTATCTATCATAGATATAATTACATACTAGACAGGTTGTATAAAAATGTTTGGTAAGTTTTCAGTATAACTCATCAGTGTGAAAATTCAAATTTTCATAAATTCATATACTAGTTTTCATGTAGTGGTGACGTCAATGTAAGCTGATCCAGCTTCTTGGGATACTAATACCACTTATAAAACATACCTGTAGAAAATAATTTTCATACTCCATATCCTTCAGGTCCAATTAAGTGAAAACAAAGTCTAACTGTCTATGATCACTAGCCATTCCCCACTGGGTCGCAGGTTTTAGGCCTACATGGGGCAGTTGCCAAGTACTGGCCACAAGTTGATGGGTTTTCTCTGGGTACTCTGGCTTTCCTCTACCAATAAAAGCTGACACATCCTTAAATTATTGTTAATAGGATATAAAACAAAGAAAATCAAACCATCCTGCACGCCCATAGTAAACTCAAAGAGCATGTACATTTTTGTATTTCAGCAAAGATAAGGTTGTACATGAAGCCAAACATCACAATATGGCAATGCTTCAATGTCGCATCAAATGAATTCTGATGCAAATCATCAGAAATTAAGATAACCTATTTATGTAGCCCAAACAGGTATCTGCAACAGAAGAAAGAGAAATGCATGGCTAGACCGAGGTTCGAACCTGGGACCCTCTGAACTCTAGATAGACACTCTAACCAATTGAGCTACCTGGTCGCCGGGTGGGAGGGGGTGGGCGTTGAAACACCTGAAACTTAGACTAATGCAGCACTGGAAATATATTTGCAGAGTTTACAATCACCCTAACAGATATAAATAATTATTTGGAGCCCATAAAGGGAGTGAGACAAATTCAAATAATTCATTTTGTTTAGTATTTTCAATATTAAGTTCTAAAAAGAGTTGTAATCTATTTCATATGTAATTTTTCAGTTCAGTGAAGAAAGACTAGGCCAGAGGGAAATACTGTGTTCATCCTTTTCAACAATGCATATCAATTATGTGCTATATGCATTTTATAGAATTACAGTTATTTGAAATATGAATATTTGAAAAGAGAAATAAAACAACAAAAACCAAAAACTGTAGGGTCAAACTACAGACTTTTACACTGCCAACCCTTTGCTTTGCTATTCAGGAATTATAAATGTGCAGTATCAAATGTGAACACAACTGATGGGCCATAAGGTTCATGTGTGGGCAAAATCTTAGAATAACTGAGAGAAAGCACCTTGTAAGGGAAGTAACGCTAAGCCAGAAAAATGAAAGTCACTTTGGTTGCTTCATCTTCTATGTATGTTGAATTGCTTCAGCAGGTTTGAGTAGAACTCTTTCTAATTATAACTTATGCAGTGATACAATTTACCTTACATTTTCATATTAAAGTGTAATCATATTTGTTTATGATTTTCAGGATTCTTATTATACCTATTGGCACACTTCATGGTAAATGCTGAAATAAATGACAAGGGCGGTGAAAAATCTGAGGAGGATATCATCTACCGGGCTACAGTGACTGATTCTCAGATAATCACTGAAGTTCCTAGTTCATCTTCAATGAAAGATGCCAGCATAGACTCTGATATAGAAGGGAAATTTGACTCACCTTATCGGGAGGAAAGGGATCCTGGTCTGGATGATGATTTTGACAAAAGATCAAGTTCTAAAGAGGATGGGAAGACTTTTCCTTCAGAACATAGTGAACAAGTTCCTACTGATAGGAGCAAATCCATTCAGGATCAAGGAGATTCTGTTGTAGGCGGGAGAGAAAAGGTTGTAGACGATCAAATAAACATTGGCCAAGAGCATAAAGAGGCTGTTCAGAATAAGGAGGTCTCATCTGATAAAACAGAAGATGGAGGAGAGAAGATAGATCTAGAGGAGGAGGCAGATGTCAATAGCGAGACTACAAACCAGAGTTACCGTTACTTGTCATTTGGGAACATTCTCAAAAGCATTGTAGATCCTGTGTTGGAAGGCGGTTCTGGAGTGTTGGCTGATATGCCTTCCTTTGATAGTAATGACTCATCTCTGAATCTCTCTGAAGTTGTGGACAATGCAACATTAGACAAGACTTCAGGGGAAGATGATGAACTTACAAATAAAACAGACAAAAAGGTCAGGTTTCAATGTAATGGCAAGAACTTTACCGACATAAATGTAACGGATGAGACTGTAAAAATTGTTAACAACACTGGACTTTTAAATACACTTAACTTTGACAAGAATGAAAGTGTGTCGGACTGTGTCCTGGTATTGTTTTTTGCCCCATGGTGTCCTTTTTGTGCCAAAATGGCACCTAACTACAATGCCTTGGCCAGGGCATTTCCTCAACTCGAGGTATTGGCAGTGGATGCAGCACAGTTCAGCAAGTAAGCATTTATGTCTCTTCACCCCGGGTCAATATATATGATATTTTGTGAACTCTGATGACAGGCAGTTACGGGGCCGATGTGAGTCAACTGTGTTTTTAGCTAAACTGGAATCGTGTGTCGATGACCCTTCTGTGGGTAGGCAAGATCTTTCATTGCAGTTTTCGTAGTGTTTCCTTAGTGTGCCGTTTTTTTTTCTTAACTATCATGTGAAGTTGTTAACCTCGTTCTTATAGAATGTTTCAATTGAAATAAAGGAAATCTAAAAAATAAAATGCCAAGAAGCCAATGGGATTAGACAATAGTTGTAAAGTTTTATAAAAGCTTTTCCATGAAAATCTTGTTCAGGATATACATAAGTGATAAAAATGTGAGAGATACTATTTACATCAAATAAATAAAGCAGAGTTGTTGTATTTAATGTCAAAAATATTTGTCCTTAGGCTTATACATTTTAAAGGTGCTTCATTTCTTTCAGCCTCAATGCCAGATTTGGAACTGTATTGGTACCAAACATCTTGCTGTTTCACCAGTCCAGGGCATTGGTCAGGTTTAACCAGACAGATAAAAGTTTTGACAGTTTAATATCATTTGTCAGGAATATTACAGGTTTGTCATATTGCTTTTCTTTTTGCAGTAAGTGGTATAGGAATGAAGTGATGTTATGGGTTGGACATGTTGGGACTGTGTGTGATTTGGTCACCAAATCATTCGTCACCACATGCTTCATTTTCAAAAATGAGTTTTTTTTCAGAAATTGTGAAATTTTATACAGTTTATTTTTTTTATTGGATGACAAGCTTACGCTTTCAAAATTCATTTTGCCTATCTATACACGGTATCATATGAAATACACGATTTTGTCAAACCGTTGTACAGGTAACAATACAAATCGCTCACTCATTCTTAGCTTGACAAAGGGGCCAGTCTGTCTTGAAACATTGCAACGTGTGTGTGTATAAAGTAAAACTTTGATATTAGTTCTTTCAAGACTGATGAATCTTATTGAGGTTATTATACAATATAACATTTGCATAGTGGCATATAACATATGAGAATAAAAAGTTAAGGTTCAAGATCCCCGTTTCACAAAAGACCAGGGGCGTTAACGGTCATTTCTGGCCTAATCGGGGGTTAAGAATTAGTTGTTATATTCGTAATATAGAGTAAATGAAGTACGCAATATGAAACTTCAAATGCATTCGACAACTAGTTTAGGAGAAATGGAACATGAACCTATATTTTTTAGTAAAAGGCGTGAATATTGTCTGTTATGCGCTATTTGGATGAAAATTTGCCCTTTTGAAGGAAATTACCTGATAACTAAACACTCTAAACTTTGAAAGCCTCTGCATGCAACAAACAAATAAATATTTGATATGCTTAAATATTGTCATACCAGTGTTCATTCATAAAATGGAGTTTTTGTTAGTCACATGCGGAGGCTTTCATTTCTGCATGCTAACTGTCCAAAAACACCATATTTTGGCTATAATTGCATAGCAAGGCAATTTTGTTGCTTTGATAGGGCATCTATGCATGTGCATTGTAAAAAAGATGCACCAAGAAAAATAGCCCCAATATTTAATTAACCAATTGTTTTTAATTGCCTTCTCTTTGTTTTTAGCTCACCTGGTCTGAAGGACCATGGTGAGCTTATGCCATACCGCAGCGTCCGTCGTCCGTCCGTCTGTCAACTTTACCTTTAAAACGCTACTAGTCCTGAACGGCCAAGTAGATTTTGACTTAATTTGGTCTGGAGCATCCTTAGGCGAAGGGGACTCAATTTTGTATAAATGGTGGGTGTGGCCCCCCCTGGGGGCAGAGGGGCGGTAAAACCTTCAAAATCCTTCTTGGGGCATAGTGGTGTTTGAAATTTGTTGTATATCAAGTACTGGATGGATCTTTCTGAAATTTCATATGTACTTAGAGCACCTACCATAGAGTGCTATATCTTTGCTTCATACCAATTATTTTTAACATATTCAGGTGAGCGATACAGGCTCTCTGGGCCTCTTGTTTTGTGGTACAAATAATAATCTACACGCCATAAACAAAATCCTTTATAAAGAGCGTAATTGTTTATGGATGCTGAAATGTACAGCTACAGTACACAAAGTGGAATCTGATACGAGTCTGATCTCATTTTTTTCTGTTTACAGGTCTGGAGCCAAACAGTTCGGTGAATGTGACAACAGAGGACTATGAAGGGCCCCTGTCGAGCGTACCAACAGAGGAGTCGGACTATCTTCTTTGGGTGGCATGGCTCTTCGTCCTAGTTTTCACCAGTATTGTCTTTGTCCAGTCTGCTTATGGCCAGCAGTGTATTACTAAGGTACGCATACTGTGGCAGGAACACCAGCACATAGACTGATCATGCCAGTGGTCAAAAGATAAGGTTTTTAAGATGGCACAAACACAGTACATGGATCTGACCTAGTATACTGTTGCAGGAAAGCCAGCACACAAACTGACCAGTGGTCAGTAATGTATCAGAGACGGAAACACTGTTACACATACTGTGGTAGAAATACCAACACATGGACTGACCAGCAAACAGTGGATTTCAAAGATGGCAGAAATACAGTACTAAATACTGTACATGGTATTGGTGTTTTGGCAGGAACACCAGTTCCTAGACCAACTGATGGTAATTGTAAATGAATATCAAAAATGGCATACTATGGCATATAGCCCTGGTTTCCTCTGGCCCTGACACCAGACTTGGACATTTTGATAGATAAAATGTAGATGTCTGGTATGGCCCGAGGAAACTCGGGCTAACTATGGCAGGAACACCAGCACATAAGCTGTAACAGGAGGTCAATGGATTTCAAATATGATACATGTACTAGCAAAAATACTGACTAGTGGTCAGTGAAATGTATCAAAAACACCAATGACTAGTACTGTAATAAATATCAATACATGATGTCTTCTTTATTGAAGATATCAAGTTGATAGTTAACTACACCTGATTGTGGTGTTCAATTAAATATCCCTAAACAACATTATTTATGTAGAGTCAATGGCGATGTCCTGCTTATCCTGGATGTTATCAAAGCTATAAGGCTGTGATATTTTTAATATTACTCTTGTTTGTCCTTCATCATTCCTGTCCATTGGTGATTACTTATCACCTCCTCAGACACTTCTGACACTTCAAACTCTGCATCCATGCATTGACTGAAGATTCATTAAATAGTGGAGTTATCAAATGATTGTCCAGACATCTGATAATATGGATGACTTTCTTTGCAGATGCCAGAATACTTAGTGTTTTGATATTTTTTGGCAACCAGGCACTTTTACATACTTCTAGGTCCATATACAGTAGAGGGTGCTGTGTATATGAACACAAGTGTTTCTTTCAGTTATGTTTTGGGTATAAATAACATGTGTGATTAAACATGGATAGATAGATTAGCTTAATGATTGTGTGTATATAGTCTATAGGCTATAAGTAACAGTACAGGTAGCTATATATAGTTTGTATGGACATTTGTCATAAAACCTTGACCCAGTACATTAGATCACATATCACCAAATAATCTAAATTACTATGTAAGGAAACACTGTTACATACAACTAGCAACATTTGTACTACTTTGAAAAGGACTTGTGCTGTTAAGGGCCATCCTTTTGTAATAACTTGACTGAAAAGTATTGTATGATCATTGGACACACATGTGGTGAAGTCTTAATTCAACACTGTCAAAGCTTCTTTTATACGCTTACCTCATTTAACAATATTCAATAAATGGGGAGGGGAGATAGAATAACAGGAAGTTAGTATATGCAGTGGTAATTTTGGATTAAAGAATGAGTTCCAAGTACACAGGGGTTAAATGTGTAAAAACAAAATAAACAGCTTCTTCTCGATACCCTAAAGGCCCAGGGTGATGATATCTGGCCAGTAGCATGCTGGATGTTTCGTTCACATGCACTTTCAAGGTCACAGTGGTCATATCTATTTTTAAAAATCTTAAAAATAAACCAAAAGGCATCGTGCATTTATAATGATATATGGCCAGTAGCATGCTGGGATGAAGGACTACTACACGTAAGTTTGTTCAAATCAATTATCTTAACTGACTTTAAGGTCAAAACAAATCTTTTGAAAACAACTTCTCAATAAAAAAAAGTCCAGGGTAAAAATATCTTATTTTGTTCAAATGAAAGACCTTTACCCTCTTTCAAGGTCACTGGGGTCAAACTAAAAAAAAAAGGAAAATATTTAAACAATTTCTTCTAAATGCTCAAAAGGCCCAGGGTGGCGATATCTGGCCAGAAGCATGCTAGAGACTACCAAGGTCTTTAAACAAATTACTATGATCCACTTTCAGGATCACAGTGATCAAATGTGTAAAAATGTCTTTATAAAACAAATTCTTCTTAATAACTAAAAGGCAGAGGATGATGACGTTTAGCTGAAATCATGCTAAGGTGAAGGGCTACCAAGTTGTTCAAATGAATGATCTTGACCCTCTTTCAAGCTCAATGGGGTAAAATGTTTTAAAAAAAGTTTTAAACAACTTTTTCTCAATACTCAAAAATCCCAGAGTGATGATATTCAGCCAGTATCATCCTTGAATGAATGACCTTGAAGTACTTTTGAGGTCACAGGGGTCAAATGTGGTACTCTTTAACAATTTCTTCTCAAAAACCAAAAGGCCTAGCGTTATGATATTCGGCCAGCACCAGACAGGGATTAAGGGCTCCAAATGTGTTCAAATAAATGACCTTGACCCAATGTCAAGGTTACAGGGTTCAATTTTTTTTAAAGTATTTAAAGACACTTATACTTAATAACAAAGATACCCAGAGTGGCATATCTTTATACTTACGAAGCATTGAAGATAATAGACACATTACATGAACCAAATTATTCAGATTTAAGGCACATATCACAATTACCCTATGAAGGGCCATTCCTTATGTTTCTGTGAACAAATGTATGTTTAGTACCAGCCCCGCCTCACCCACACTGTCTACTGAAGTCAACTTATTGACAGGATGTGTCCCCTATTTTATTTGCTACCTAAACTTTTTGAAACTTTGTGGTGGTGACTAGTGGGTTACTTGTGAACCTGTGAAGAATCTTGGTTTTTCTTAGGGATATTGAACAGAAATGGATGATATGTATAGTTTAAGAACCAGGGGTGCTGGATACTGAATTCAGTTAACTAATACTCATATATGGAAAGTTACATTATCACATTATGTTCAGTGTGAAATGTATAATAGTTCTGTACATGTCCAGTGCTCACTTGTTTCTTGAATAAAATAAGTGTTGATTCTAAAAATCATCGGGTGTAGAGCCAACGCCGTACTTCTAGTCTGGATTCTGTAGGTTCCGTTATCCCTTGCTTGGATACCCAGGGGTATGCAGGGCAATTGAGGAACGGGAAACTAAAGGCAAAATTCAATCGCAACAAGCTCAGGATAGGTTGGTTTCCTTATTGTATGTCTACCGGTTTCGCCCGAACATGTGGGCATCTTCAGGACCAAGTGTTGATTTTGATGCAAGGTTTTAAGAGACTGGATTTCTGTACTGACATTAAAAACTTACTACATCGGTTAAATGTACAGTTGCATGCACAAACAAGTAAGCTTATGGCATGGTGCGCCTTCTGTCGTCCATCCGTCGTCAATTTTTTACTTTAAGCAACTTCTTCTCGGTAACCAAAAGGCCTAGGGTGATGATATTTGGCCAGAAGCATGCTCGGATAAAGGGCTACCAAGTTTGTTCAAATAAATGACCTTCATCAATTTTCAAGGTCACAGGGGTCAAATAAGTAAAAATCTTTCATCAACTTCTTCAGAATAACCAAGAGGCCTAGAATGATGATATTTGGCCAGTAACATGCTGGGATATAGGCTACCAACTTTGTTCCAATAAATGACCTTGCATTATATTCAAGGTCATAGGGGTCAAATATGTTTAAAACATTTAAACAACTTCTTCTGAATAACTGAGGCCTAGGGTGATGTCATTTGGTCAGTAACATGCTGTGATGAAGGGCTACAAAGTTTGTTCAAATGAATGACCTTCATCTTCAAGTTCACAGGGGTCAAATATGTTTTTAACCTTTAAACAACTTCTTCTTAATAACCAAGTGGCCTAGTATAATGCCAATAACATGCTTGGATGAAGGACTACCAAGTTTGTTCAAATGAATGACCTTGACATATATATTAAAGGTCACAGGGGTCAAATATGTTTAAAACCATTGAATGACTTCTTAATAAGCAAAAGGCAAAGAGTGATGATATTTGGCCTTTAACATGCTGGGATGAAGGACTACCAAGTGAATTACCTTCACCCATATTCAAGGTCACAGTGGTCAATATATGTTTAAATCTTTAAATGATTTGTTCTGTATAACCAAAAGGTCCAGGGTAATGATATTTTGCCAGAAGCATGCTTGGTTGGAAGACTATAAACTCTGTTCAACCTTATGTCCTTGTTGGACATTCAAGGTCACAGACATCATATGTTAAATCTTTTAATAGGTTCCTATGAATCAAACACTGATATTCTGCCTGTAGCTGTATTTTAGTCCACTTTTAAGATGAGATTAAAAGTGTGAGATTAATACCAGGTGAGTGATGCAGGCCCATTGGGCCTCTTGTTTTAGAAATCACAGCATTATAATCATTGTATGTTCCAGCAAATGTTTCATCATTTAGATTACCACTGTTTGTGGGAATGGCTTGTTAATATGTATGTTGAATACTGTTTAAATGTTCTGATGTATAAGTTTTAAATTGATGTGGAGAAGGTGATGTTTAACTGTTTTGAGGAATAAGTGATAAATTGATATGGAGAAGGCGTTGTTTAAATGTTCTGATGTTTAAAATTTCTGAGGTATAAGTAATAAATTGATGTAGAAAAAGGGATGTTTAAATATTCACATGTATAAATGAAAATGTTGCATTGTAGAGGAACCAGTGGTGTTTGTTAAAAGTGTGATGTAGACTACAGAGCTAATTTATTCATTTGAATTAAAAAAAAAACTAAGTGGAAATTTGAATGCAGAAAATGAATGACTTGATAAATACAGCATTGTATGTATGTGAGGTAAGATATGATAAATACAGCATTGTATGTATGTGAGGTAAGATATGATAAATACAGCATTGTATGTATGTGAGGAATTAATATTTCCAAAGACATTTCTACTGTTATTAACATAATTTTGGAAGTGAAGAGCATCTAGAACTACTTTATACAATTGAGGAGTAACAATAAATCTATGTACTTGTTACCTGTTTGTAAACTGAAGCCGTGGGTATACCTAGGAATGCAAATTCATGTCGATAATAAACAGTAATTTACTTATACATGTATGTTATGATTTGTTTTTTTATGGTGTTTTATGGTCTTTTTTGTTATGGTCATATAGTGTTACCCATGTCCATCCCGTCCTGATTCAATGTAAACACTTGGCAACTTCATTCTTTGACAGATTTTGGTCAAACTTTATACAAAGGTCAAGTATGAGTATACTTCGAACATCGTTGTATTTCAGGGATCCAAGGTCAAGGCAAAGGTCACTCTTGCTATATATAGAAAATCGTCCCGTCCCGTCCCGATTCAATGTAAACACTTAGCAACTTCATTCTTTGACAGATTTTGGTCAAACTTTATACAAAGGTCAAGTATGGGTATACTTCGGACATCGTTGTATTTCAGGGATCCAAGGTCAAGGCCAAGGTCACACTTGCTATATATAGAAAATCATCAACTGATTCAATTTAAACACTTAGCAACTTCATTCTTTCATGGATTTTGGTCAAACTTAATGCAAAGGTCAAGTATAGGTATACTTTGGACATTGTTGTGTTTCAGGGTTCCAAGTTCAAGGCCAAGGTCACTGTTACTATATATAGAAAATCATCTACTGATTCAATTTAAACACTTAGCAACTTCATTCAATATGTTATGGATATGGTAATAACATACAGAAATAACATGAGTATTAAAATCAACTTTAAGTGTAGTACCTTGTGGGTGTGCATGTTTCAGGGTATCAAGATCAAAGTGGTTGTAACTTTTTATAGAACACAAACTAATTTCACATGGCAGCAGGGGCATTTATGTCTTGCAGACATTTTCTTGTTTATCATCTTTCATCATACATTGTGGCATCTCCCTCCCCTTATAATTATACTTTGAAGGTCACTTGAAAGGTCAAGGTCAACATCAGTTGTGTTAAAACACCTCAATAAGGTATTCTGAATAGCATGATGATATTTGGGCATTTGACATACATTCCAAGTTCACAGGAGTGAACTATGCAAAATAATACACTTGGATAGTGTATTAAGCACACCATCATCAGATTGTGGGCTGCTCAAAACATCTTTCTTCCCTGGAGAGTTCATCATTTATCCTTAGTTCTTGTTATGACTTTTTCTCCAGTAATGATAGTATTATCTCCCCTAACCATTTTATAGTCTGTCAAAAGACCAGACATATTATGTTATTACATCCAGGCTGACCTGCATGGTGTCCGTTCAATATCTCAAGTAATTTCAAAAGATTAAATTCAAACTTCTTGGGAAGGTAAATAACCATAAGTTCTTAGACAAGATCAATAACCACCATTATCTGACTAATTTACTGAGTTATTGCCCTTTAATCAATTGCTGAACATCGATATCTCAATTATTTCCAATGGATTCACTTCAAATTCCACGGGAAGGTTAATAACTGTGAAAGTGCAAATGAGTTTGATAACCATCCTTAACTGACTGTAATTTACTGAGATATGCCCCTTTATTCAATGTAAAATTGCTCATTCAATATGTGATGGGCGTATTAATATGCAACGCTATATGGTAACCTTGTTTTTTGTGTCGTATTGTCTTTCTGAACTTAATTCTGCCATTGCAATTTTACCTCCATATTGTAAATATTTGTCTGTGTAGCAGTGATTTATATTTGTCTGCAAATTATTACCTCCTTTCGTTAATATTTATCCAGTAATATCACCATGCAGTATTATCTCCCTTGACAAATGGTTGAATAGGTTGTATTACCCCCTTAACTTGTATTTGGTGGTGTAGTGTTGCCACCTTACAGAGTTGTTTGTGTATTATTATCTCCCTTGACTAGGCTTGCCAGTGTAATACAGTGTATTGCAAACACTGACAATATTTGTCTATAGTGTTACCACCCTCGACTAGAAGTTGACAGTATTAGTCACATCACTAATTTTTGTGTAATATTGCCTCCCTTAGCTACTATTTGTTGGTGTTATCTCCCTTGCCAGGGTTATTATTGCCTCCCTTGACTACTATTTGTTGGTGTTATATTATCTCCCTTGCCAGTGTTATTCTGTTTGACAACTTTTTGATTTTATCGTAATACCTGCCTTGACGTAATGTTCACCTGCGTATAGATTGCATATCTCCACTGACAAATATCTGTATCGTATTGCCTTCCCTCACTAATAGTTTTCAGTGTAGTATTACCCCTTTAACAAATATTTGTGAAGTTTTACCTCCCTTGTTTACTTTTGTCGGTGTAGTATTACCGCTTGTAATCCAATTAATTTTCAATCAGTTTGTTTCAAACGTTTTCGTATAGGAACAATGGGATGTACAGTATAGCGAATGTCTCAAGAATTTGTCATGATACCATGGAGATTAGTTTCATTTGCGGACTTTGATGTTAGATTCCATTCATACTTGTATCAGGAAAGAAAGTAGGGCGCTTCCAACAGGGATCGAACCTGCCAACTCCAGCTTCACAGTTTGCCGCTCTACCGATTGAGCTAAAGGGAAATTTCCAATAGCGCGAAGCTAGAAGGTGACCATAATCATATATAAAATTAAAATCTGCCATATACTCAATGGATTGAGTGATAGTAACAGCGGTTTCCTTTGAATTTGAATTTCAGCTTAGTTTAAACATCATTATTCTCGTGTCTTTTTTGTGTGTATATATGAAATGGTAAGACAACCGGTTTGTCCGTTTCTAAATGTAACAAATTCAGATATAAATGTTGGCGGACCTGCAAATGTTTATGCAGGCCTTGCAAGACTTTGTCAAGGCTCGCCTGAAAGCAGCATCAGATTACCATAGGTCCGACATTATTTAATAAACGAACAACTGTGGTCCGACCGGTTCAACCAATTAAACGAAAACGGCCCTGGTGTTCAAGTACAGTTACGTATAGTGATACTTTGTGAGGCATTGTTCGGTTCCCAGGACAGGCTGTACTGGATTCTGAATTAATCATGACGTGTTTAAGTCAGCACGGTACCACTATTCTTTTTCCATCAGTCAACTTCGCATGGTCAGAGTATGACATACTACAAGAAACCAACAAACAAAAGCATCTAATAAATAAAGCATTCTTTTAACTATTAAAAAACAATTACAGAAAACACGACAGTCATCGATTCCCGAGTACTTACACAACGTAAAATATGTACAGCTCATTCATATTGATCAGAGATCGCTTAATTTATTGGTTTTCTGTTTTATAGAATTTCAATATCGAGTGATAAAATAAATAAATGCGGGTAAAACATATTTCATGTTACACGAAGTACGACTATGGAGTCCCAATGATGCAATGATTATGATACAAATGCATGATACGCTTTCGTAACATATGTCCCAGAATATTACTATGAACCATAAATACAAAATAAAACACATGTTTTTCGTCATGATGTTGTTTATTCCTGCCAGTGTGTGACCTTTTACACATGCATATTTCACATAAAGATGACCACGGCTTTAGTATGGATATGACGTCATTATCTGATATTTGTTCTTTTTAGGTCACCTGAGCTTTGCTTTGATATTTGGCCAGTAGGTAGCTGGGATGGAGTGCTATAAAGTTTCCGCATTAAAATGACCTTGACCTACTTTCAAAGTCCTGCGGTTAAATATGTGAAAATTTCCAAACAACAATATCATAAGAACCATTTGAACTCTAGTCATGATACTTGGGTATGTTATGTAGACCAGCAGTGCGAATATTTTTCTCAGGTACAGTTATGAAGTCAAATGTCAACTTTGGTTAAAAACTTTAACAATCTTCTTTTCAAGTTCCATAAGGCCCAGGGTCATGATATTTGGCCAGTAGGACGCTGGGATGGAGTGCTATAAAATTTCCTCATTAAAATGACCTTGACCTACTTTCAAGGTCGCAGCGGTTAAAAACTTCAAACAACAATATCCTAAGAACCATTTGGACTAGTGTCATGATACTTTGGTATGTTATGTAGACCATCAGTGCAAATCTTTTTCTCAATTACAGTAATGATGTCAAAGGTCAACTTTAAGTGCAAGTTGGGGTCAAAGGTCAACATGAGTCAAAGGCTTTAACAATCTTCTTTTCAATTTCCATAAGGCTCAGGGTCATGATATTTGGCCAGTAGGTACCTGAGATGAAGTTTCAAACAACAATATCTTCAGAACCGTTTAAGAGATGTTAAAATGTCTTGTGTTCTAGTTACCAAATTTGGTCTTAAGTTACCTATATGTCAGTTGCATGTAACAAAAGAAACAGGTGAGCAATACAGGCCCTCGGGGCCTCTTGTTTTTTTAAAATTTTATTCCGTTTGTATCACTAGTGGTTGAGTCATTTTCAGAGTTGTTTTTGATGAATTATCATGGAGATAGCTATATTTGGACCTAATTTTACATGATTTAGAAGATAAGATCGAGTTTCGGTAAAAAAGTCACCCCAATGCTTATATATACATCTTCATATCCCAGCTTGTCTTGTATGGCCCTGTCTATTCACACCCTTGTATACGGATGAAAAAGCCATTCCATGTACATATGCATATGCGTAAAAATTGTTCGTCTTTCGATCGATACGACAGGATTGACCATAACACCCCAAATCATATATGTTCATTTTTTAGACATTTACAAGAGTACCTGACTATCACCTGTCATATACAAATAAGGACTCCTCCATCCGACAATCTGTAGTATACGTCTCTGAGGGACACCAGCAAATCAATATAGACCTTGTTTCTTTTTTAGTCATGTTGAGATATCTGTAATAAAAAAATGGCCTCTTGGTGGCCATATTATTCTTCTAATCTATGAATTAATGTTGTGTTGCCTGTGGTGTTGCACAAAAGAGGAACCAATGTAAAACAAATCTGAGAAATGTTACAAAACGAACCGACCAGTCACGTACAAATCATAATCTGCCAATACACTGCATATTTAAGAATTGAATCATTCAAACCTACTCTTGCAAACACACATTCATCATAAAAGCAACAGCATAGCGACGGAATCGGAAAGAGTTAATCATGTGCTTCCATTCGTGTTAATACAACAGGGACCTGACAATTTGTTATATTTTAACCTAAACTAAGGTGTTTAGAGTAATTTTACCTGTTTTGTGATTTATAATTCATTTCATCTTTATTACATTTCATAAACATTCCACAAGGTAGCATGTCTTTTCAGAAATGATTTTTGAATCATGTTTATCCTTTGCAAACTAATTGAAAACATTGTAGTGAGGGAATGATCATCTTTATGATTTGAAGATGTAACAACAAACAAAAAAGTGACACAAGCACACTTTATTTTGACAATTACATGTCACATATTTATCTCACATATTTACTGGCACCAGTATAGAGCCGTGTGATGCCTTCATTCACAGTCTGAACCTGTACCTAAAAATAACAAAAAAACACCGAAAACAAATATGTTAAAATCTTTGAACGACTTCTTCTGATATTTGATATTTGCCCAGTAACATGCTGGGATGAAGGGCTACCAAGTTTGTTCAAACAAATGGCCTTCTCCCATTTTCAAGGTCACAGGGGTCAAATATGTTCTTCTGAATACCCAAGAGGCAAAGGATAATGATATTTGGCCAGTAAAATGCAGGGATGAAGGGTATACCAAGTTTGTTCAAATGAATGACCTTCATCTATTTTCAAGGTCACAGGGTTCAAATATGTTAAAAACCTTTAAATAACTTCTTCTCAATAACCAAAAGGCCTTGGATGATCATATTTGGCCAGTAACATGCTGGGATGAAGGGCTACCAAGTATGTTCAAACAAATGACCTTCACCCATTTTGAAAGTCACAGGGGTCAAATATGTTTAAAACCTTTAAACGACTTCTTCTCAATAAGCATAAGGCCTAGGGTGATGATATTTGGCCATTAACATGCTGGAATTAAGTACTACCAAGTTTTTTCAAATGAATGACCTTCGCCCATATTCAAGGTCACAGTGGTCAATATATGTTAAAATCTTTAAATGACTTGTTCTGAATGACCAAAAGGTCCAGGGTAATAATATTTTGCCAGAAGCATGCTGGGTTGGACAACTATAAATTCTGTTCAATCTTATGTCCTTGTTCGACATTCAAGGTCACAGGCGTCATATGTTTAAATCTTTTAATAGGTTCTTATGAGTCAACACTGATATTCTTCCCGTAGCTGTATTTTAGTCCCCTTTTAAGATTATTTGTGTGAGATTAATACCAGGTGAGCGATTCAGGCCCATTGGGCCTCTTGTTTAAGCAACTCCTCATCTCAATTTTTCAATCTGTAAACAATTTTTATTCTCCTAAAGGATCAACACTTGGCCAGTATGTTTTATATTTAGTGATCCAAGCATTGAGAGCAACAAGTCAAAAACTGCAACATAACGGGGTCATTCTAACATATCTATAACCAGGATAAAAACCTGCTGAATACCATAAAGATTTATCAAAAGTGTGCAAAAAATATATGAGCTGTAACAAGGACCTAATCTGCAGGGGAAGGTAAGACACCAAAGACATGAGTTTATTCATTTCTTCAGGCCTGACAATCTTCTATATGGTTACTAGGTAGGGATCAAAACTGTTTCTATGAATAACCCCGGAAGTTAGTTCTCAAATACAAGACCAGACCCTGGAGCCAATCCTAGTAGAATAAGTATATATATATTTGTCTCTTCATGCATAGCAACTGTATATATGATTATACGGTGGGGATTTCATCTGTTTTCATGTTATGATACAGGGAGTAAGTATCGAGGGAAAGGACTAGACCCCATAGCGAATCATGGTAGCATGGGTGTTAGTGTTTCTCTATGTCTTGAAATTGTATAAGTAGTTGTAGGGTCAGAATATCCTTTTTTTTTGATGTTGTCATCCAGGGAGAAATACTCATGGGTGGGGCTGGCCAGCAGCGCAATCATGGTATCATGAGTGACTTCATCTCTTCATGGTTCACAACTGAATATAATTATGTGGTTATAGTGTTGGGATCTCAACAGTTCCATGTTATGATCCAGGGAGTAAGTACCAAGGGCTGAGGCAAAACCCAAGGGCCAATTTTAGTAAATTTAACATACTAAATTTGACTCTTCATGCCCAGCAATTGTATAAAAGGTTATAGGGTAGTAATATAAAATAATTTGGTGTTGTGACCCAGGAAGTAAATCCTATCAGTTGGGTAAGACCCCTGAACCAATCCTGGTAGCATATCTGTATTTATCATATCAAGCGCAGCAATTGTATATATGGTTATTAGGATATGGATCTCAACTGGTTTTATGTTGACTCAGGGACCAAGTACCTTGGGCCAATCCTGTTGGTATGGATGTATTCATCTCTGCATGGCCCGCCATGTGTATATGGTTACCCAAATAATCCTCTATAGAGGTCCTACGTCTCTGGCCCCAGGGGCTGCAACGTCTTCATTTATAGTTATACAAAATATTATCAGTTTGCCCTTGAAATGTTTCAAATCAAATATGGTTACAAGTCATGCAGTTTTCCGGAAGGAGTAACATTTCGAAGCAAAAATGCCCTAATTAATATTTTAGGCCATGCCCTTCTGTCTCAGAGGATGCACCTTGCCTCACATGTATACTTTTCAGACCAAATATGGTAATAGTTTGTAATGTCTTTGAAGAAAAGTGGTCTTTTAAAGGCCGAAGCACATTTATTTCCACTTATAAGGCCCCATCCCTCAGTCCCCCCAGGAATCCATACCTTTACATACGTAATACAAAATTTGATTTTTTAGTCCCTAGGATACAACAAAGTAACTTTGGTTGAAATCTATCAGTTGTTCAGAAGGAGTAAGGTTTTAAAGGAAAAGAAGCTAGATGGTCGGTTGGATAGATGGATGACAAACACAATGCCAGGTATAAGCTCACCACTCCTTTGAACAGTGATCTAAAAAGGTCACTACATTTGTTAACAAGAAAATAATAAATAAACACAAAATATGGCGCTTTTTTTAACAGTATCTAAAGTTACTCAGTCTAATACAATGATTTTTCATCAATGAAGCTCCTGGCAAAAACTATTTAGTGTCTCAGCTTATGCTTTACTGAGTGAGAGTATGTAGATACTATTATATTGAGTATGTAGATACTATTATATTGAGTATGTAGATACTATTATATTGAGTATGTAGATACTATTATATTGAGTATGTAGATATTGCAAGAGCCACTCTGTCACATTCAAGTTTCTGTGACAGTGAGTGACTGTTTGAAAATATTGCAAGAGCTACTAATTCACATGAGAGTTTCTGTGACATTGAGTGACCATTTAAAAATATGGCAAGGGCCACTGTGTCACATACAAGTTTCTATGACAGTGAGTGGTGGTTTTAAAAAATTGCATCTGTGGCATTGAGTAACAGTTTAAAAATATGGCAAGAGCAACTGTGCCACATTCAAGTTTCTGTGACAGTGAGTGACTGTTTGAAAATATTGCAAGAGCTACTAATTCACATGAGAGTTTCTGTGACATTGAGAGACCATTTAAAAATATGGCAAGGGCCACTGTGTCACATACAAGTTTCTGTGACAGTGAGTGACTGATTTTTTGAAAATATGCAACAGCCACTGTGTGACATAAGAATTTCTTTGACATTGAGTGAACAAATTTGTATCTGGAAATCAAAATTTAACATTCTTTGAAAATATCAATGGTTTCCAGTAGACCATATACAAAACTGGAATAAACCTTTATGTCTTGTCATGAAAAACTGACACATATTACAACACCTTATAAGTGTAAAACATGTGCATTGATTAGGGTGCCTTACAAGCGTCAGCTGTAGGAAATTTCCCTTAAGCTCAGCAGTAGAGCATCGGGCTGGAGAGCCAAGGGTCGCAGGTTCGAGTGTTGTCGCTGGGGCTCGAACCCGATACCCTTGGCTCTCCAGTCCCAGCGACAACACTATCTTTATCACTATTCCTCTTCCTACTACATAAGGTAATAGTTAAATGATAATAGTCATAAATGTTTGCATAGTAATTCAAATAGATTGCATATTACATGTATGATGATTTTAAGTTAAAAAACTGATATGGAATGTTAACGATCCTTTCATAAAACAGAATATTATGCCATATAGGTCTTCGATCAAGATATGTGTTCCTGAGTTAATTCTTTAAATACGAATATCATAGACTTGCCTTCTTGACATGGTAAAGGTTTTATATGTCTCCAGTGTATGACAATGAAACATAGGCACAAACTAACTCAGCTGAGTGAGTTACACAAAAACTATGGCTACAGAAACTGTGCTTGTCTACATTATAAATAAATTGTCTCCCATTATGTAAATTTATAACGAATATAAAAAAGGATTCCCTTTGTGAGCTGAATGGCTATTGTATTTAAATATTACATTAGTTGGTTGAATTTAAAATCAAAACTAACAAAAGGAAGTTTTGAAATTTAACTAATGAGTTAAATAAGATAAATAACCATTAACCAATCATCATGAGTTGAGTAGCCCTTTTCTACCATAACATTGATATCATGTTGAGAAAAGATTATTCTAAACATGATAACTGTTTTGGACCCCTAAAAGAGTCTGTTACGATGGTACAATGGCAGTACATGCCACATGTAATAATGTAAGGCACAGTGAAGCAGCAAGGTGATAAATTTGTCTGTACAAACAATATAGTCCCAAAACCATTAAGTTATGTTTGACAACTGATTAACAAACAACAAAGTGTTTACACCCTGGGCTACTGACCCAGTAAAACACTGTCAACAGCCCTTTTTAGCATGACTGTATCACAAACAAAATCTGCAATTTTTTCACTGCAAACTACATCAGGCACTATGTTAGTCTACCAAGAGTTAAGTCCCCTGGCATCACATACAAAATTACAAAATTACAATGAATGGAACATACATTAAAACATATAAGAGAGGTAATTGGTTATAATTAGAATTAAGCCTAGACAGTCATTGATAGCTCTGCTTTGTTAACATGTGCTGCAAAAATCTAAAAATACTGTAAGCACTCCAAGGGTCACACACATTTCTAAATCTAAATACATGCACTACTATTTGCCTCTTTGGAATCTTTGTACAACTGGTGGAGAGGCAGACTAGTTCCTATCTGTACATAGCAAGTAGTGAATGTCTCAATCACAACTGATTTTGTGTCATATTGTCATTGCCAAAGGAATACAATATTGAAAGCTTGCATTACCCCCCCCCCCCCCCAAAAAAATACCCTCAAACAATGTATCTTCAACACAATGAAGGTGGTCTATAACATGTCAAGTTAATATTGTACTTGTATTTAATATCTAAAATGATGCTTCTCAATTACAGCCTTTTGCTGAGGTTGATACCTGGATTTATCAACCTGAGAAAAGATATATTGACCGAGAACGCAGTCCGAGGTCAATATTTCTTTTTTCTGGCCGATAAATCCAGGTATTGCCCGAAGTTAAAGTCAATATCGTTTTTTTTATCGGTGGAAACGTGATACACTCCTGGCCAATCACTTGTTGGGAATAATATGAAAAAATAAGTAAAAAATTTAACACTCTTTATATACAAATATAAGCTACTTTCTAGTACAAAAAAACATAATGTGCATATCAACATGTGGCAACATTGCAAGACTGACTGGTCTCATTGTGAAGCTTTTTTAATGAGTGAGTGATTTGCATTGTTTACCTGTACAATGATGTGATGACATTGTAAAACACATTTTATTGCTTGACAATGACAAAGAGACTATGCAAGTTGGCCTTGAATGTTGTGACACGTTTATACATTGTTTCTGTATAAAGTACACAATTTCATGTATGTATATGACAATTCCTATGATATGTTTAAAAAAGTAAGATAAAATAGCACAGCATCTGTTTAAAATGTAGATTTCTAATATTATTTTCAATATCACCCTGAGAAGCTAATTCTAAATGGGTTCTGTACAGTATAATACTTGAGTATGTGGATTATAAATCATGTCATCACAAAGATAGCTATTATTGTAAAGAAAAACCCAGGGGTCTGAATAACTCACTTGGTCTCCCATTATATCAAATAAGGTACATATTTAGAAAAAAAAATTAAAAAAAAATATAATTACTTAATGAGACCAGACAAAAAAATTGTAAGTAAACTCTGTTTAATATTAACCCCAATTTCTTTATTAGGCCTCACATACTATGGTGGTCACTTTAAGGCCCCTAGCCTCTAACCCAATGTTCCTTTAACACAAGAATAACTTGAATCCTGAAATCTCTTCATATTAATTCCTATAGGAGCCTACCCTCTGCCCATATGAGGCCAAGTCCTTTATTTACACAATGCTGTGTCCCTTTGACCCAAGGAGACCATAGCCATTCTTTATAAATCTTTATACCAACTAGAGTAAAAATCCCTTTAACACATCCTCTAAATCCAACGGTTACACTCTCAATATTAACATCTTCTCTACACTGTAAATATACCTTGACAAATTGAAGGCTCACCTTACCAATGATACATGTAGACTAGGTTGATCCTTTCATGTACTGGGGTACATCAAAAGAGTTGCAGTGAAATTGACCAGCATTGGAACCAGGTGTCGGTTCTCTAAAATATTGTAAGGACAGGTATTAACCTAGTAATTGGTCAGTTCTTTAGACCTGAAACATGACATGACATATTGAGAGCAGAATCCCTGGATTTTGAAGATGCCTATACCTGCACTGAAGGAGTAGTCGTTTACAGATTTACCCCTATTCCCCTATTGGGCTTTGCTCCTTGTGTCCCCAGAGGTTCAAACCCTTTGTTGAAATGAATGCTTAAATTTGAAGTAAATTTTGCCCAAATCCATTCATCCAATCTTGACTAGAAGACTTGTTATATTAGACAAGATTGCAACACACTGCCAGTATCCGGCACCGCTTAAGAATGGACCCAATTCATGAAGACATCCAAAAATTTATGATATAACTCACTCTACCGACCCAAGATGTACCAGCATACCGATTTTGATGGTCACAGGTGAAATAAAGTGGGATATATGCTCTGGGCAATACCTCGGAAGGACCGAAGGACAACACTACCATATACACCATCTGTGTTGCAATGGGAATAAGAAAAAGTTAACAGATGGACGACAGCTGCCACATCTTTGGGCAGGTAAGTCAATAAAAACAAGAAATAATATCATCTCTGACACACAATGTAAAACATATGAGCATCTAGTTGTTAACTGTAAAGCAAAAATTCTTATGAGAACAGAACTAGTCCATTGCCCATCATGTCCCTAAGACTGATGTGATTTGGAGGGATTTTTTCCCTTAACATATGCTATATAATAGAAGTTTGAAAATAGAATTGTCATAGACATTCCATAGAAAATACCATAGATACAAAAACCATGGTATATATGTCCAATGGTAGCATGGACAAATCCAATAAAAAACTGCAGTAGCTGCAACTGTGTGATATGCTTCTTCCATGGGAAGGACTTGTCAGGGAATGTGGCACTAAGACCATAGTACAGGTAGAGGACAATGTGTACAAAACAGTTGATGGCAAGGTAGAAGGCTATACATGGCCAGGGATACAGGTTGTATGATACATCACTCAGCAGCAACATAGAACAGTGGTGGTACACATGCAGGAAGCTGATCTGTCGCCTACGGTGACGAAGCATCATGAAGACAGTGTCTAGTAGCTCCACGAGTTTGGTTATCCAATAAATCCTAAAGAATGGTATCATCAACTCAGATGGGCCTTTCTGGAATGTTGACTCACTCTGAGACAGGCCATAGAGTAAACCTAGCATGGCATACAGGCTGGCAGCACTACAGGCAAAGTTGTGGATAATCAGAATCTTGAAAAGAAAAAAGGAAATAAAAAGATATGATAAAATATAAGGTAAGGGTAACCCAATAAACTGCAATTTGCTCTTCAGGATCACCACCTTATTATAGTTTTGTTGACTTTTGCGCTAATTTATATATTTCATATGCCTTTTTTATAAATGATCTCCCTTTATCAGCCTGTATTGTTTCTTTATATAATTTTTAAAATTACATCATATCAATACTTTACTATATTAACAGACTAAGCATTTTTGAAAGGGTGTTTGAGCCTCTTCACTGTTAATCCTACCTTCTATTTCAGACGGCTAAAGAACTATTAGGTATTTTTAGTCTGTTAAAATAGCAAAGTATTGATATGATGGAATTTTGAGAATTATATTAAAAACAAAATCAGACTGATAAAGGGAGATGATTTATAAAAACAGAGTGTTTGCCATAATAATGTAAATTGAACATGGGTTATTGTTTGCTGAACATTTTATTTTGAGAAATCCTTGTGTCAAACTTCAATGTAGAGTTGAAGAGAGGCCCATTAGGCTTCATAATATTGCTCACCTGCTTTTTTTGTTATGTGACCTGATCCCTCTACCTGAAGGCTATTATATGACATCAGCATACCAGTACTTTAGCCCCTAATTATTCACGTTTCATTGTGAGTACTTACTGGTCTCATTTGGAGAGGGGAGGTAACTCTTTGGTAGATGGGAGACAGCACAATCATGGCAAGGTATGCACAGAACAATGGGAAAGACCATAGTGAGCACGTTGTCTCCAGGAACTTTTGAATACTTTCAGTTGTGTATGCCATTTTTAGCTTAACTGAAAGCAAAAAGAAGAATAAATTAGCACAAATTAAAATATTCCAATATTCCAAGCAACATGTTCAATTGTTCATTGTTGTTAAAATAGAAGGTATTCAATGTGTTTTAAACAAATTCTTCATGTGGTTGCTATAGAGTATTGTCTGTAAAGGTGCGCTCAATCATCTGCAAACTTGTATAAATAACTACTAATCAAGAATTAACTTGGCAAAACATTATCCTTAAAATCTTATCAGTCCAGTCCAATTTTATATCTTAAATACTGGCAAATAAATCAACTAAATCATGATGGGAACAAAAGGCTCATATAACCTGTATCTCTTGTGTGTGTGTGTGTTTTTTTAATTGACCTCTTTGACTCTAAGAGTTCGAAGGTCAGGGATTCAAATCCCAGGATGGCAATACATTTTTCCTCTCCTGTTACATTGTTACATTGAACATCCCAGGCTTTCTAGTTGGACACTTTAGTTATGAGCTAAAGGAAATTCTCCATATCTGAAGATAGAAAGGCAACTTTGACACCTATATATACAATGCACAACCTTTACACTTCTCCCTTGCCTGAATAAAAATCTCTAAGGCCACAATTATTTATAAAATGGATATGTTTTCCCTTAATATGATTTTTTAATAAAAAAAAATGTAATATTATAAAGCCCACCTGACTGTCTTAAAACTAATAGATCTTGAAAAAATCAAATTGGCTGCTCCTGAAATTCAGTCCGGATACCGGAACCAGTACACTGTATAAGGAAGCATCAAAATAATTAACACAGGGGACACCATAATTATTGCTGGCTTTTGGAGAGACAATTTTTATTTGTTACCCAACATGCTTATGTCAAATAAAAGAACTGATTAACAAGAAAGAGTGTGATAAGTATTGACCGAGTATTAAATCCTCAATCCCGGGCTTTCTTATCAGATGCAGCATGAATTAAAGGGACAATTTAGCTTTTAATATAATCATGCCACAATATCTTTCATGATAATGTATGGTAGTTTGATACTCCTTATGAACAATTCATGTTGAGAAATTGACAAAAGTCAATGTTTTCCTGGCATTTGTAATCAATAATGAAGAAATCCTAAATAGCTAGTACAGCCATTCATTTAGGGGCAACTGTCAGTGAACTTCTAACTAACTGATTATGAGCAAACGTCTTTTATTTTTGGTAAACAAAAATGTCTTTGCAGCTGAGGCAAAAAGGTGATCAAATTCACAGTTTAGTCACTTAACTTGTTTGGAACACAAGTACTGGCATTTATTCTGAATCAATAGCATCTTCCAAACAACATCTCAAGGATTGTTATAAATGTGATTTAGTTTACCTGCTGATCAATGTTTCGAAAGTCCCAACGGAACCCTTGGAAATAAGCATTCCATGACTTTAATGGGCTATCCTAAGATAAGGCAAAACACATAAATTATAGATATCAACTTCATGCTTGCCAACCCTCTCTATTTAGGAGGGAGACTCCTGGTTTGGACCCTTAAATTTAGTAATTTCAACAAGAGAATTTGCTAAACTGTTACTATCTTCTAGGATCTAATGACTTAATCGGAAAGAATAACTCAAAATATGTCACTTAAGGGGTTATTTTATCTCTAGGGGTGTATACACACACGCTAATGTTTTAATTTTGAGCATGCATAATCATAAAAAAGTTGGCAAGTAAGCAACTTTGTAATTACCTATGTATGTGAAATTGTTTTGTTGTGTATGCCTTTTCCTGAATAAATATTATTATAAGATACATATTTTCTTCTTGCGATGTATATTGCACATTATGCCACAAATTCAAAGTGTGCAGATGTTTTACATCAGGTACTGTGGCTTTACATCTTTAATAAACAACAGACAAATTATCATTTGTTTAGAACTCTTTCGTGAAGGAGATGTATAACAGTTAGACATCATGTCTACTTAAATACCATACAGATACCGCTGACAAAGCGTTCAAAAACGATTTCCTTATTGACTTCACTCAGAGTGTGTGTGCGCACGCGTGTATGTGTGTGTGCATGCATGTGTGATTCTACATGCCATGTAACTGACGAGTTAAAGGTTGTTGTGTTGTATTAACAGAAAATGCATACACCTTCACCTACAAACAAATACAGACCATTGTTATTTTTAAATGATTTTAAACAAATCGGCTACTAATGTACATCCATACCTATCCGTCCCCGCCTTCAGGAAGTGTTGTCTGCTTATTAACCGACGCGCACCTTTGCGTGGGGATACTGCATTGCTAAATAATTTGTAGAGTACGGTTTTGTAGTTTTAACCATAACCATGATTGAATTTATTAATATTTGATATAAAACTAATAAATACTTTATACTTTAAATAAGAGATATTTCAGGATTGTATCATTTGATAATAGATTCGTCAGCCTTTTCCACAAAATAATGATCCCTCTTTTAACCTGGCAATTTGTTACTGCTAAATTGAAAGTATATATTTTTTGTGAAAACAGCTGTTGTAAGTTAAAACAAATAAGTCGATTTTTTTTATTTATATTTTCCCATGGTATCTTTTACCCTATGTTATAATAATGTTATTAATATAAGTTTTTTTCTGTCTTGCCAGATCCGGATTATTGAATGATGTTTGTTATATTTACCCGGAAATGCCACGTCCGTAAGTGAGCGCAGGCGTACGAGCCGGAAGACACGACAGACGTCTGCGATGGAGTACTTCCGAAAATACCTTGGGGGACCACAAGAAGGTGGTCAACCCACTGGAGCAGAAACGGTAGGTACTATTTATCACATGTGTAGTGTCAAATAGCAAGAAAAGTCTGTACTTGCTAGGTACCCTACCATGGTTATAAGGATGTGCATTTTAAGGCCGGCCGGTAACCCCCCACCCACTCCGTTTCAACAACCTGCAACACTTCTGTAAGTGTAATGACACTGTACAATACTGTATTTATTTTTTTGTTTGCTGTCCGATTGGTATGTACACGTCGAATTACAGTGAAGAATGTATATGACAGGACTGGTAAATAAAAATAAACTCATCCTCTTGTGTTTCCAAACTATTGATCTGATAATTATTGCTCTGTAGATGCATACAGTAGCCCCAAGTATCTTCTGGCCCTGACACCAGACTTAGACATTTTGACAGGTAGATGTCTGGTGTAGGGCCGGAGTGCACTACTATAAGAAAACGTGGAATTCTCCCACACCAGATCTGTCAAAATGTCCAAGGCTGGTTTCAGAGCCAGATGAGTTGTGAGCCGATGACAGCACCTCAGAGAAAGGAATTAGCTAAATTTATATAGATACAGTAACTGACCAGGAATAGGCGACCAATCAGAATTTTTGAGCCTGCGATTGTGGTCAGTTTAGCGGACTACTACCTCACATATAGATCAGGAACATCGTCTGTATTCTGCAGATGCATGCAAGATTTTGGTGCATTCACTTGTTACCTCTCGGTTGGATTATGGTAACGCCCTGCTCTGTGGTATATCTGACAAACTAACTAGTCGTCTGCAGAGGGTCCAGAATACTGCAGCACGGCTAGTTACTCGTACTCGAAAGAGAGAGCACATCACACCTGCGCTTTATTCGTTGCACTGGTTACCTGTACGATACAGGTCGCAGTACAAAATTCTGGTATACACATACAAGGCACTGAATGGAACAGCTCCTCAGTACNTGTTAAATGTATGAAAGTGATTGCAATCCTTTGTTGTTTGTTTTCACAATTATAACCATACTATTATCCATATGTTGTAAAGCGCCTTAGAGTAATTTTACAAATTATATAGGGCGCTATATAAATGTTGTATATTATTATTATTATTATTATTATATAGCAACAAATAGGTTATTTGTTTATCCAAAACCATAACAGCATATCTGATTATATTTCCATTGGTCATGTGATGAGGAATTACAACACTGTGAATTCCTCGCACATCGTAGTTTTCTAGTTATATTTCTTTTGCTCGCTGCTTCTCTGGAATGAACAAGGCCTGACTGAGTGAAGGAGATGGCAATACTACTTTGTAAGCCTGATCATCTTCCTTGCTGTGTAACTTTTGTTTTGTTAGTTAAAACAAAATAGTTATTACCCTTTTTGTTAGGAAATACAATTCATTATTTCCCCTGGATTAACCCTAATGTAGATTTCATATACAATTTGAGGGGTTACCGGTAATTGTCATACTGTTGCAGGTCTGTTCCTGCTAATTTTCTTTTTCTACCAAATGCAATCAGCATGGTGTTTCTTCATATTATTTTCACATCAGTCACTGTCTAAAATATTTTGATAACTCTTTTCAACTCTCTTTAAATTCAAACATTGAAATGAATGTTAAAATGAATATGTTACACACTTATACCTTTTAGGTTGAGAGACTTGTAGACAGAGTTCAGTCTTCCACATTACTAGATGACCGCAGAGATGCTGTACGAGCTCTCAAAGCCATGTCCAAGGTAACAATTTGTCTCCTATATATTTAGGTTAATCAAATATTTGGAATAGACTGTTGTTAATTCAGCTTTATAATGTTAATGACTATAGATTTTCAGATTAGTTTGACAATTATTCTTAAGAATCATAAAGCGATAATGGGATTTTTTATTAAATTATTTATTTATTTTTTTCTCTCAGAAATTCAGACTGGAGGTTGGTACACAGGGAATGGATATCCTAGCAAAGACTTTAGAAGCAGACAGGTACAATTTACATAAATGCATATAAGTTGAGGTTTCTGTTGTCTTTTTTAGTAAATTCAAGATGATTTTATTACAACAGAGCACACAATATTGACAAAATGTGAATGAAAATATTTCCATTATGAATGTGTTACATTCTCTCATAAAGATTTTGCATTGTATTCAAGGGAGATAATAATAATTGATTTTGTTATTCACACAAAAGTGTCAAAAAATCCCCAAACAGAACAAATAAAAAAATCTTTTTGTTGCATTCCTTTAAGAGTTGTGCACATTTTTGAATGTTTTATTATTATTATTTTTGCTCACTTAACACTTAGTCTGTAAATAATAAAACCAGTACTTGTGGATTAATTTTCAGATTGTAAGGTCCAGTACAATTGCTTATAAATCAGCAAATCACACTTTACCTGGGATCTTCTGATAAACTGCCTATACTATAGAAACATCTTTAGTTTTATGAAATTTGGATCACAGATGATTCCTGTCCATTAATATTTAGACAAAGACAAAGATAGGACAAGTACATTGATAGATAATAAACATAATAAATACATGGTGCCTAAACTACAACTGTACATACACATTTTCCTCAGTGAATAACTACAACAGTACATACACATTTTCCTCAGTGAATAACTACAACTGAACATACACATTTTCCTCAGTGAATAAGTACAACTGTACATACACATTTTCCTCGGTTAATAACTACAACTGTACATACACATTTTCCTCAGTGAATAACTACAACTGTACATACACATTTTCCTCAGTGAATTGAGAGTTCCTTAGTTTTACATCACTTAATTTTTAAGTAAACTCTGACACTAAGTAATTCTCATCTTACTCACTGTCAATGTATTTTTGTTGCATATCTTTATTGAGAATGTTTTTTTTCTGCTTGAACATTGATCTACTAATTTTATTGTATTGACTTCAGAGGTGATGCAGAAATCACAGGCTATGCACTTGATGCCCTTTGCAATATCTTGTCCAACGAACCATTGGATGATGGTAAGTAATACTTAGATGCAAAGATATAATAATAGTAATACTAGCCCAACTTGTTAGTGAGATCTTGATTATTTAAAAATAATTGGTAATTTGATGTGCTGGTTAGTGCATGGGGCCGCGGTGGTCAAGCGGTTAAGGTGGTTGACATTCTGCTACCACTAGTCCGCCACCACTGGTCGTGGATAAGAGGCCTATGTGGGGCAGTCGCCAGGTACTGGCTGTAGGTCAGTGTTTTTTCTACGGGAACTCCAGCTTTCTTCCACCACCAAAACCTGGCACGTCTTTAAATGACCCTGGCTGTTAATAGGACGTAAACCACAAACAAACTAGTGCAGGTTCTACTCCTCATATCAGGCAAATTGTGTCAGGCCTCTTAAAATTGTTATAAGATAATTTTATTACTCTTGTTTATTCATGATTTAAGCTTGATAAGTTAATTATCAGCATCAGATTCATGTATGTAAGTGAACTGAAAATACAGAGAAGTTGACACCAGTTTCAAGGCAACAACTTTAAAATATTAAACTAATCAAAAATAGTTTCAAATTTTAATGAAAATGCATACATGTCGTTCCACAAAAGTTGTAATCACTTGTGTGATCAAGCATAAATTTTGAGAAAATTTGTATTTTATTGAAATGTTTTATTGTACTAGATCTTGTTTGCTATTTAAGTTATATTTCTTTCAGATGACGAAGAAATACAAGAAAATGTTCCAGATGACCTAGGAAACCAATTTACAGAAATATTTATAAAGAAAACTGACAATGTTCCAGCACTACTGTCACTATTGGAGGTACAGATTCGTGTTGACAAATATAAAAGTAGAACTAATCTCTCTGAATGTTTGGTACTGTAGAGGTGGTCAAGTGCTCCTGCATGTAATAAGGCAAGCTGAAAGTACAAGACACATTGGTTGCTACCTTAGTCCCACATTTACATCAGGTTTCAGGGGTTGTGTTATTTACAATTTCTGAAGGAATAATATGACACCAATGAATGATGATATTTATAGATAAATGACACACAATTCTGACCCACCTACTCACACAGATTAACATCTAAATTATAACACTACCAGGCCTGACATCCTTTAGAGGGGTCAATCAGAGATTTCCCCAATTGAAAATTTCTTTGAGTGTTGATCATGCTGGGGACTTTTTTGTGACATTTTCTTGCAAAAAATACATGTGGCGCCAAATCATCCAAACAGCAGTAATCATATTTACACTAGTATTGGTAAATAACTGATGTATAAGTAGTCTATTCATAATGAATTTCAGTGTTTTAAGTTAAAGTCACAAGAACTGTGTTAAGGTATAGTGCTTTAAATTCGCAGGGTCAATATTTCGCGGTTTCGACAGTACATGTACGCGGGGTTTAGTTTTGCTGAGTACCCGAGTCCCATATGTCGTGCAAAGTATGTTGGGTGTCATGATCTGCCTAGTTGTCCGGTGATACTCTGATTTGAGTTCATTTAAGCTTGCATTACAGCGTTGAGTTTTAAGTATTTTCAACATGTGATAAGGTCCATAAAAGTGGTTAACATTTTTGATAATTTCGCTGGTGTTTAGAATTAGCGGATTTTAGTCAAACAGTAAATCTAGCGAAATCAAAAACCCCGCGATATATAATCGCTATATAGTATTCATAATAAACATACTTTATTCAATAAAATAAGCAGGAAATTGTACACCCCTGCACATACAAGGTACAGAAAATGCAAACACAGGATTGGACGTGGCAGGAGATTGGCATTGTTTCTGTACATGTACTACACAAGTACATAGATTATCTAGTTATACATCCAAGATGCAGAGCAGTCTGCAGAAACTGATACTTTTCAGCTTTTCTTATGTGCTTGAGACATCAAAAGATGATCACAGTCAACCAGATTTTCTATGAAGCTCCTTTTATTCTTGGTTCCTTGGAATCAATTGAAATCTGATGGTTAAAGCATACTCATCCGGAACAGTCAATCATCTTTCAATCTAATTTGCTATGAAGCATCCAGGAGACCAGAGAACAGATGTTATATATAAGTAAGGGTGTTGTTGTTCTGGGTACTGAGCATCCTTGATACTCCAGGGGTTATGCTCACTTTCACTATTTGCACCCCCAGAATAGGTCCTAGCAAAATTGAAGACACACGGCTAGCTATTTGATTGGTCTGACTCTCAGGTGAAAAAACCCTGACCAATCACTAGGCTAATACATGTATGACCTTTGAAGATTACCAAGGAGCGACACCCGACTTCAAAGCAAGTCAATTTTACCGTTACGTGACCGACAGAATCTTTTCATGTACATCAAAGAATCAAACTAGTCTTCTTGTCTCATCCACAAGGTGGTGCACACTGAACCGTCAATTTTGTCATGACATATTCTAGGGGTGCACAAAGCGAAGTTGAGCATTACCCCTGGAGTATTGAGGATGGGTACGGAGAGGCAGAGGTCAAAATGGGGAGATATTTGCAATTACTTTTAATGAATGACACAGCCCCTTTGCCTCTTCTTTAATGTGTAAAATTCAGGTCTGCAAAAACTATTAAACAGTTGTACTTTTAATTTAATTTGTGGCATTTCTTTCCCACAGGAATATGATTTCCACATCCGTTGGCCAACTGTACGACTACTTACCATTCTTTTGACGAACAAAGGCAAAGACCTACAAGATATTATCCTAGTCAGTCCTATGGGTGTGTCCAAACTCATGGACCTGTTATCAGACAGCAGAGAAATCATCCGCAATGATGTAAGTTTGGTGTTTGCCTATAAAGTTTATTCAGTTCGACGTTTGCTTTACATATATCATTGTGAAAATTTTGAAAGGAAAAGCTAAACCAAAAAGTATAATGTGAATATTTATTGCAATTTTAATGCATGTTCTTTAATACTCTTTTACATCATTGTAATACATTTGTATAACATGATTTAATGTGACGATGTACACCTGCAAACAAGCAAAAAAGTCAATACTGCAGTAAGAACAACTGATGCAGTGATAAAATAAAGAGGTGTTGAATCCCTGTGATGTTAATTAAATATAATGTTATTTGATTCTATATGTTGAACCCGGACATTTACTTTTAATTTGTAGGCTCTTCTTCTGCTAATTCAGCTCACCAAGAACAATGCAAACCTGCAAAAGATTGTTGCTTTTGAAAATGCGTTTGAGAGATTGTTTGATGTCATTACAGAGGAAGGTGACAGTGATGGAGGTATGCTCACAGTCAGACAGCTAAAATTGCTTTTATTCCCCACAGCATGATTTGTTGGGTATTTTGCATTGGGCACTGTATCTCAGGTGTGCTTATTTCTGACATTACTGGTTAAAGACCAGTACATGAAAACTATTTGTTTGGAAGCATCACAAAGTGTTGATAATTAAATATATACAAATAAAGGGGCAGTCCCTTCATGAGTGCTGAATGCAAAGAAAAGTGAAAACTTAAAAATGTCCATGCCTATAACCATACACCAGCATGCCTATAACCATACACCAACATGCCTATAACCATACACCAACATGCCTATAACCATACACCAACATGCCTATAACCATACACCAACATACCTATAACCATACACCAACTTGCTGGGCATAAAAAGACATACACAATCATGCTATAGGGTCTGGCCATGCACCAGTTGCTTGGCATAAAGAGATGAATCCACGTATGCTTTTAAGAATGCAGGGTCCCCACTAGCATCTAGGGACTTATCCCAGGGTCTGGTCCTGCTCCTTGATATTTATTCTAAATATTACTTTTTATCATGGGAATATTTATTAGTTTAAATAAGATTATACTGGTAGTTATAAGCAAAATCTTCAACCTTTTTGAAAATACTTGGAAGATGTCTTTGCAATATATTGTCTTTTGTCAATGCCACAGCAATATTTATTGCTTCCATTTCACATTTGAATTTTCGATGACAGCACAGTGTCAGGGACTGTACACCAAACTCCATCCATTCATTGATATGTGCTTGTCCATGCGGTAAGTTATGAACCATTGATTGTAATACAATGTATATTCTGAATACATTATATGGTACATGTATAGGACTTCTATAAATAATTGTGCGTTTCCTTGATTACATACATTTTCTTAAAATGTCTTTTGTGCCCTGGTGAGTTGATTTGCAGAAACATACTATTTTGTCGCCTTGGTTACAGGTATCGTAGTAGAGGATTGCCTACTTTTGCTGTTAAATCTACTAAAAAACAATGCATCAAACCAGAATTTCTTCCGAGAGAGCAGTTTTATACAGAGGTTATCACCTTTCTTCAATTTGAAGTCTGATCAGCAAGCATCACAGCCGGGTTGGTCAGCACAGAAAGTCACCAATATACATAAAATGTTACAGGTGAGTACCATGCAAAGTCAACTACATTTAAAAAATGTTACAAGTTGCCAGTATACAAAAGAATCCACAGGTCAGTATAATACTCACCTGTATACAAAAGAATCCACAGGTCAGTATAATACAAACTCAACAGTATACAAAAGAATCCACAGGTCAGTATAATACAATCTCAACAGTATACAAAAGAATCCACAGGTCAGTATAATACTCACCTGCATACACAACAGGTCACAGGATAGTACATATACCACACAAAATTGCAAACATACACAAGGTATTACAGGTCAGGGCCATATATAAAGCAACAGGTCACAAGTATTGGCCATTCATAGTTAATAACATACATTTAGTGTTAAAAGTTAGTGTAAAGCATCAAGTACATGTTTTATACTAGCTGATTGGTCAGGATATTAGATAATAATATTTTGCTTTTGATTAAAAAACATTTGCACCAGTAACATTGGTTACTAGTGACTGAGCTAATGCTCTATCCTTGACATCTGTGTTTGTGTTGGTTTGGCATCCAACCTGAACACTTTTTGAACTCCAAAAGTGTGTTTTTCCATACCCTTCTGTTAAGCATCTTCATTCATTTTGTGTATAAATGTGATATAATGACAGCTTAATTTTGAAATTTGCTTTAATATTTCTGAATTCCTTCATGTCTTTTCCTTTACTGTTTTTTATGCACCAAATCTTACTTTAAAGTTTTTGAGGTGAGTTTTGCAAATGCTTCTTACTTAAATGCTAAAATACTATTATTATGCTTTGATTTCGAGGCATATCATTTTGATGCTACTTTATGTAACATATATATTATTAGCTCAACTGCGCGAAGGGCAAGTGAGCTTATGTCATGGTGAGGCGTCCGTCGTCTGTTCATCCGTCAACTTTTCCTTTAAACAACTTCTTCTGAAGAACGAACTGGCATAGAGCCATGATATTTGACTGAAAGCTTCGTTGGTAGTAGCTCAACTAAGTTTGAGAGCAAAAATGACCTTGACCTTCTTTCAAGGTCACAGGGGTCAAATGTGTCAACAATTCAAATGACTTCTTCTGAAGGACTGAAAGATATAGAATCTTCAAATTTGGCTGGTGGCTTCCTGGGATAGAGCCCAACAAAGATTGAGAATGAAAATGACCTTGACCTACTTTCAAGGTCACAGGTCTCAAATATGTCAAAAACATCAAACGACTTCTTCTGAATAATCGAAAGGCAAAAAATGATGACCTCAATCTACTTTAAAGGTCACAGAGGTCAACAACATTTCAAAGGATTTGTTCTGAAGAACCAAAAGGAATGGATTCATAAGATTTGGCTGGTAGCTTCTTGGGATAGAGCTAACAAAGTTTGACAAGGAAAATGACATTGACCTACTTACAAGGTCACAGGGGAAAATATGTCAAAAAACTTCTGAAGAAGAACCAAAAAGCATAGAATCTTATGATAATACTTGGCTGGTAGTTTTAACAGATGGAGCCGACAAAGTTCGCGAGGGAAATATTTGTAGTGCAATATAATATTTAATGAGAATATTTTGCTATGACTGCTTAAATATTCAGGTGTGCAATACAGGCCATCTGGGCCTCTTGTTTCAAAATGTTTAGGAAATAACTTCTTGAAATTCAAATGAAAGCATTTTGTTATGGATGCTGCTGGTTAGCTCCAAATTGCCCTTGCATTCACTTTTTTAAATTGGAGTTGTGTTTGAACAAGTTCGAATAATTTCATAAATTTTATTATTTTTTGTAGTTGGTTCGCACGCTAGTGTCTCCTAATAGTCCACAACAGCAGATGTCAGCATGTCAAAGATCCATGTTTCAGTGTGGTAAGAGACAGTGTATTGTTACATTTAAATGAAATGTGTGATGTTTGGATATCATTTAATACACCTGTAGAAGTAAGTGTATTATTGTTTGTCATGTAAAACGTTTAAGATACCTGTTTCTTTACATATTTGTTATACAGTTAGTGTATCTTTAAAACTTTTTTTGCAAAATGGCTTCTAGGTAGCCATCTTTAATTTTGACAGTCAAAGTTTGTTTTTGCTATTTCTCAGTAGTAAAGAGATCTTTCTAAAAATTTCATAAATAGTATTTGCACATAAAAAAAGTTGTCAGACAGTACTCACTAAATAACATGGAACTGGACCTAAGTTCAGGATTTCAGATTTGGTTTTACACATGAAATTTGACAAACATCAAGTTTATTTTACACCAAAAAGATTACTACTGGTATGCTTTTGAGATACAATTCAAGTGAGGAAATCAAGTGACAAGGAGGATCACATGCAACTATTACATTAATTACTAGGTAACATCCAAGTATTCCCTCAAACATATATCCCACGTTAGTATTTCATTAAATAAATGAAGCATGTAAACACAATATCGTGCCAGTTTTTTTTTTTTACAGTACATATATATACAATTATGGTAAAAAGAATTGAAGAATGGTCAACAACAACCTCACTTTGTAAGTGCAAGGTCAACACAGCAGGAGGAAGTTTTGATCAAAAGTTGCCAAAAGATGTATTTATTGTTGACATGGTTATCAGTCCAACAGATAAGAATATATCTAATCAATATCTTCCAAAGGTTTACTAACACCAGAACAATAATTGATAAATGAAAAACTAGATAAAAAATGTGTTTTGCTGTTACAGGCTTGGTACAGCAGTTATGTACCATACTGATGGCTAGTGGAGTGCCCGCTGATGTCCTCACAGAGGTAAATACCGGTCATAGTCATGTAGTTCTAGATATCAATGGGCTGTTACTGGTCATAATCATGTAGTTCTAGATATCAATGGGCTGTTACTGGTCATAGTCATGTAGTTCTAGATATTAAT
>NW_018407068.1:98097-116243 GCF_002113885.1 Mizuhopecten yessoensis
ACCTTGACCAACTTTCAAGGTCACAGGTGTCAAATGTCTTAAAATCTTCAAACAACTTCTTCTCAATAACCAAAAGGCCCAGGGTACTGATATTTGGCCTGTAGCAATCAGGGCTACCAAATTTGTTCAAATGAATGACCTTGACCCACTTTCAACCTAATGTCATTGTTTGACATTCAAGGTCACACTGATATTCTGCCTGTAGCTGTATTTTAGTCCACTTTTAAGTTTACAAGTGTGAGATTAATACCAGGTGAGCGATGCAGGCCCATTGGGCCTCTTGTTCATCAAACTGTCTTTACTCAAAATGACAATAGTTTACTCCATTGATTTTTGCAGTTTCAACCTTGGTATGTACTCTGTAATAACAATAACTTAATATGTAGACTTTATTTATTGTTTGTAAAAGCGTTGTAGATTAAGCAGGGTTAGAAATGTCCAGACTAACAATGATTTGTGTATTACAGACCTGCCATTGTTGTATTACTGATGTCCAAGGTGAATGAGAAGCAGCCTTTCACACTGAGATGTGCTGTCCTCTACTGTCCAGTCTAACAATGATTTGTGTATTACAGACCTGCCATTGTTGTATTGCTGATGTCCATGGTGAATGAGAAGCAGCCTTTCACACTGAGATGTGCTGTCCTCTACTGTCCAGTCTAACAATGATTTGTGTATTACAGACCTGCCATTGTTGTATTGCTGATGTCCATGGTGAATGAGAAGCAGCCTTTCACACTGAGATGTGCTGTCCTCTACTGTCCAGTCTAACAATGATTTGTGTATTACAGACCTGCCATTGTTGTATTGCTGATGTCCATGGTGAATGAGAAGCAGCCTTTCACACTGAGATGTGCTGTCCTCTACTGTTTCCAGTCCTTCCTGTACAGGAATGAAATCGGCCAGTCACAGATAGTCCAGACACTACTACCCACATCCTCTGACGGTAACACCTATCTATTGTGAAGTCCATATTACCTTTCTCATGGTAAATACTGTAATGGTCTTTAATGATTGTATCCATCCATTGTGGTATTATCTTTTAACTTTTATATGGTTAGGTTGATTTGTTTTATGTATTTGAACATTTCACTTTTTTTTTATAGTTACTTCAAGTAAAAACAGGAAAAGATTAGAATGAATATGATAAAAAGGCAGTTAATTCAGAAATAAATAATGCCCTGTAATCTAATAGCCAAGGTAGTGATTATTATTAATATTCAGTTATAGACTTCACGTAAGATATATCCATGATTAACTGAACTGTTTTGAGCAATATTGATTGAGGTGAATATCACTTAGACCAGGTCAATACATGATTGAAAGACAAGCTGAAATCTACAATTGTCTTGTTATTGATGACATGTCACATATTTAGCCAACTCAACCCTCGTCCTACATTTAAGTCACTCTAAGCCAAAGGAGAGCATTGTCCGATGACAGGTAGGATGTAAGTCTTATTAGAGTTTTACAGACTCATCATATGACATCTCCTCTCCAATCAGAGTTAGAAATTAGCAACATGTATAAAATTAGACCATTTATCCACAAAATTGCTTTGCTGTTGCTGTATCTCCTGAACCCCTTACGTTTCCATTACAGCCAACACGATATCTGCGGGTCAGCTACTCTGTGGGGGACTGTTCAGTGCTGACTGCCTGTCCAACTGGTTTGCTGCGGTGGCCCTGCTGCATGCAATCATGGAAAACTCCACTCAGAAGGAGCAGCTCCTGCGGGTCCAGCTGGCTACCAGCCTGGGAAGTCCACCAGTGTCCCTGCTGCAGCAGTGCTGCAATATCCTGTCCCAGGTACATCATCTTGACCTTGAACAACACTTAGATGTCTCTCATTATTTGTAAACAATCATGGTATTTTTGTCTGTCTTACTTTCAACATTTCCCCATTTACAATAATTAAAAGACTTTTGCTATTGATTTGCTCAATGTGAATTTGGAATGAATCATTACATAGAACCTGACATGAGCATAGTGTAACCTTGTTGGTTTAGTTAGTTCAGGCTCTATTAAATGGAAAAAAAGTCTGAATATTTTTATTCAGGAACAAAAATCCTACTTTAAGGTGATCATTTCTGTCTCATTATTCAGGAGAAAGTTAGACATTTGGTTGATGATAATTCTCCTCCAACAATATTGATGAAAGTCAAAGATGTTTAATGTTGAAACCATGGATATGAAAAAGAGAATGTTCCACATACACAAGAAAAATTCACTCAGACAAAAATATTACTGAATTCTTTGCTTGTGTTCCATCCAATATCACTAACAAGGATCCTTCTTAACTTGTTTAGTTTACCACATTATAACTTATCCTTTTATGATTTCTGCTCTTTTGTTATTTTCTATAGTTCCTAAATCTTAATTTGACTAGAAATCTTCTATGGAATGTGCTGTTTTGTTTTGTTTGGCATGATATCATTGAAAATAGTTTTTTTGTTTATTCCATCATGAAATGTATGTTATACTAGCCAGCTTGTGTTGATAGCTTATTACCATCCCTTGTCCATGTAATTAACACAGGATGAGCCAATGTATGCTGATGTAAGTATCCCAATGTTATATTTCTCCCTCTCCCTCGGCTTGGACTGCAATTACGTGTATAGTGCATTAAAGATGCTTGTTGATGTTGTTTTGACTGCACCAATCATTTCTTGTCATTTGACACCGTCTGGCAACAGGTACTTTTTCTTGGCATGAAAAAATTAACATATTTTTGAAAGGAAAATGTAATCATATTATAAAAATTATATGAGAAAAAAAATCCCAAATCAGACCAGAACTCAATTAGTAAGTATGACGACTTACACATTTTGATCAAAGTCCTATCAGTATGTGTATGACACTATCAGGTCTATTCCTGTTTCACATAATTATGATCAAACCGGAAACTGAGACAACCTCTCTCTCTTAAGGAAAATGTCTGTAGTGATTTAGTGGTCCAGTACAGGTCAGAGTTGACAATGGCTATCTCTTCCCTGGTGTAATGGAAGAGGTGATTTGTTCTCTTTGTAGTTTATGATGAGGCTTATTTACATCAAGAAGAACAGACTCTTTTCTCCGTATGTCACAGTACAAACCCACCCATGCATTTTCACTCAACGTTTCCTACATCTCTAACTTACGTTGATTGAATGTCTTCCTTTCCTACCTAAACCTCACTTCCTCATATGTAATTTATGCATTTTTTTGTTATTTTGTTTTCTGTGTGGAAATACTATATCGGAGAATAAACTTGAAATTTAAAACTTCATCACCTCAATATTAACTATGACCTATCATTTAACAAACATGAAAGAGTAAAGTTTTAGCAAGTATTTGATTGCCATTAGTTCCAGGACGTTTATCATAACTAAAAAAATATATCAATATAACAAGCTGAATAAAAGCATTTTCAGATGCTTTAAACCTATACATGAAGTTGTGATTGTGAAACATGTACCAGTTTGGAGTTCTTATTTTCTTATTTATTACATATTTGAGGCTGAGTGTGTGTAGGGGTGTGTGAGTTGGTATTTGGTGGGCAGATAAACACTATGTATGTGGTGGGTGAGGACTGTGTGTGTGGCACAAATGATAAGTAGTTTAAAGCAGGTGGTCAGTGTAGTTAGTGGGTTTATGATAACTGTGTTTATCACTTTTTTGCCAGTGAAATGTTGATTTCTGTCAACTTGATAAAAAAATATCTTTCACACTGTGATGGATATCAAAAGTGATAAACTATGAAAGTATTACTTTTGGAATTGACCATTCAGAACAATACTTTCTATTCACTTCAATCAAAGCTGCAGATTTTCCATTCAGATACAGATGAAATGAGGGTAGAATAAGTGGTTTAATTTATGTAACCAAATTTGAACATATAAAAACAGAAAACAGCAGAATTTTGTTGAGTAAATCCATTCAAAATGCCACATAGCCTTTTTCTATCCAGCAAGGCATCATCAAAATATGGCACAAAGAATGCGCTATTTAATATATCCCTGACTGCTTTGAAACAGTAACATTGTCAACATTGTAGGTAGTTCAAAATAAAATAAATAGAAAACTTAATGTTTTTTCCATTGAATACCATGCATGTGTATATTTCATGAGTAAGGCTGTTGTAGTTTGTGGGTGGGTGGTTACTGTAGTTTGTGGGTGGGGTGGTTAGTGTAGTTTGTGGGTTGGTGGTTACTGTAGTTTGTTGATGGGTGGTTACTGTAGTTTGTGGAGGGGTGGTTACTGTAGTTTGTGGGCGGGGTGGTTACTGTAGTTTGTGGCTGGGTGGTTACTGTAGTTTGTGGGCGGGGTGGTTACTGTAGTTTGTGGTGGGGGGTTACTGTAGTTTGTGGATGAATGATAAGCATGTAAAGTCTGTAAACAGATGATGACTTTGTTTGTAGAATGGTTCGTTTAAATGATGACTGGTTACTGTAGTTTGTGGGTGGGGGTGGTTACTGTAGCTTGTGGGTGGGGTGGTTACTGTAGTTTGTGGCTGGGTGGTTACTGTAGTTTGTGGAGGGGTGGTTACTGTAGTTTGTGGGAGGGTGGTTACTGTAGTTTGTGGGCGTGTGGTTAATGTAGTTTGTGGGTGGGTGGTTTCTGTAGTTTGTGGGTGGGTGGTTGCTGTAGTTTGTGGGTGGGTGGTTAGTGTAGTTTGTGGATGGGTGGTTACTGGAGTTTGTGGGTGGGTGGTTACTGGAGTTTGTGGGTGGGTGGTTACTGGAGTTTGTGGGTGGGTGGTTACTGGAGTTTGGGGGGGGGGTGGTTACTGTAGTTTGTGATGGGGGGTTACTGTAGTTTGTGGATGAATGATAAGTATGTAAAGTCTGTGTGTGGGTGGTTACTGTAGTTTGTGAGTGGGTGGTTACTGTAGTTTGTGTGTGGGCGGTTACTGTAGTTTGTGGGTGGGGCGGTTACTGTAGTTTGTGGGTGGGGAGGTTACTGTATTTTGTGGGTGGGTGGTTACTGTAGTTGGTGATGGGTGGTTACTGTAGTTTGTGGGAGGGTGGTTACTGTAGTTTGTGGGAGGGTGGTCACTGTAGCTTGTGGGTGGGGGGGTTACTGTAGGTTGTGGGTGGGTGGTTACTGTAGTTTATGGGTGTGTGGTTACTGTAGTTTGTGATGGGGGGTTACTGTAGTTTGTGGATGAATGATAAGTATGTAAAGTCTGTGTGTGGGTGGTTACTGTAGTTTGTGAGTGGGTGGTTACTGTAGTTTGTGGTGGTGTGGTTACTGTAGTTTGTGGGTGGTTACTGTAGTTTGTGTGTGGGCGGTTACTGTAGTTTGTGGGTGGGTAGTTACTGTAGTTTGTGGGGGGGGTGGTTACTGTAGTTTGTGGCTGGGTGGTTACTGTAGTTTGTGATGGGGGGTTACTGTAGTTTGTGGTGGGGGGTTACTGTAGTTTGTGGATGGGGGGTTACTGTAGTTTGTGGGTTGGGGGTTACTGTAGTTTTTGGGTGGGTGGTTACTGTAGTTTATGGGTGTGTGGTTACTGTAGTTTGTGATGGTTGGTTACTGTAGTTTGTGGGTGTGTGGTTAATGTAGTTTGTGGGTGGGTGGTTTCTGTAGTTTTTGGGGGGGTGGTTACTGTAGTTTGTGGGTGGTTACTGTAGTTTGTGGATGGGTGGTTACTGTAGTTTGTGGATGAATGATAAGTATGTAAAGTCTGTAAACAGATGATGACTTTGTTTGTAGAATGGTTCGTTTAAATGATGACTGTGTGTGAATGATGACTGTATGTCTAGATGGTGGGTTGTCTGTTGTGTGTTGGCAGATGATGACTTGATTGTGTTTTTGCAGGGTGGTAAGATCCAGACCCGAGTTGGGCTGCTGATGCTGATGTGTGGGTGGATGTCTAGCTGTCCAATCGTCGTGGCCCACTTCCTCACTAACACGGCCAACATACCATTTGTATCCTTAAATATCAAATTTTGCAAGGTCCTGTCAGACCTGAATGGAAAAAAAATCTACTGTAAAAATTGGAAATTGCTGCACCCATTTTGTTTCTGCAATTGAATGAGAGGGTATATTTAATGTGATGGGCAAACATGATAATTTGTCCATTTACACAATTGTGAAATAACAAGATGCCAAAATCAACATGGGGCAGATTTGTTTTAAAAAAAACTGAGAATGAAACTTTCACAGGGCAAACATATTCAGGTTATACAGTAAAAATGGTTATTGCAAACTCAAGAGGATCTAAGAAACTTAAGTATATGCAAAAAATAAAAAGATCATAAAGTGGATTCCAGGCATCTATATGCAATGTGTTTGGATTTAAATGAAGAGCATTAAGTACCCAATCCATTGGCCTCTTGTTTGATATTGGTTCAGGTACATGTTTAATATGTTGATGAAGTTCTTGGGGTCAAAATTTATTATTACTAAACAGATCAATAAAAGATGAAAGGAAATTTTTAATATTTGCTTAAAATATCCTAACACAGAAAAATAATGTTGTATGCTTTTGTTAATGTTTTCTTAACAATATATACAGCTGATAACCCAGGTGTCTGCCTCGGAGAGTGATGAGAACGAAACCTTAGTCCAGGGATTGTGCTCATTTTTACTCGGAATATGTGTCCTTGATAATGATGATCAAAATGAAACATTTAACAGGTAAGCTATCTCTATACATGTCAAATGAATGTTAAATTATCACTCCTAAAGAAGCTCACTGTTCGGGTGAAACCGTTTCCCAATAAATTAAACTTGACTTATCCCGAGCTTCTATACTTACTTTTTAGTAAATTATTATCGAAACTCTTTCTTCTTTGATCTGCTTTTCCTGATACATGTATTAAAAAAATATTGAAGCATGTGCTCAAATAATGGCTTTAAAAAATGGTGTATTTCAACTACAACAATAATTTTGTTCTGATGTCCCTTTACACAGTGCAATGCAGAACTACTGGTTAAAAATCCTGATGAAAAAAGACAAAGCTTTGTTTGTGTGTGATGTTTAATCAGTCATTCCAGTACAGTACAGTTTTGTTTGATTTTCAGAGCATCTTTACGACAGATAATAGAGAAGAGAATTGGTTTAGAATCATTTTCTGACAAGTTAACACAAATACCAAAGAATGAGAGCTACACAAAGGCAGCTAAAAAACCCAATTTTACCTACAAACACCCAAGTGAGGTGGTGTTTGATTTTGAATTCACTAGAATATTTAAATCCCTAGAAGGTAAGTGTTCTTGCATCGATAAGATTTTTTATACACAACAAAACAAAAGTAATTATAGTTCAAGGAAATTTATTAAGGTTCGAAAGTAGTGACTTGTTCAGTTATAAAAATTGAAGATTTATTATTTTGGCATTCTTGGGGGCTGCACATAAAGCTTATAGACAGATATATCTTTAAAAGTGTAAATGATATCTTGATGAAACTTGAGTAAACCTGCATTAGCCATAGGTGTACAGTATATTGTAATTTGGTTACAGTGACCTCCACCTCCAGGTCAACAGTCTCACCAGGGGGATGCCAGGAAGTGCAAACTTTTAAGTGAAATCTTGTCTGGGCTGTACAATTTTGATTCATATGAAACTTAGACAATACCTGCCTTAGCCAGAGAAGGTTTGCCAAGAACTATGATAAGGTCACAGGGACATTATCCTCTGGGTCAAATCGGTGCAAAGCAACTAAAATGTCTAGTTATTGATAACATTTTTTTGTTTTGTTTTGTTTTTGTTTAAATGTAAATGCTATTTACTATCTCAATACGAGTTTTTTTTGCTTACAAATTATAGCAGGTTAGAAACAGTGATTACTAGTGCTCAAGCTTTTTGTTATTTTGGGCTTGAATATAAATCATTTAGACCACAGATTTATATTAAATGAAAGCAGTTCAAATCAAGTTGCATGTACTGGACACTGAGGTACTGTATAAAGTATTTTATAGGATCTGTCAATTGCAATAAAAAGAACTGCTACTTCTGACATTGGGTTGTTATTACATGTATGTCCTCATAATTACCTGATGATATGACGGCATGTGTAAACAATTGCTTTTTAATGACACAGTTCATATGCTCGATAAAGTTGCAATTAGCAGGGGGCCGCGGTAGCCAAGTGGTTAAGGCGTCTGACATTCTGCTACCACTAGCCCTCCACCACTGGGTTGCGGGTTCAAGGCCTACGTGGGGCAGTAGCCAGGTACTGACCGTACGTTGGTGGTTTTTCTCTGGGAACTCCGGCTTTCCTCCACCACCAATACCTGGCACGTCCTTAAATGACCATAGCTGTTAATAGGACATAAAACATAAACAAACCAAACCAAAGCAATTAGCAGGGTTATAGAGTAGTATATATTGACTCTGGTATATGTTACCAATGATTTGACAAGTTTTTAAACATTGCAAAACTTGTTACCACGCTGAAAATCAACAAAATTTTATTTTCCATTTTTAGTTGATATTTTAAATACCGTCTCGCCTAATGCTAATGCTGCAGAACACAAACAGAAAATTGCCAATTTGCAGGAACATGAAAAAGTTGTTAACCAATACAAAGAACTCATACAAGAACAGGTAAAGATGTCACTTACACTTTTCTGCATAAATTTTATTATAGAAATACAAAATTGCTAATACCTGGTACGAAAACAGAAAAAAAAAATCAGCTACAATGAAATTTTGTAATTCTATCAATTTCTAAGATAGAGAGATATCTCATTGAATAGATTACTATTCATTTAATTCTTATGTTTCAAGTTTTATATATAACTTTGAAAATTTTCTGTAAACTTTACTAGTTCAATATTTTACAGACTTATAAAATGCTTTATAAAGCCATGTATTCATTTTTTCGATAAAAACATTTATGCAAAATAGAGTTAATGATTTTCTGTTGAACTTCATATTGCAAAACATTTTTAGGTCACCTGAGCTTTAGCTCAAGTGACCTATTGCTATCCGTTTTCGTCCGTCGTCGTCCGTCGTCCGTCGTACGTCGTCCGTCGTCCGTCGTCCGTCGTCCGTTAACATTTTACATTTNACTGAAGGACACACAGTTGAAGAGTGTGAGTCAAGAGTTGGAGCTGTTACGTTCACAAAATGGGGTATCCACAGGTCAATTAAGTGATCTACGGGAACAGGTGCAACAGCTGAAGGATCAGAACGCACTTCTCAAGGCTCAAAAAGGTACTTACATGATTAAACTTACTTACAACAGGCATCCAGAGATTAGCGATTTGTTTTTCAAATATCAAACAAATAAAAGGCTAACTTATTTAGCACAAGAAATAACAGAAAATCATATTTTTATATGGCAGTGTTTGGAAATTATTTTGTAAATGTGTATTTGTTTTTTTAAGGTTCTCAAGGAGCATTTTTAGATACAAAGAAAGAAGATGACCTCAGAAACATACAGGAAGAATTAGAAAGGCTTAAGTTATATGTATCAGAAAAAGAAACGGCAATAGAAAAACTGGTAAGGATATAGAATCCCCCCCCCCACCCCCAAACAATCATGATACAAAATAACTCCTTAGGTATGAGTCAACACACTCTGTAAGTTGTACCTCTGCAATAAATATTTTGATCAAACAATGTCTTTTGAAGTAATGCCCGTTCTGCTAGTAACATTTTCTTCAGGTTGTTATGGATTATGAAAATATTCTTGTAACGCACCAATAAGTATTTCTATGTGATGTTTCAATGACTAGTATGGTATGTACAGTGTCACCTTCATCCTTCATTTGCCTGATGAAGGTGACACTGTACATACTGTACTAGTCATCGAAACGTCGCATAGAAACACTTATTGGTTGTGTTACAAGAATATTTTCCTAATCCTTCTGCTAGTACTTCCCTCCCTTCTTGACCGATATTCATGAAGCTTTGTCCACATTATCAATACTCTAGATAGTTGTGTGCTAGTTATTTATTTTTAATTTTTATTATATTTATGGCAGTTATGCCTCTTTCTGGTTACAGTAGTATGGCCATGTGAATGAAAAATATATACATATCACTATCAGTCCTGGTAATGAAAAATGTGGGTACTGTAATATCCTATAACTTGCCTACCATCAAATCCTGCTGAATGACCAATTTATATTGGTTTCCTGTAGAAAGGAGACCTGACGGTGTCCGAGGCCAAGGTGTTGGCCTATCAGACAGACGGGGAGGAGGACAAGGAGAACAACCCCAGTGAGGTAGCTGTCTTACAGGCCACAGTCAACAGAATCAAGTGTGACCTACAGGAGGCCCAGCACATGTTGAAGGAGAGGGATGCTGAAGTCTCCCGACTCACTACCAAGCACAACGAAGCACAACGACAGATAGACAATCTGGTAAGTATATACAGTGGATGACAGCTAGATACTGGTATACGTATATGTCCCACATAAGGGCAGATTTGTTTTAAAAACCCAGGCTTTGGATAGCCACTCATAGACCAAAGCATATAAAATCTAGACCTATCAGCAGTAAACTAGAGTATATATGGGCACTATATACCTGGGTGTAACCGTACTCCAACAATGTTAGAGGTTTTACACGGCAAAAAACTTTTGACAGGCGCCGCGTAACCTCTAACTGCCCATAGCTGATTTTCCCGATGCTGACAATCACATTTTCAAAGTTCTGATTAAGAAAGAGCATATCGTGTTTACATACATTTAAATGGTCAAAAGGGTCCAATAAATAATCCTTTCCATAAATCCATGATTATATGAGAAAAATTTCATGTCAAAGACATAAATAATGAGTTTTTCCTCATTCGAAGCGAAGCAGACAGCATTTGCCATGATTTTTCCGGTTAATACAAAAATGGATTACATGTAATGTTTCACAAGCGGAATACAAACAAACTCCGTATCATTTCGTTCCGTTTGAAATCCCCCCTGATATTTTGTATTAATCCAGAAGCCATGTTTTAAATGTAGGTCAGAGATGTGCTACAACGACATGGACATGTATTTTGAGTGTTCTATTCCGTAATATACTATATATTTGTGTCTGTGACATATATATGAGATCTATATTATATAAACCGTGAGTAGACATCGTTGTCATGAACTGTTAACCACTTATGTGAGTTTTTCAAGCCGATTTTGTTCCGCCCGGATTTCGGGCGGAAACTGCATCAAAGAATTAGTGCTTCGGAAATGAGAGGTCGCAGTCGGCAAAATCATATCCGATTGAAAAAAGGCCGACCAGCGGCCTCTCATGTTATGGGAGTAGGTGTAACTAATTTGGTTTAAATGTTCATAATACAACAATAGAACTGGAATTATCAAGCCTGCTAATGTATCGTTGATAAAGATATGACATTTACTAATACTTTTTCATGTAATAAATAGTTGTGAATATTCAATAATATAGACATCCAATGATGAGCATGCAATTTTCAAGCCTGTTTGAGGTAAAATATTATCTTTAAAATCATATATCAATTTCATTTTCATTATAGAATAACATTAAAAACGAAAATTCAAGTCAAGCTGGAGGAGGAGATACAGTGTTATTACAGGAAGAAATTCAAAAGATTTCCAGTGAAAAACTGGCATTACAGGAAAGACTTACAAAGGCCAATGAAGAAAATCTGAATCTTATAGACAAAGTTAATGTGAGTATTGGACGTGTTACATATTTGCTTTACAATGTGTATTATATGTGTACATTTATATTTTCAAATCACAAATGATTGCGTCTGTTTACAATGCTTGTTACCACTATTTCTAAGAAAGGAATCGACAGATTTTTGTCAACTTTCATACACAGGTTCCTATTTGGTCCTAGTTGTGAGCCAAGACTTCTGTTTGTGAATGTGACAAACAATATGGCAACCAGGTGGCCATCTTAGTTTCAGAATCAAAGTTTGTTATCACTGTTTCTCAAAAAGTACAAGACAGATCTTTGTCATTTTGTACACACATTTCACTTGAGAAACATTACTTTTATGATTTCAGGGTCAACATTTGTTATCGCTATTTCTCTGATGCAAGGTCAAGGTCATTGGTGAAGGTCACAACGGTCAAATACATGTATTTGTTTCTTGATTGTAGACAACAAGTAATATTTCGAGCACTGATGCCAAGTGGCTTGCAGGTGAATGGTCAATGTGCCATTGCCAAAGGTCAGGTTTGTCATATATAGATGTTGTCTGCAATTTTAACCATGTTGACCTTTTTTCCAGAAAGCTCAAGAGGAGACCAAACACGTTGCTAAGGATAAGAGTGAGGTCGAAGAAGAATTAGATAACCTTAAAAAGGAACAGGAAGATCTGTTAGTTTTATTGGCAGATCAGGACACCAAAATAGACACATATAGGACCAGGTTAAAAGATCTTGGGGAACAGGTGAGAGATACCTACCTACTGTTGTTACTGGCCTGTAGAGGTGTATGAGTGGGGTTTAATAGCTGGCTAAAGATACTGAAGACATCAACATTAATTACAAGTCAAACGGGTCTGTGCTCGAAATCTCATCTCTGTGTAGAATAATTTAATACAAAATTTCACAACTTTAAAGATAATTGCATTGTGGGGTCTCCACTTTTTATCAGCAACTGAAAACTTTATGTAACTTGAATGATGACTATGTAGTGGGTTAAGATGTACATTGGATATAGCTATCAATCAAATTTTATACAAGCTGATTTAGTTAAAAGCTTCTAGATTTGTTTTACTCTAGTAAACTTGAGTAAACTTATTGCTTTTATTTTAAACATGAGTTTAAAAATTCAAATACTATTTAGTTTGGTTTAGACTTCATGGTTATGGTTCCGTTGTACAGTAAAGTGATTTGGAGTAACTGTGCAATTAGCATTTGACCAGATTAAAAATCCAATATGGCTATCATGGATTGTAGTTGACTGACATGACCGTAAACCAAGTTTACTTTGTGTCAAATTGGTTCAATTTGTACAGATGTTTTTTTTACAATCCCATTCCCCTAGTTAATGCTGTTAGTTTTTAGCATGATTAAATCCTGTCCTGTACTTGGATTATCTACATTCCATAATGAGGACTTTTGCAAGTCTCTATTAAAATCTAAAATTTGCAGAAAAGTTTGAATTTTTAACCTTTTTTAATGGCCACTATAGTAATTTATCTTAACTTTATCTTTGAGGGTATATTGGGATCTGTCTATACATACATGGCCTTGTCTTTGGCAGTGTCTCCATAGGTAGTTCTGTTTATGACCTTGAATTGTTGTGAGGACTTCAGTTCAACTCTAAACAAAACATGTCCTTGATGACATCATTAGGGCCCTGTATGGGAGATACGGGTGCCCTGTAGTAATCACTCTGTCTGTCTGTCTGTCCGTCCACAAATTTTGTTCCTGGCTGATAACTTTGGTATTTATTGACCGATGCTTATGAAACTTGGTCAAGATGTTCAGTTCACAAAAAAAAACATTGAGGTAAAAAGTCAAGGTCAAAGGTTAAGGTCATCAGATTCAAAGGTCAAGGTCAAATTTTGCATCTTTTCACTGATGAACATTTTGTTATGACATGATGAAGCAAAATTGATCAGAACTAAACAAGGAGTCAACCTGACCAAAGGTCAAGGTTAAATTTTGTATCTTTTCACTGGTGAACATTTTGGTATGACACTTTGAAGCAATGTTGCTCAGAATTAAACAAAGGAGTCAATTGACCAAATGTCAAGGTCACTGGGTCAAAAGTCACAGTCAAATTTTGTTATGATATTATGCAGCAATGTTGGTCAGAATTAAACAAGGAGTCAATTGACCAAAGGTCAAGGTCACTGGGTCAAAGGTCAAGGTCACTGGGTTAATGGTCAAGGTCATTTGAGTCCAAAGGTCAAAGACAAAGTGGATCTCTGACTTTGACCCTGGCTCTTGATGGAGGAGGGTATATAAGTTGAAATAAAACAAATCAAAGCTAACAAATGAGTATTGCAGCGGTATTTACATTTCTGTTAGCCCAGCAAATATGGAGGTGGAAGGAAACAAGACTCACATCATAGTACATGTAAAATGTATATTTTGCTTCCTTGCGATTCTTTTTGAAGTCCAAATGTCAAACGTCAAGCTCAGCTATATGGGCAGATTGCTTCTTGATGATTATGGGGGATATATTGCCACAAGACGGGGCCCTTACTGACCTGTCAGTGTTCTAGTTGCTTTAGACTTCATTTTCTGTATGAAAATTCACATACATGTTCACAAACATAATCTTTTAAACAGTTATTTCCACCACAATTGTGAGGGTTTTCATATTGTCTGTAATGCCTTTGTCTGATTGATCTTGATTTCTAATTCAGGTGGAAGAGGATGATGATGATGATGATTTGGGAGATGATGACACAGATGATGAAGATGACAACTGAAACAAAGCATATCATAGTGTAAGTGCCTTGAGTACTGCATTAAAGCCCTGTGATACAGATGATGGACCTCTAGGGATATCAGGGACTGGTTCCAGTATCCATTGTGCACCAGAATTGGAATCAGCTTCCTTGTGCTACATGCTTGACTGTAGACATTTCTAGAGCATTGAAAGTTGGGAGATTATCATTTTGTTGAAAACGACTGAAAATTGACCAAGCGTAAAAGCACCGCAACCCTTTTTTGCAAAGAGAAAATAATATACTGACACTTCTATTTCTATGATCATAATTGTATGAAAAATAAGTGCTGCAAAGGACAGATTGACTGCATTTCCATGTAACATTGAACTGTCGAGAGTTTTTAGTGTTAGGTAAATGTAGTAGTCATTGTATGAGAAGGAATTTTGGGATTCAGTATTTAGGTTTGTTAATCAATGAATTCTATGAACTGTGTGATATTTGTGCAATCTGTTTCAATATTGTTTTTGTTTTGATCGTTGTGAAGGTCCTTTTTGCTGTGGTTGAATTCACAGAATTCCTGTTAAAAAAACAATGTTATGCATTCAACTTAATTTTCACATCAGCTAACCTGAAAGTTTTACTCTAAATTCAAATCATACCCAATAAGTAATCAAAACAAAACTATACAAATCAACGTAAACCAAGATGGCACTCCCATCACGACGTTGTTGCAGGTAACATTGATTCACAAATACGTTGTTTGTACCATGTGAAAACAAAGGGGAATTTATCAGAATTTGAACCTGTAGAAATACAGACCTTTGAGATTTTAAAGTTACTTTTTGGTGACCTTTTGTCAAATGTGCCGCCATCATGTGACCCAGCCATATTTTTACATTTGTATTTGACCAATATGACCTATGACCTTGTACATATTGCCCTACACAACGATAGGCAGCATCCTCGGAGAATCTTGTTGTTTATTTATTGTTTACTGAAGGATAATGTGTTCTTGAGCTTGGAATGGAGAATTTGAGAATAGAATAGTATAATATTCTTATGTGAAATTGAATGATTGAAAAGATTCATATCTGTTACAGATGTTTACTGAAACAGTAGATCAGGAATCAGAAGCCTAGTGACCTATAACTCGTTCTTTGCTATGGTGCCCGGTTTGGTACATGTGTAATTATGTCTCGAGATATTGTCGACCTTATGTAGGTTTCTGTACTGCTTGAACTCTATTATAGCAGTTTGTCTGATCTAGATGATCATCAGACAAAGAATTTTGTTCCAACAATGACAATGAATTTAAAGTAGACCAACCATTTGGAACATACTGGAAACTGGCTTAATTATTTGGTTGCTGGAATGTCAATTTTAGACAGAGCCACTGTATTTGTACAAACATGAATGAGAATTAAATTTGTATCTGGTTTACAACTCCATCTGAGATAAACATATCAGTATTAATGGAAACCTCCCAAAATAATTGTTGAGACCTTTTAGTGGTATGTTCCTAATCCTAAGGTAATATTTCCCTGTTCCTAGATGGTTGGAGAAAAGCTACATACTGGAAAAAAGCAGGTGCCCACCCAACGAAAGATAGATTATCAATAGAGTGTACCATAGTGGTACAATATCAAACTTTCTCATACATTGCATAATTAAAAAGATGTATCAATATGTTGTGTTATGCTTATCAGTGCTATGTGAGTTAGGTGTAATTTGTGTTCGGCTGTGAGTAGATTCTAGTGGTTTATGCTTTAGAATCCGAGAAGATTGCCCTGTCATACCTTTTATTATTTTGAAGTAGAAATTATGCCTTGTAACCAAGAAGTACTCATTTTCATCTTACTCTGACCTTCATGTGTGTTTGTACTCATGTTCAAAAATAAAAATGAAAAGCACAAGTCAGTGTGTGTGACCAGGATAAACTGCCATCTTGTTTAGTGCATATAACATCCAATAATTGTATGTTTACAGTATTTACTAAGAGAAACAAATTGTAAAAACTGCCAAAGTTAGTGTGTGCATCCCTCATCAATCTGGTCATTTAATCATTCAACTGCTACAGTTGGTATTCATAGTCAATATAAATAACAACTGAAAATGACAAATTCCATGTGATGTAGCATACCAGCACTTCTTGTTGAATTTGTCATTTCTAGTTGGCATTCGTATTGACTGAATGCCAACAAAAGGTAGTTCAATACTTATATTTACCATTTTTGAAGTACTTTGATCTAAAAAATGATTTGTGGGTAGTGTGCAGTTTATTAGATGGAGCAGTCATCATCCAAGGATGATTGGTGGTGTCCAATGGTACAATTATAACACACTAATAATGTCAACAATAGGGCCTTACCATCCATTGCTCTATACAATGTAATGGTCATCTGTGTTTTGGTAGAATTACATATTGGCAATGCCACACAGTGGTAATATATTGCATATATTTGACAGAACTAGTGTAAATAAATAACAACCAATCTACTTGTTGGCGATACACCAGTAGAGGTACAGTAGTATTATGTGAGGTGTTATATGCAGTGACTGAGTATTGGACCTTGAGGTGAAGGCAAGCAGTACCTGGAAGTTGCTTTTCGTATCGTTTATTTAACCATTTCTTTGACATAGTTTTATATCAATTGCATCAACAATATAGCCAATATATGCATAATTGTGGGAAGACAAATGGGCGAGAACTCCCAATTAAGCTGTGGATGTTTGAAAGTCTGTTGTTTGTGTAAGTCAGTTTTAATAATGGTAAAAAATTGAGGGTTTCTTGAATATTTTAATGCACAGATCATGATGTAAATTTTAAAATAATACCTTGTACATATAACTGTATTAACCTATACAATGGTTGTTTACAACTTTGAGAGAAATAAAATGTATTACCTAAGGTATGTTAAACTTACTACTGTGTTGGGTTTTTTTGATGATAGGTAAAGACATAGAATTTAGTGAACAACCTCAACCATGGAACTGCATGCTGTTGGTTTGGTAATGAATTACACTCGTCTTCAGAGACATTTCAGAATTACCTACATAATACAACTTTGCTTCTCTAGTAATGTATGTAGGTTTGTGATAGTTTGGTTCACTAGTGATTAAGGTTAATGATATATTGGTTCTATGATATTGTTAGTGTACCTTGAATCGGTGATAATGTAGACTGTGATACTTGATTGTAGGATTATGTTGTGATACTTGATACTTGGTCCTATGTTAATGTAGGTACCCAGTAAATGGTATTTTGGTCCTATGTTAATGTAGGTACCCACTAAATGGTATTTTGGTCCTATGTTAATGTAGGTCAGTGATACCTTTGTTCTATAGATATAATAATAATAATATACAGCATTTATAAAGTGCCCTATATAATTTGTAGAATTACTCTAAGGCGCTTTACAACATATGGATAATAGTAATGGTTATAATTGTGAAAACAAACAACAAAGGCTTGCAATCACTTTCATACCTTTAACAAGCAATGTGCACATAAATGAACAAATAAAAGGGTGGTATTTACATGACGTCTTTGCACAGATTCTAAAATGCAGACGTGAAGAGGTGAGTTTTTATGTCCCTCTTGAACTTGGCCAGGGTATTCGACTTCCTAATAGCAGATGGTAAGCTATTCCACAACGTAGCCGAAACCCTCCCAAAGCATCTGTTTCCGTAGGTCACAGTACGAGATTTTGGGACACACAACAAAGATTCTGACTCCGACCGCAGTGATCTTGACGGCTGATACAGGGTAACAAGTTCCTGTAGGTACTGAGGAGCTGTTCCATTCAGTGCCTTGTATGTGTATACCAGAATTTTGTACTGCGACCTGTATCGTACAGGTAACCAGTGCAACGAATAAAGC
>NW_018407068.1:116718-117931 GCF_002113885.1 Mizuhopecten yessoensis
AGTGATACTCTGGTTCTATAGATATGAGGGTCAGTGATAGTTTGACTCTATTTTAATGTAGGTACCCAGTAAATGGTATTTTGGTCCTATGTTAATGTATGTTAGTGATACTCTGGTTCTATAGATATGAGGGTCAGTGATAGTTTGATTCTATTTTAATGTAGGTACCCAGTAAATGGTATTTTGGTCCTAGTTTAATATAGGTCAGTGATACTCTGGTTCTATAGATATGAGGGTCAGTGATACCTTTGTTCTATAGATATAAGGGTCAGTGATACCTTGGTTCTATTTAATATAGGTCAGTGATACTCTTGTTGTATAGATATGAGGGTCAGTGATACCTTTGTTCTATAGATATAAGGGTTAGTGATACCTTGGTTCTATAGATATAAGGGTCAGTGATACCTTGGTTCTATTTAATATAGGTCAGTGATACTCTGGTTCTATAGATATGAGAGTCAGTGATAGTTTGATTCTATTTTAATGTAGAAACCCAGTAAATGGTATTTTGGTCCTATGTTAATGTATGTGAGTGATACCTTTGTTCTATAGATATAAGGGTTAGTGATACCTTGGTTCTATAGATAAGGGGTTTAGTGATGCCTTGGTTCTATAGATAAGGGGTTTAGTGATACCTTGGTTCTATAGATAAGGGGTTTAGTGATGCCTTGGTTCTATAGATAAGGGGTTTAGTGATACCTTGGTTCTATAGATAAGGGGTTTAGTGATGCCTTGGTTCTATAGATAAGGGGTTTAGTGATGCCTTGGTTCTATAGATAAGGGGTTTAGTGATACCTTGGTTCTATAGATAAGGGGTTTAGTGATGCCTTGGTTCTATAGATAAGGGGTTTAGTGATACCTTGGTTCTATAGATATGAGGGTCAATGATACCTTTGTTCTATAGATATAAGGGTCAGTGATACCTTGGTGATATAGATATGAGGGTCAGTGATACCTTTGTTCTATAGATATAAGGGTTAGTGATACCTTTGTTCTATAGATATGAGGGTCAGTGATACCTTTTTTCTATAGATATGAGGGTTAGTGATACCTTTGTTCTATAAATATGAGGGTCAGTGATACCTTTGTTCTATAGATATTAGGGTCAGTGATACCTTGGTTCTATAGATATGAGGGACAGTGATACCTTTGTTCTATAGATATGAAGGTCAGTGATACCTTGGTTCTATAGATATGAGAGTCAGTGATACCT
>NW_018407068.1:123035-126743 GCF_002113885.1 Mizuhopecten yessoensis
ATTTGTTCTATAGATATGAGGGTCAGTTATACCTTGGTTCTATAGATATGGGGGTAAGTGATACTTTTGTTCTATAGATATGAGGATCAGTGATACCTTTGTTCTATAGCTATGAGGGGCAGTGATACCTTGGTTCTATAGGTATGAGGGTCAGTGATATCTTGGTTCTATAGATATGGGGGTAAGTGATACTTTTGTTCTATAGATATGAGGATCAGTGATACCTTTGTTCTATAGATATAAGGGTCAGTGATACCTTTGTTCTATAGATATAAGGGTCAGTGATACCTTTGTTCTATAGCTATGAGGGGCAGTGATACCTTGGTTCTATAGATAGGAGGGTCAGTGATACCTTGGTTCTATAGGTATGAGGGTCAGTGATATCTTGGTTCTATAGATATGGGGGTAAGTGATACTTTTGTTCTATAGATATGAGGGCCAGTGATACCTTGGTTCTATAGGTATGAGGGTCAGTGATACATTTTTTCTATAGATATGAGGGCCAGTGATACCTTGGTTCTATAGGTATGAGGGTCAGTGATATCTTGGTTCTATAGATATGAGGATCAGTGATACCCTTGTTCTATAGATATGAGGATCAGTGATACCCTTGTTCTATAGATATGAGGATCAGTGATACCTTTGTTCTATAGATATAAGGGTCAGTGATACCTTTGTTCTATAGCTATGAGGGGCAGTGATACCTTGGTTCTATAGGTATGAGGGTCAGTGATATCTTGGTTCTATAGATATGGGGGTAAGTGATACTTTTGTTCTATAGATATGAGGGGCAGTGATACCTTGGTTCTATAGATAGGAGGGTCAGTGATACCTTTGTTCTATAGCTATGCGGGTCAGTGATACCTTGGTTCTATAGGTATGAGGGTCAGTGATATCTTGGTTCTATAGATATGAGGGCCAGTGATACCTTGGTTCTATAGATAGGAGGGTCAGTGATACCTTTGTTCTATAGCTATGAGGGGCAGTGATACCTTGGTTCTATAGGTATGAGGGTCAGTGATATCTTGGTTCTATAGATATGGGGGTAAGTGATACTTTTGTTCTATAGATATGAGGGGTAGTGATAGTTTGATTCACATACATAATCATATAGAATCAAACTAGCACTAACCCTCATATCTATAGAAAAAATGTATCACTGACCCTCATTCTAACCTACATTACCATAGAACCAATGTACCATTCACATACATAATCATATAGAATCAAACTATCACTACCCCTCATATCTATAGAACCTCTTACCTACATTACCATAGAACCAAAGTGCCATTCACATACATAATCATATAGAATCAAACTAGCACTAACCCTCATATCTATAGAACAACGGTATCACTGACCCTCATTCTAACCTACATTACCATAGAACCAAAGTGCCATTCACATACATAATCATATAGAATCAAACTAGCACTAACCCTCATATCTATAGAAAAAATGTATCACTGACCCTCATACCTATAGAACCAAGGTATCACCGACCCTCATATCTATAGAAAAAATGTATCACTGACCCTCATTCTAACCTACATTACCATAGAACCAAAGTGCCATTCACATACATAATCATATAGAATCAAACTAGCACTAACCCTCATATCTATAGAAAAAATGTATCACTGACCCTCATTCTAACCTACATTACCATAGAACCAATGTACCATTCACATACATTATCGTGGAATCATGAAACCTCTAACCTACATTACTGTAGAACCAAAGTACCATTCACATATATTATCATGGAATCAAGATACCTCTAACCTACATTACCATAGAACCAATGTACCATTCACATACATAATCATATAGAATCAAACTAGCACTAACCCTCATATCTATAGAACAAGGGTATCACTGATCCTCATATCTAGTGATAGTTTGATTCTATATGATTATGTATGTGAATCAAACTATCACTAGATATGAGGATCAGTGATACCCTTGTTCTATAGATATGAGGATCAGTGATACCCTTGTTCTATAGATATGAGGATCAGTGATACCTTTGTTCTATAGCTATGAGGGGCAGTGATACCTTGGTTCTATAGATAGGAGGGTCAGTGATACCTTGGTTCTATAGGTATGAGGGTCAGTGATATCTTGGTTCTATAGATATGAGGATCAGTGATACCCTTGTTCTATAGATATGAGGATCAGTGATACCCTTGTTCTATAGATATGAGGGGTAGTGATAGTTTGATTCTATATATGTGGGGTTAAGCGATACCTTTGTTCTATAGATATGAGGATCAGTGATACCCTTGTTCTATAGATATGAGGATCAGTGATACCCTTGTTCTATAGATATGAGGGTAAGTGATACCTTTGTTCTATAGCTATGCGGGTCAGTGATACCTTGGTTCTATAGATAGGAGGGTCAGTGATACCTTTGTTCTATAGATATAAGGGTCAGTGATACCTTGGTTCTATAGGTATGAGGGTCAGTGATACATTTGTTCTATAGATATGAGGATCAGTGATACCCTTGTTCTATAGATATGAGGGGCAGTGATACCTTGGTTCTATAGATATGAGTGTCAGTGATACCTTGGTTCTATAGGTATGAGGGTCAGTGATACATTTTTTCTATAGATATGAGGGCCAGTGATACCTTGGTTCTATAGATATGAGGGTCACTTATACCTTGGTTCTATAGGTATGAGGGTCAGTGATATCTTGGTTCTATAGATATGAGTGTCAGTGATACCTTGGTTCTATAGATAGGAGGGTCAGTGATACCTTGGTTCTATAGGTATGAGGGTCAGTGATACATTTGTTCTATAGATATGAGGGGCAGTGATACCTTGGTTCTATAGATAGGAGGGTCAGTGATACCTTTGTTCTATAGCTATGAGGGTCAGTGATACATTTTTTCTATAGATATGAGGGGCAGTGATACCTTGGTTCTATAGGTATGAGGGTCAGTGATACCGTTGTTCTATAGATATGAGGATCAGTGATACCTTTGTTCTATAGATATGAGGGTAAGTGATACCTTTGTTCTATAGATATAAGGGTCAGTGATACCTTTGTTCTATAGCTATGCGGGTCAGTGATACCTTGGTTCTATAGGTATGAGGGTCAGTGATACATTTGTTCTATAGATATGAGGATCAGTGATACCCTTGTTCTATAGATATGAGGGGCAGTGATACCTTGGTTCTATAGATATGGGGGTAAGTGATACTTTTGTTCTATAGATATGAGGGCCAGTGATACCTTGGTTCTATAGGTATGAGGGTCAGTGATACATTTTTTCTATAGATATGAGGGGCAGTGATACCTTGGTTCTATAGATAGGAGGGTCAGTGATACCTTGGTTCTATAGGTATGAGGGTCAGTGATATCTTGGTTCTATAGATATGGGGTTAAGTGATACCTTTGTTCTATAGATATAAGGGTTAGTGATACCTTGGTTCTATAGGTATGAGGGTCAGTGATACATTTGTTCTATAGATATGAGGGTCAGTGATACCGTTGTTCTATAGATATGAGGGTTAGTGATAGTTTGATTCTATATGATTATGTATGTGAATGGTACTTTGGTTCTATGGTAATGTAGGTAAGAGGTATCATGATTCCATGATAATGTATGTGAATGGTACATTGGTTCTATGGTAATGTAGGTTAGAGGTTTCATGATTCCATGATAATGTATGTGAATGGTACTTTGGTTCTATG
>NW_018407068.1:127205-127397 GCF_002113885.1 Mizuhopecten yessoensis
TGGTAATGTAGGTTAGAGGTATCATGATTCAATGATAATGTATGTGAATAGTACTTTGGTTCTCCAGTAATGTAGGTTAGAGGTATCATGATTCCATGATAATGTATGTGAATGGTACTTTGGTTCTATGGTAATGTAGGTTAGAGGTATCATGATTCCATGATAATGTATGTGAATGGTACTTTGGTTCTA
>NW_018407068.1:127672-138509 GCF_002113885.1 Mizuhopecten yessoensis
TGGTACTTTGGTTCTTCAGTAATGCAGGTTAGAGTTATCATGATTATGGGAAAATATATGTGAATGGTACTTTGGTTCTATAGTAATTAATGTAGGTTAGAGGTATTATGATTATTGGATAATATATGTGAATGGTACTTTGGTTCTACAGTAATGTAGGTTAGAGGTATCATGATTATGGGATAATATATATGAATGGTACTTTGGTTCTTCAGTAATGTAGGTTAGAGGTATCATGATTATGGGAAAATATATGTGAATGGTACTTTGGTTCTATAGTAATTAATGTAGGTTAGAGGTATCATGATTATGGGATAATATATGTGAATGGTACTTTGGTTCTACAGTAATGTAGGTTAGAGGTATCATGATTATGGGATAATGTATGTGAATGGTACTTTGGTTCGACAGTAATGTAGGTTAGAGGTATCATGATTCCATGATAATATATGTGAATGGTACTTTGGTTCTATGGTCATGTAGGTTATAGGTATCATGATTCCATGATAATGTATGTGAATGATACTTTGGTTCTATGGTAATGTAGGTTAGAGGTATCATGATTCTATGATTATGTATGTGAATGGTACTTTGGTTCTATGGTGATGTAGGTTGGAGGTATCATGATTCCATGATAATGTATGTGAATGGTACTTTGGTTCTATGGTAATGTAGGTTAGAGGTATCATGATTCTATGATTATGTATGTGAATGGTACTTTGGTTCTATGGTAATGTAGGTTAGAGGTATCATGATTCCATGATAATGTATGTGAATGGTACTTTGGTTCTATGGTAATGTAGGTTAGAGGTATCATGATTCCATGATAATGTTTGTGAATGGTACTTTGGTTCTATGGTGATGTAGGTTAGAGGTATCATGATTCCATGATAATGTATGTGAATGGTACTTTGGATCTATGGTAATGTAGGTTAGAGGTATCATGATTCCATGATAATGTATGTGAATGGTAATTTGGTTCTATGGTTATGTAGGTTAGAGGTATCATGATTCCATGATAATGTATGTGAATGGTACTTTGGTTCTATGGTAATGTAGGTCAGTGAGACTTGGTTCTACACAATGTATTATAGTTAAAAGTAGAGCAATGAATTACAATTTGAGTTCCATTGATGTTTGTTAAGGAGATTATTTCTGGTAACAAAATGTTACTATGCACAGCAATGCAAAGTATTGCCAGCAAACTATAATCCCCCACCAGTCAAAACATCCCAAGAGATCTAAATATATATAAATTTGTAAATCAAGAATGACGATGAAACTGAACATAGGGCCATAACTCTGTATTTGGTTAGGCAAGAGACCAGATGCAGCACTATTCTAAGGTACTCCCATATACAACTAGGCATTTGTAGGTCAGACAGAGCAGACTATACGAGATAAGCCCCAAACAAAGTGTAAACCTCCGAAGGTACTGGTGGAGGATCAATATAACAGAAATAACAACATCGCTTTCAGTGTCCTCCAGAAATGTATTCATGAACAACGTCAATATGGTAACAAAAAGTAAATTCTTTCACAACAACATGAAATTCAACCATCACAAACAATGAGAACTAAGCAACCAGAGCAGCATATTTGAGTCTGATACAGATTTGTAAAAAGCTAATTACGCAGACTATATAGTGGAGAAGTGAAAGTTGATCAACCAGACTATATATTGGAGAAGTGAAAGTTGATCAACCAGATTATAGAAAGAACAAAGAATCTGACAGTTGTACTAGGTACACATCATTTATGAACTGTCTCCGATACTATACAGATAATCTGAATGTTTTGTAAATCATTGGTGACCTTTTTGCCATGCTGTGACATTAGCTTTTGAAGTACTGTATAGCGCTTTAAATTTGTGGGGTCAATATTTCATGGTTTCCTATTCAGTACATATTCGCGGGGTTTAAATTTGGCTGTGCACCCGAATACCTTTTGTCGTGCAAAGTATTTTGAGTGGTGTCATTTTAGGGTCAAACCTCAAAATACAGGTAAACTGTCTGAAAACACTGACTTCACTCGAATTAAAAAAAAAGAAATGTGTATGTACCTTTGTAGGAGTAAACTGTAACCAATTAATCACCTACTGTGTACACATCAATACGTTGTGGCAACTTATATGTAAGTGTTGTTTTTACATGGACTGCCCGGTTAATCTGATTAGAGTTAATTTAAGCTTGCATAACAGTATTTTCAACATGTTGATAAGGACCATAAAAGTGGTTAACATTGCCTATATTTTCGCTGGTGTTTAGAACTCGCGGATATTAGTCAAAGGGCAAATAAAGCGAAATTAAAACCCCTGCGAAATTTATAACTGCTATACAGTAAAGAAATCAGATATGCATGAGACACACTGTTCTTGCATGATGCTTCAATCTAGACTACTTCTTCCCCATTTCTCAATGACCACCTTAGCTCCCTTTGTTATCTGCCTGTCTGCTATTTACTAACTACACAATCTGCAGGGCCTTTGCTGACTTGTGGTTGTACATTTGTACTAGTATATAATGCACAATTCACTGCCTGACAGGGCCCTTGCTGACTTGTGGGTGTACATTTGTACTAGTATATAATGTACAGTTCACTGCCTGACAGGGCCCTTGCTGACTTGTGGGTGTACATTTGTACTAGTATATAATGTACAGTTCACTGCCTGACAGGGCCCTTGCTGATATGTGGGTGTACTGTCAGCATTGTAGATTATTCTGCTCTGCGGGACCTTTGCTGGCCCGTCAGCATTGTAGATTATACTGCTCTGCGGGACCTTTGCTGGCCCGTCAGCATTGTAGTTTATACTGCTCTGCGGGACCTTTGCTGGCCTGTTGGTTTCGTATTAGGAGTTATGTAGGCCTTTGTTATAGTTCAATGGCGGCCCTGCAGACTGCATGTTAAGGTAGCATACTGGTGAAATATTAGTGGCAACTGTCAATCACTGAAATCAGCTGGAGTCTATACCAGTGCTACTCTATTCTTAGTGGCTTTGACCTCATACCCTATATACTTATGAGGTAATCTTTCAATGATTATCACACCAATTTGAAAATGGACAAGTTATATACAATTTGATGAAGTGTCATTTTCAATTTCAGCTGTAAAAGTTGACTTGTTCTTATTTGATAGAGCAACCTGGAGAATTTCATCACCTGTGTGTGCTGGTACACATTATCCTCGTCACACAAGGGATCTCATCTTCTACGTTTACTGGTTGGAAATAAATCGTCATCGTCATCATCATCATCGAATGCCACACCTCGTTTTTTGTTTGAACTTGTGTTTTTTCTATTTGAGGAAGTGTTGGCTACAGGCTGTTTCTTCCTACTTGAGGATGAGGAGATATTACTGAATTCATCATCCTCATCAGATATATTCAGAATATCATCATCAGATTCAGACCTGGAAACAACAGAAATGACGCTTGTTAGAAGCACAACTTACCTGACCTAAAGTTGGTAACAACATTGCTAAAAATAATGTATCAACAAAAAACATATAATCAAATATTTCAACAACAAGGATTCTAATTGAAACTTTCAAAATATTCTATATACTATAACCAACTGGACTCAAATCCCATTAATAATCTCCACACATTAATACTGTATCATTTCCCTGTGCTAGTATATTATCATTTCTCCATCAGCATGTTAATAACCTCCTGTTATTTCTTTCTAAGCCTATTATAAAATATTGTATTTATCTTTCTCAATTAAAAACCACATATAAGATGTCATTAAATCATTTACATTTTCTTTACTATTAATATACTCAGACTTACATCTGGTGTCTCCTGGAACTTGTTGCTTTCTTAGACTTCTGCGATGTAGCTCCAAAGGCATCCATGATGCTTCTGTTCTGACTCTCTACTACAACAGCTTCCTTCTTTCTCCCTCTCCCTCCTCTGGTGGTTGTTCCCTCTCCCCTGCCACCTCGAGAACCCCTGCCCCGGCTCTTTGGTTCAGATGCCCCCCTGCCTCTGCCCCTGCCACGTCCCCGGCCCCTCCCACGGACTGCTGGTTCCTCATTGTCATCCGAGTCTAGTGGACTGACCTGCCCTTCTTCATCATCATCTTCCTGCTGGGAGCGATTGGCCCGAGCCCTTTTAATGGCCTCTCTCACTTCCTCATCATCCTCTTTCTTCTTCTTCCTCTCCTCCTTGTACCGAGTCACCTCAGCATCTATGATTTCTTCATTTGCATTTCTCTGTTTCAGGTAAGTCTACAAAAAAACACCAAAATCACCTTACTTCCTTTATCACATTTTCATGACGCTACATTACACTACTTTTGTCAGTGCATTTAGTAGTTCCTATTGTGTGGTCAAGATACAAAATTTCAAATTTTCTTTGACAAAATAACCAAGACTGCACTGTATATATGTATTTTCATGTTTTAAATATAGGTAAAGGCGTTCCAAAATAATATACTGTCTGTAATAATGTGTAAATGGTTATTTGTAGCGAGCAAATTGTTATGCCTTTTATACATAAAATACATGTATATCTATTGTCATTAAGCTCAATGATAAAAAGTTTCAGGTGGTTGAAAAACAAAATTAATATCTGCAAAAATAAACACTGATGGCAACTCAAGTGAAACTGTTATGTGATCTTACTCTCATAGAGCAGAGTACCTTTGTGTGAAATTAAGTCCAGCATATCAAAGTACTGTATACAGAGAAATATTCGCTGCGGTTTAATTTTTGCCTTTTTTGGCCTTCACTATTGAGGGCAAATTTATCATTACAGCGAACGTTAGTACACAATATAATAGACATAGTAACTAAATGTGAAGTTCAAAATTAAAACTGGGTTAATATGGATTTTACGGGCAAAGGGAGAAAGTTTGACTGGAAAGTATTTCCCAGTATACTGTATTTCAAAACAGATATACTGTTATCAGCAAAGTCAGAGTCACTGCTGGTTTTATATTACCCTACAGCTAAAACAATCACTGTCGCCAATGTCAAACTTTTAATATTTCTTCATATGAAATATTCACCTGTGTTTTCTGGAGTTGGTACTTGACAAGTTCTGAGATGGCCTCGCGCTCCTCCTTGTCCACAAATTCCTGTACAGCCTGACCCATGCCCTTCTCAGTCAGCAACTTCAGCTGCATCTTCTGTTAACAATCACACTTACATAAATCAGTTATAAAAGGCGTAGGGGTATCATGTATAAGTATTAAGAAATCAGAATATGATATCATGCACACACCCATTGTTCTATCTGTCACCCTAATGACTTTCCTGTCGTTCCTGTATGCAATCGTTAGTTGCCCCACTTGTAGATAGATAATAACAGTTAGTCTCTAGTAGAACATGATACCATCAGGTAGTAATTGTAAGCCTCTATAGTATAACATGACATATAGAGGTAATAACTGTAAGTCTCTATAGTATAACATGACTTATACAGGTAGTAACTGTAAATCTATATAGTATAACATGACTTATACAGGTAGTAACTGTAAGTCTCTATAGTATAACATGACTTATACAGGTAGTAACTGTAAGTGTCTATAGTATAACATGACATACACAGATAATAACAGTTAGTATCTATAGTATAACATGACTTATAAAAGTAGTAACTGTAAGTCTCTATAGTATAACATGACATATACAAGTAGTATCTATAGTATAACATGACTTATACAAGTAGTAACTGTAAGTCTCTATAGTATAACATGACTTATACAGGTAGTAACTGTCAATCTCTATAGTATAACATGACATACACAGATAATAACTGTAAGTCTGTGTAGTATAACATGACATACACAGATAATAAATGTAAGTCTCTATAGTATAACATGACTTATACAGGTAGTAACTGTAAATCTATATAGTATAACATGACTTATACAGGTAGTAACTGTAAGTCTCTATAGTATAACACGACTTTTACAGGTAGTAACTGTAAGTCTCTATAGTATAACATGACATATACAGGTAGTAACTGTAAGTATCTCTAGTATAACATGACTTATACAGGTAATAACAGTATAACATGACATACACAGATAACATTTAGTATCTATAGTATAATATGACTATAGTATAACACGACTTATCCAGGTAGTAACTGTAAGTCTCTATAGTATAACATGACTTATACAGGTAGTAACTAAGTATCTATAGTATAACATGACATATACAGGTAGTAACTGTAAGTCTCTATAGTATAACATGACATACACAGATAATAACAGTTAGTATCTATAGTATAACATGACTTATACAGGTAGTAACTGTAAGTCTCTATAGTATAACATGACTTATACAGGTAGTAACTGTAAGTCTCTATAGTATAACATGACTTATACAGGTAATAACTGTAAGTCTCTATAGTATAACATGACTTATACAGGTAATAACTGTAAGTCTCTATAGTATAACATGACTTATACAGATAATAACAGTTAGTCTCTATAGTATAACATGACTTATACAGGTAGTAACTGTAAGTCTCTATAGTATAACATGACTTATACAGGTAGTAACTGTAAGTCTCTATAGTATAACATGACTTATACAAGTAGTAACTGTAAGTCTCTATAGTATAACATGACTTATACAAGTAGTAACTGTAAGTCTCTATAGTATAACATGACTTATACAAGTAGTAACTGTAAGTCTCTATAGTATAACATGACTTATACAAGTAGTAACTTTAAGTCTCTATAGCATAACATGACTTATACAAGCAGTAACTGTAAGTCTCTATAGCATAACATGACTTATACAGGTAGTAACTTTAAGTCTCTATAGTATAACATGACGTATACAAGTAGTAACTGTAAGTATCTATAGAATAACATGACTTATACAAGTAGTAACTGTTAGTCTCTATAGTATAACATGACTTATACAGGTAGTAACTGTAAGTCTCTATAGTATAACATGACTTATACAAGTAGTAACTGTGAGTCTCCATATTATAACATGACATACACAGATAATAACAGTTAGTATCTATAGTATAACATGACGTATACAGGCAGTAACTATAAGTCTCTATAGCATAACATGACTTATACAAGTAGCAACTTTAAGTCTCTAAAGTATAACATGACATATACAGGTAGTAACTGTAAGTCTCTATAGTATAACATGACTTATAAAGGTAGTAACTGCAAGTCTCTATAGTATAACATGACTTATACAAGTAGTAACTGTAAGTCTCCATATTATAACATGACATACACAGATAATAACAGTAAGTCTCTATAGTAAAACATGACGTATACAAGTAGTAACTGTAAGTATCTATAGAATAACATGACTTATACAAGCAGTAACTGTAAGTCTCTATAGTATAACATGACTTATACCGGTAATAACTGTAAGTCTCTATAGTATAACATGACGTATACAAGTAGTAACTGTTAGTCTCTATAGTATAACATGACTTAAACAGGTAGTAATTGAAAGTCTCTATAGTATAACATAACTTATAAAGGTAGTAACTGTAAGTCTCTATAGTATAACATGACTTATACAGGTAGTAACTGTTAGTCTCTATAGTATAACATGGCGTATACAGGTAGTAACTGTAAGTCTCTATAGTATAACATGACTTATACAGGTAGTAACTGTTAGTCTCTATAGTATAACATGGCGTATACAGGTAGTAACTGTAAGTCTCTATAGTATAACATGACATACACAGATAATAACAGTTAGTATCTATAGTAAACATGACATAGACAGGTAATAACTGTAAGTCTCTATAGTATAACATGACTTATACAGGTAGAAACTGTAAGTCTCTATAGTATAACATGACATATACAGGTAGTAACTGTAAGACTCTATAGTATAACATGACATACACAGATAATAACAGTTAGTATCGATAGTATAATATGACATATACAGGTAGTAACTGTAAGTCTCTATAGTATAACATGACTTATACAAGTAGTAACTGTAAGTATCTATAGTATAACATGACATTAGCCTCCATTGTCCCGGTGACTTATCCTTGTAATAAGTTTAGTTAACATTACATTAGCCTCCATTGTCCAGGTGACTTATCCTTGTAATAAGTTTAGTATAACATGACACTAGCCTCCATTGTCCAGGTGACTTATACTTGTAATAACCACAAGTTTAGTATAACATGACATTAGCCTCCATTGTCCAGGTGACTTATACTTGTAATAACCGCAAGTTTAGTATAACATGACATTAGCCTCCATTGTCCAGGTGACTTACACTTGTAATAACCACAAGTTTAGTATAACATGACATTAGCCTCCATTGTCCAGGTGACTTATCCTTGTAATAAGTTTAGTTAACATGACATTAGCCTCCATTGTCCAGGTGACTTACACTTGTAATAACCGCAAGTTTAGTATAACATGACATTAGCCTCCATTGTCCAGGTGACTTACACTTGTAATAACCACAAGTTTAGTATAACATGACATTAGCCTCCATTGTCCAGGTGACTTATCCTTGTAATAAGTTTAGTTAACATGACATTAGCCTCCATTGTCCAGGTGACTTACACTTGTAATAACCTCAAGTTTAGTATAACATGACATTAGCCTCCATTGTCCAGGTGACTTACACTTGTAATAACATCAAGTTTAGTATAACATGACATTAGCCTCCATTGTCCAAGTGACTTACACAATCAGAACTGCTGAAGTAGTCCTTGACCATGTCCTCTACTCTAGACGTGTCCAAAGCATCAGCTTTAATGGCTCCTAGGTCACCCATGTCTGCAATGAATTCCGCTATTATCATATTATGATTATTCAAATATATTTAAAATTTACATCTTTTCTTTGAGCCAATAACTACCACATTCACAGGTTTCTTACTTTGAGCCGATATCTACCACACTCACAGGCTTCTTACTCTGAGTGAACAACTACCACATCCACATGTTTCTTACTCTGAGTCAAAAACCAGCACAAGCAAAGTTTTCTTGTTCTGAGCTAATATCTACCACACCCATATACTTCTTACACTGAGCCAACAACTACCACATCCACAGATTTCTTACTCTGAGTCAAAAACCAGCACAAGCAAATCTTTCTTGTTCTGAGCTAATATCTACCACACTCACAGGCTTCTTTAACTGAGCCAACAACTACCACATCTACAGGTTTCTTACTCTGAGCCAAATCTACCACACTCACAGGTTTCCTACTCTTGAGTCAAAAACTACCACACACAGCTTTCTTCTTCCAAGCCAACAACTACCACATCCACAGGTTTCTTACTCTGAGCCAAATCTACCACACTCACAGGTTTCCTACTCTTGAGTCAATATCTATCACACCCACAGACTTCTTACTCTGAGTCAATATCTACGTCACACACACAGACTTCTTACTCTGAGTCAATGTCTACCACACCCAGACTTCTTACTCTGAGTCAATGTCTACCACAGACACAGACTTCTTACTCTGAGTCAATATCTACCACACCCAGACTTCTTACTCTGAGTCAATGTCTACCACACCCACAGACTTCTTACTCTGAGTCAATATCTACCACACACGCAGACTTCTTACTCTGAGTCAATATATATCTACCACACCCACAGACTTCTTACTTTGAGCCAATATCTACCACACCCACAGACTTCATACTCTGAGCCAATATCTACCACACACAAAGACCTCTTACTCTGAGCCAATATCTACCACACACACATATTTCTTACTGAGTCAATAGCTACCACACACAAAGACTTCTTACTCTGAGCCAATATCTACCACACCCACATACTTCATACTCTGAGCCAATATCTTCCACACACACAGACCTCTTACTCTGAGCCAATATTTACCACACACACAGACCTCTTACTCTGAGCCAATATTTACCACACCCACTTATTTCTTACTCTGAGTCAATATCTACCACACCCACAGACTTCATACTCTGAACCAATATCTACCACACACACAGAGCTCTTACTCTGAGCCAATATTTACCACACCCACATCAATAGCTACCACACACACAGACTTCTTACTCTGAGTCAATATCTACCACACCCACAAACTTCTTACTCTGAGTCAATATCTACCACACCCATAGGTTTCTTACTCTGAGTCAATATCTACCACACCCATAAGTTTCTTACTCTGAGTCAATATATACCACACCCACAGGTTTCTTACTCTGAGTCAATATCTACCACACCCATAGGTATCTTACTCTGAGTCAATATCTACCACACCCACAGGTTTCTTACTCTGAGTCAATATCTACCACAACCACAGGTTTCTCACTCTGAGTCAATATCTACCACACCCACAGGTTTCTTACTCTGAGTCAATATCTACCACACCCACAGGTTTCTTACTCTGAGTCAATATCTACCACACCCACAGGTTTCTTAGTCTGAGTCAATATCTACCACACCCACAGGTTTCTTACTGTTAGGTTTGACATGTAGGTCCACTGAATGAAACATTGTGCATAAGAATACTCAGATTTTCTTTTCTCTTTTTGTATAAACTGTATTACAAGTCTGAGTAGATCAAATTCTATATTTATATAATCAATACCAAAGTAAATACATCACCTTCTTTAGAATCAGATTTCGTAGCCAGGACTTTTTTTCGTTGAAACTGTACCATATCCTTGGGGTTGGCAACTTTGTCAATAAATTTCTGTCCAAACCTTCAAAAAGATTTCAATCCATATAAACAAGCTGTTTTACCAAAAGGAGGAACAACCATACATACAGGAACAACCATGTATATAGGAACAACCATGTATATAGGAACAACCATGTATATAGGAACAACCATGTATATAGGAACAACCATGTATATAGGAACAACCATGTATA
>NW_018407068.1:141728-162921 GCF_002113885.1 Mizuhopecten yessoensis
AGGAACAACCATGTATACAGGAACAACCATGTATACAGGAACAACCATGTATACAGGAACAACCATGTATATAGGAACAACCATGTATACAGGAACAACCATGTTTACAGGAACAACCATGTATACAGGAACAACCATGTATATAGGAACAACCATGTATATAGGAACAACCATGTATACAGGAACAACCATGTACACAGGAACAACCATGTATACAGGAACAACCATGTATACAGGAACAACCATGTATACAGGAACGGACAGGTTTTCTATGGTTACCACCAGTTCCATCAGGCAACAAACATCAACCAGAAAGCATTTATGAATTTCCATCATAATCTGACTTTGATTAAAGAAAAATCCCCAACTTATCAAACATTTTTCCCTTTGTGTTAAATCAGTTCACTCACTTTAGAACAAAACAATCTTTAGTGTGTGTACCTCCTCTATATATACCTCTGGGGCTATTTGTCATCAAATTATAGCAATTATTTCAGTCTTAGAATTAGATCCTATAGACCAAATGCAATAGGCTTGAGATTAAGATTTTTCATGAACCTTTTGAAAATTTCTCAGATCAAACCTTGACAAAGATTTTTTTTTAAATATTTAGTGCTGGATCATAATAGACATATGAAATAAAGAAACAAATGTGTGGTGATAATCATGGATTCAAACACAAGCAAATGTTTACCTGGTATGTACTGAGCAAGATATATCTGATACTAACATGACCACTGACCAATTTTTGAGAACACGGGTAGTTCAAGATATATCTTTGTGTGTTTATAATGTAGAATGAAACATTTAAAACATTTCAACTGGCACTTGTCATTTACCTATGGGCACTGAAAGGCTCGAACCCCCCGCTGTAGTCAATACGCAGTCTTATCAGTGGCTTGTCTGGCTGCTTGCTGTTTCCAGAATGCTCAGATTCTGAAAATAAGAATGGTTTGAACACCATAAGTAAGAAAATAAATATATTACAATCATTACAAGATTACAATCAAATCTCACAGAAATGTGATTGAATAGTCTTTTAAACTTGTAAGCGATGTTGACAAACAACAAATTTACAAAAAAAAATATAGAAAGTCCTCATTTACAAGGTTTATTTAACTACGGTATACGGAAGTAAACAACACTGCTGAAATATTGGAAATAATTCCAATAATATAGAAGAAATTAAAACTTAGAAATAGTAAATATTCCAATAAGCACCATGACATTTACTAACCAAGGCCAACAACACTAAATTCATGTATTGTAAGGAATATTTGTTACCTAGCCTAGGTACTGCTCAATCTAAACTATAATATTAACTACTGCTTTGTTAGCACACATTTCAGTTAACAAGGGACAAGTATGTAAACTTAAAACTATTCTGCTTATAAAAAGGGGTGGTAAGTGATGGCAACAGTTTACATATAACATACAGTCAACAGGGGTGTACAATTCTGCTAGCACTTTTAACTCATTCACCCCTGAAATTTTGTAATGAACTATTCCAATCTTTAAATTTGAAGAGTTCAAATGGGTCTTCAGGGGTGAATGAGTTAATCTCTAGCTATGCTTACAGTCTAATATTTACTGATCACTTATTCATAGTCATACAATACTTGTAAAGAAACTTCCAGTCCAATAATGACATACAATAAATAAGGGATGTTTAATTTCAGGTTACTTGAAAACTTTAATTAAATATTGATAACATTGCAGCTGCAGCAGTCTAAATATACCTACCTGCTTTCTCCAATAAACCTTCCACCTTTTCAGCACAGAAAGCTTCCACCTTCTTGGCTATGTTGTGGTCTTGAGGATCCAGACTAGTATCACTAAGCACAACATCCTCCATGTAAAACGGACGAACTGTCTCCAGTGGAATTTTTGTCATCTTGAAATTTTTACCTTTTATCTGCAGTAATCCAATGTGTTTCTTGACAGTCTCCCCCTCACTTAGTGATGTAGCAACACTGCTACCTGGCTGACTGACATAAAAGTTCTGAACACTGTTCCATTCTGGTTCAATTCTACATTCATGTTCATGACCCCAAATCACAAGGTCTAGAAAATCGTCAAGAAATTGTTCAGGAATGTAGTTTGTTGTGGTATGTTTGGATCGATTTTGGTGTATCACAAACATATTGAACCATTCTTCTTGATTTTCTCTAGGTCTCAACATTGAAACCGTCTTTTTTAAAAACATTCTGTGCAACCTTTCATCTCTGATAGAACCTAGTCCATACATGGCTAGTTTGGTGGAACCTTTCTGCAACAGCAAAGGACTCATTTCTATCTTCTCTAGAGATGTGTGTTTTCCAAAGTAATTGACAAACCCTGAGGTATGCAGAATGTCCAGTGTGCAAAGGTTTCCTTGGCCTGTTGGGTCATCATGGTTACCATGTATTGAAAATACAGGGATAGAAACGTTTAAATTTGGGTCTTCATAATTCAAATATGGAAACTGACAATGGTTGAAATCTTTTGATTGATCACTAAGGTATTCAAACTGAACAGGTTTATCACCCATACAGTACTTACGAAACAGAGAAATGCATCCATGCATTATTCTGCGGGGTGGTTTGTTCTCATGAAACAGATCTCCTCCAAGAAGGATAAAATCAACATCATGCTTTTTGGCATTTTCTAGAATTTCTTCAAAAGATACTAATGAATCATTTCCTCTAATTCCATCTTTTTCTGCATAGCCAAGGTGAATATCAGTGGCAACTAGTATCTTTAAGGTGTCATCTTCTGAATCCTGTGTTGGAGGCATGATTCTGAAATAGACAAGACAACCTGGGTTGTAGTAGTTATTTTCCTTTGATGAGATGTGAAGTACAAATAATCATATAAACCTTACCTGTCATGTCAGCAACAACAACAAAAAAGACAACACAAACTAACAAGTATTCATATAAATTATTTCAGTACTGAGAAAAAGTCATTTTCTCTATATAAATTTAGTAGGCCCCACCTACAGGGTCAAATGTTCAAACACAAGGGCATAAAATTCACATATATATCTTTACCTATTAGGGCTAAATAGTCATGCTTAAAATTTCTTTCCCTCTGCTTCAGTTTCCATAAAAAGGATACCTAAAATTATCACTTCCATGTAAACTATACTAATTAACCACTTCCCTGAGGGGAGGGAGTACTAGATTATCTGGGGGTAATAAAATCAACATACTTTTCATAAAGTATCTATCCCCAGACATTTTCATTGATGAACATAATTATTACAAAGTAATATTATTTTTCTAGGTTTAGCAGAGGACCCCCACCCCCCCCCAAAAAAACACCCTTTTCCCATGCACTTCTTCCCCCACCAACAAGAGGGGTATGGTAAGGAATGTCAGTCTATATTTTCATACCATTAAACAACAATTCAATAATTATATTTCAAACCATGTTTGAACTATATCCTACTGAAATTAACAAAAATACATGAACCTGAAAATTGGCAAGTTGTCAACCATTGATACAAGTACGGGGTGAATTATTTGGCATGGAGATACCTGAACCTAGGTTTTGAATAGTTGCATCTTAGAAAGACTTAGAAAGACTAAGATAAAGGAGGGGGGTCAGAATGTAGTGAAACTGGAATGGATTGAGTGTCGGCAACCTTGAAGTAGCTTGATTGATAAAGCATCCGTCTACGTAAGAGTATGGAAGGTCACAGGTTCAAATCCCGTCTGGCCGTGCATTTTCTACATCTATTAGAAAGTATTATTTACCTATATAAACTTAAGTAAACTTTACCCCTCCCCGGGGCGGGGGAAAAGATTATGAAAATTAAATAATATCACATCCTACATCCGATTGGGACAATTGGATCCTACTGTACCCATCCACAGGTGTTGAAGAAACCAATGTGATGTGTATATACTATATTATATACATGTCTCCAACACCTGTATATCCATTAGGGGTGTTCTAACGCAATTCTACTTTCACTTCAGAAATATTTCACATGATCCACTTTATAAGAATGTGTTGTCTTTATAAACGGTGAACTAATTTAATGTGGTGAACCAAATAAGAGCTTTTAATTTATCTTCATAACTAAGGAAATGTCAAATAAATATTTACTATCGCTTACCTAAGCGTAAATATTGTCTTGATCAATTCGGTAACGTTTGCTCATGGCGGGAGATTATTTTTGTTGAAGTTATTTCCCTTGGACAACTTCCGTTTTCCGTTTAGCGCCATCTAGTAGCAATTTCCATAGCAATTGTTTCAACAAAGTCCCATCCGGCAGGATATTGTTTACCCGATTTTATCTAAACATAGTGTTTCCGAACACATCTCGGTTCAATGACAGAGAGGGTAATCCCAGGAAAAAGCGTTATATGACACTTGCATGATGTAAATGTTTTAGATTTGAATAATTAGATGAATTGGATAGAGTTTAAACAGATCCAATCAAGAACATTGGTGTAACCAGGTTTGCATTATTGCTCGTTCGTAAAAGAGAAAACCACTATGGCAGATAAAGGCGGAAAAAATGATATGGACAGGATTGGAGTGTTCCAGGAAATGGGATATGTCACAATAGGTGACAGATATAAGCCCCCTGGAAGTAAGTAAAAACTCGAATTTATTCTTTTATGCATATAGACCTATCTCACCTACTTTTTAATTATGTGATTTTGCGATACAGATGTCACTGATTGTCAGGATTTCTTTCATTTTAATATTTAGGTTTTAACCAACTGAATTATTGATGTCAGAATTCGAGAAATGTTTAACAAAAACAATGTTTTGAGGTTGGGTACTGCATTAATAAACATTGCTTATCAGGAATCATCAGTCAAATTACCTGAATGGAATTCCATCATTTCAGTCCAGTTCAATGCTGCTGCAAGTAAAGGAAAACAGATACTTCCTGGGGGAAGCAAGACCAGGTCAGCCCTACAGAGCGGTTACTTTTTGGAGAAATATGGGAGAGTAATGGAGGGAGAGGCATACAGTGATCCAATCAAAATGAGACGACAACACAGATTAAAAGAATCCCAAAGAAATATTGGAAAGGCATTTTTACCTAGCAGTGGTGAAAAGAAACCGTAAGTCAGTTATTTTGTTTTCGCAGTTTCAAATGTGCAGCATAAGTTTCAGAGCTTGATTTTGTGTTGTTTTACAGTCCATTGACAATTGAAGTCATTTTGGACTGAATATATACAAGCTGGTTCCACTGTACATATTAAGCAAGTGAAAAAATGCAAAACAAAAGTCATAGGAAGTTAAATGAACTGACTACTTTTAAGCATTTATACATTAAATATCAATTTTGCAAATTCAAATTTATTGCATTCATTTGAAGAATTTACAGCTCAGTTATTGTGAGCTGTATGTACATCTAATGGTTTTTTTACAGGTCTGGACTAGGAAGTCATTATGGTACACTTGCTGGCCCTATCTCTGCCTTTAGTCCGAATGCAAGGCCAGGAAAAGGCTATAAGTCGCCCGGAAAGAACTTTCTTACAAATCCAGGAAAGAAAGGAACGGGCTTTGGGTAAATCAACGTTTATAGTTTACATTAATGTAAAAGTTCTCCAGAAGGTTCATAAAGAAAGAAAAAAGAAAATGAAGACATCATTATGAATTATAAATAGAAACCAAATTTATTGATAAAACTTCATAAGAATGATTATCATTGACTACTGCAAATTTTATATATCTTTAGTAAATTTGCTATGATATTCCATTGATATGATTTGATTGTGGATGTAAAAAACATATAATATGATCATTTGATGAAGTTGTTGCAAAGCTGACAGTAGGATGGTATTTTCAGATATGTAGCTGTAACACTTGGAAAATACCCCAATTATTTAGGGGATTCATATGATGTACATAAAGACATAGCAAAGGTTTGTCCGCCCACTGTGATGTGTCTGTCAATGATTAATGGCACAGGGTGACGCTACGCATTAATAATTTAATACTGATGTCTGCACACTGTCATCACTCATAGCTGTGACTGTTTTCATACCTCGATTCACAACTTCTCGTGTCACTCATGGTTTATGGTACATTTGTGTAATAAGTCTGTGTTATTGTAAATTATAGAGGATTATGTGTAGCTTCATGAGAGATGTTCTACTTTGTTAGTCAGGTGTTTGGTAGCTGTTGTTTGTGATTGTCAATCAGGTGTTATTAAACATTGTTTATTAACACCCATGATTTGAATAAAGTTTTTTCAACAGATAGTGATCATGCTAATCACGTTTCCTCATTCATACCCATCACTTCTGAGGAATTTGCATGTCCTGTAGACTTTGTATAATTATTGCATCTTGTTTTGCGGGTTTTCTTGCTATTTGAGTCTTGAAGAAAACATAATTATTGCAAGCGGTTTAATTATTTCTGTGACAATTGAAATTTGGTTGTAAACTAATGGAATGCTGTATGTTTTGTAGTCATGTTGTTTACTTGTTCAAGTTGTTTGTTTTGCTTTATGACTATATTTCAACATTCTAATTGTTATAATATTTTAGGAATCAATTTTATTTACAAGATTTATTTACTTTTTCAGTTTCATTGATTTACATGTTTCTTTTTTTTTATGTGCAATTATATCATGATCTGTTTCTATTCATTCTAATTCATGTCTCAATCATACATGTTTACTTTTTTATTTCTGTCTGCAATCATCTTAATATTTATTTTATTTTATCCCTCAGATTTGATTTTGTTTTGAGCTGTTTTCCTATATAAATCATGTGTAATCTTCGTCTTTACTCCACATACCCTTGTATATATTGGCACCTCATTTTTCCAGATACATTGTGTCTGATCTAAAATCATTGTAATTAAGTTAAGTTAACATGCTATCAACATGGTATCTGTGTATTGCTGTGTGACTAACTTGTAACATTTCTGTGTGGCATTGTGTGTTTTTCTAGCTTTGTTGAGATCACACTGGGAAGCTATCCAAAATACCAAGCAGATGCATATGAACGGGCAAGAGAATTAACAAAGGTTTGAGTTATTTGAATGGTAAAACAAACGTTGTCTGGATTTAATCTGGAAAATGTTGATCATAACTGGTATATTGTGCATATATATTATTCTGTAATATCATGTACTATATTGTATGATAAAGTTTTTCACAATCAAGATTAGATGTCATGACTTATCATTGACATTATTTGGTCATATGATCATTAATAAAAAAGTACAAAATTGGGAGTGGGGTGGTATTTATTATTGATAAGAGAATCTACACAAAATAACAAGATGTTCACCAGTATATCCACTGCACTGTCACATTTCTGTAAATCTTCAGTGCATTCTATATGTGTCATACATACATTTGTAATCAAAGTAATGTATTAATTGTAAATATAATGACCTATTAGATGAATTTAAAACTTTTCTATATTGTAATGCATGTTATTCAAACATTATTTCAATTCTAAACACATTTTCTGAGAGAACTAATAGATTGATAAACATATCTTGTGAAATCAAAAAATAAAAGAGAAAAAAGAACGTACAACTTACACAGTGGAAACTGAAGTGATAATTCCTATACTATTTGTGCATTTTAAAAAAGTGGCTTCAGAGAAAACATTGACCATTTGGTATGTAACAGATGTTAAAGGAGCGACGTTATTGTCGACATTTTAAGCCTGTATCAGTTTTGTAACTCAAACTGATGTAAACCATCAGTATAGATTTTGTACCAGTTATGAACATAAAACCACAAAATTTACGAGTTTATTTTGCTTTCCACTGTAAAAACCACTTCTGAAATATTTCAGATCACTTTTGACATTACAGTATTTTATTTGAATTTGTGCAAGAATAATAATAACAACTGTGTTCTTTCTTTAAATAATTTGAACGAAATTTTCATGGGAAGTTTGAATAGCAGTTATCTCTCCACATTTTAGTTTGAAAATGTTATCCAAAATGTAAGTGACCTGCAGTAAAGTTGGGTAAATCGATTCAATATATGTAAGTGGAGGTGATAATGTTTTTAGTTAATAGATGATGCCAAAAACAATACATATGTATAGCTATGTTAATTCAGCATTCTAAAAACTGTACAGGTACCTAGTGGTTTTGCAGGATTATTAAATTACTTTACATTTTTTTGGTTATCAATTTATACTTTTTATGTTTCCACATTTCCCATTACAGAAAGAGTTGGCCAATCATAAAAATGCAGTAAAAGGTGCTGCATTTAAACTGAACATGCATCCCAAGCCGTACTTCGATCAGAATCCTTATGCATCAGATAAGTTATTGGGACGACGAAGTGTGTCTGCAGGTGTCTCTAAGAAAGAGGATGTTAAGCCATTCAAGCCGAGCTCTCCTGGCAAGAAGGTAAGGTTCTAAACTAGAACCAATCCCTTTAAAAATAAGCTATTGTTCATTCTGAGCTTGAACATTTTCAAATTAATAAAAGTATACAAACAAGAGGCCCATGGGCCTTAACGGTCACCCAAGTTCTGATATATTTATACAGAGAGTTGATTTTTGTTTTTAAAACATGAACAGAAGTATTTTCAAAATGACAAAAAACAATAAAACCACCTTATTCAATATCAAGCATACAGATTTCAGACTAAAAAGTATTTGAAACTAGCACCTCTGATTCTAAACAAGGAAAATGAAGAAATTTTAGCACACTGACTCCTTTGGGTGCCCTTGGGGGTAGAGCTGGCACGAAATGTTCAAAGTATCAAACTGTCAACTCAGGGTTATAATTCCAATCATGTTATCAACATGTAATATTCAAAGTATCATTTGCCGTAATAAATTTTGCCCCCACCCCTTCCCCAGGGGTAAATGTGACCTAAGGGTCATAAAATTCACAATTTTGGTATAGCACCTTAAAACCCTTCCATCTATATATGAAGAGTATTTGATTCTACCATATCTTGGTCTTGAGAAGATTTTGAAATTTCAGTCAATTCAACCCTTTTTGGCCCCACCCATCAGCCCCTGGGGGTCAGTCAGGGCTGATATGTGCATACCATCAAACTGCTATCCAACACTGATAATGCTAACCCACATTGAATTACTTCCAATGGAAATTAAACAAATGTTGGTCCAAAATGTGATTTCCCTATATAAACTGTAGTAAAGTTTACCCCCTCCACAGGGGGAAACGTGAGACCCCAGGGTCAAGAAATTCACAATTTTAAAACCTTAAGACCCTTCCATCTATGAAGAGTATTTGATTTTACCATATCTGGGTCTTGAGAAGATTTTTGAAATTTTTAGTCAATTTTACCCTTTTTGGCCCCACCCCTCAGGCCCCTGGGGGCTGGGGACCAAATCAGCTGCTGTTTTTGTTGCCTTTGGCCATGGAAGGTTTCTGCAAAATTTCATTGAAATTGGTTCAGGGGTTTTGGAGAAGAAGTCGAAAATGTTGATTGTTTACGGACGGACGCCGGACAAAAGGCGATCGCAATAGGTCACTTGAGACTTTGTCTCAGGTGACCTAAAAATTTACAGCCTTTAGAATCACAATTTTTTTTATTTATTTTTTATTCTTACCTGTCTGATGGAAAAAATACCATGCAGCTTGTATTGGACACATGCAAATTATATATTTAGTGTTGCATGTAAAAATGACCATGTGTCCTGTTCTAAAGAAATACTGTTAATAAACAATAACGTACTACTACAGGATTTTTAAAACAATTACTCTACATTGAAATGACATATTATTATGAATATTTCTTGCATTGAAAGTTACCATTTATTTCACCACAGCCTGCTGGTATGAAGGCGGGAACATTTGACCCTTATCCTTCCCATTCCGCCGACCCTTACAAGATCAAAGTGTCACACTCTGTCAATGTTGTCAACAAAACTGGAAAGACCTTTATGCCATCACAGGGACCTAAATCTGTACCTACTAATTCTATAGTCAACCAGAATATACTGAAGTAAGTAGAACTTAATCGTATGGAGATATCCTTTCTTTTTTTTAAGGGAAAATTATATTGACTCTGTCAGAACTTTTTTCGTTCACAAGACCTGTGTTCACGCCTCCTATCATGTCTTTGAAATACCACCCATCAATTGTTAAATTGTACAGTTAATGTGTCTTGAAAGACAAATTATTATTATTATTGACTTGGTAAAAATAGCAAAAAAATGTTGTCATGATTAAGTTACATGAAATCAACTATTAAATATAATATTATGTATGAAGAGACATCGTCCATGCAGGTTAATATTTCATTGGAGTTAAACTTTTACTTTTTTTGATGGTTAGATATTGTTCTGTCTGTTTTTATCAACCGAGTGTTTCTTGTTAGAATGAAGCTTTCGGCGATTTATTATCTTTCCTCCAAATATGTCGGTGTATTGTAACCTGTTTCCCTTTGTTTTACAGAACAATCAATGTACAGAACTACAGATCAATGACATCCATCATTTAAGGAAATTTAACCAGATAAAATAAGAGACCAAAATCTCAACTTAAAGAACTATGGATCACAACTTTAATCACCTTAAAGAAAAGATGAAGGTGACTGCCCAAACATCTACTACCTTGTCAGTTGTGGCAGGATACACATCTCTGAACAGACATTGCAATGTTCTTGAAGAATGTTGTTCTATTATAATGCCTTATGTAATGGGTTAACTGAGCAGGTGTGTATTACTACTTACAGGTTACTGTTTTGAAAACTCTTGTACATAATATACTGTTATACAGAAAAACATTGAATCGTTTTGTACTTACCTTACAACTATATTAGTATTATATATTTAATACATTGTGTTGCTCATTCAAAGTTTATGTCAAATATCTGTTCTTTCATTCCATTTTTTTCCTGTAAAAACACTTTTCTTTTGTATGGAAGCAGAGGGCTGTGATTTCCTAAATATACATTTGATGTTAATGTTATTTTATGTAATTGTGATCCAGATTATACATTATTTCAATACAAATTATTTCAAGAGTATTTTATCTTAACTTTACAAAGAACCATCATTTATTTAATTGTATTTGACCTATGGAATTTTAAGAATCCTGTGGTTTATGATATATTTTAATAGTAGCTTCTCTTGAGTGTCGTGCACCCAATTTGTATAATTATTATTCACACGAGGCCAACTTTTGCCTTTCCCCTGCTCTTACCTTTACACATTAAGCCAAGCTTGTGCCAAGTTTATGGAATGTACAAAAAACCTCAAATATACAACCTAAAAACAATTGAAATCTTTATTTTGAAATAAAGTATGTAATATCAAATGAAATAAAAAATATTGATCACTGAAATTATCAATAACTTTTAATTCTTTATTTTTTAATTCCATATTAATCTGCCAGCATTCCCTATCTTCCAGTGCAGTGTACCTCTGAAAGCCTTATCAGGCTAAAGTAACTCTGTGGTTAACTTTTTCTTCATAATTGTATTATGAGGATGACATTTCCACAAAGATTTATTTTTTGGCTAAAATATCTATGAAGTGTTCTTAAAAAATTCCTACAACAAGACACTGGTTTTCTTTAAAACAACTAGTATCATAAAAATGTGAACAAATTTAAGTTGTCTTTGTCTACTTTTTTGTGTGTTTCCTGCCAGGCAGATGTGACAGACATAGCTGTGGTGGCAGCAGTGGTGTCCACACAAATGTTGTCTATCTGATTACTCTTGAAGGAATGTTTTGATTTTCATTAAACTTTCCACACATACCTAGGTAGTATCGCTTTCACTTCTAAAGTATGATTTTGACCCACATCTGAGCATCAACAAGACACTATAAGACTATATTGCTATAAGACACTAGATTGGTACATGATAAAAATAACTAAACCATTCCAAGCCAAGCATTACAATTTGACTTTTGACTTTAAGGGTTCCGAGCTTTTGGACAGGTATTACAGATTTGATCCCTTATGGCATTGGCCTGAAGTTTAAACACCTGGGAATTCTATGTGACTCGCTGTTCATCAGGCTATAATACATTTATCTATGAAGTTTAACATATTAACATTTGCAAGTTATGGTCCTTGCGAATGTTACATTTATTTGACCTTCTGACCTTGATGGTTCATAATTAGAATTTTACATGACAAATGTCCTTTTTAAGTACATTCATATTTGATGATTTTTAAGAAAATATTCAGCTGTTCAGATATTATGGTCTGGACTAGCTGTCAACAAACATCAGCAGATTACTTTCTTTGCAGCACTGTATGTAGATATTGTTCCCACGTCCACAATCCTCCCGGAGTCAACACACATATTGTCATTAAATAGACAAGACTTGAACTTGCATGTTTTACTTTTATTGTTGATGATATAACATATCTAGCAGCCATTGTTGACTGTACATTTAAAGAACATGAAGACTCATGCATTGTCATGACAACACGATAATGGAGAGAAACGCCAGTCAATATCTGTTTATAAACTTACAGAAATGGAAAGAAATTAAAACTAGTTCACATGTAATAACACAAAATGATTAGCACATGTACATTTCAAAATCTATTTATTTGATTTTGATGAATATTGACAACTTCTTCATCACTGCGACAGGTTTTTTGTATTGCATTGTGTGAATACGTACACAAGTTATCAAAGCTGATGTATGGAATAAAGTATACAATACACAGAAACATACATACAGATTGAAACTCCAGTTTTATACCAGGACTGATGTATACCAGTTGTAATGTACACAGGACCATGCATACAGATATAAGTGTACACAGTTTTAATACCAAAACTGATGTTTGGGTACTATACTACACAAAATCATAAGCCTTTTTTAGATTGCAGTAGTGCGCCCCACACATACCGGTAGGTATTCTAAAGAAACATGTACACCAAGCAAACTTTTAACTGTATACATTGTGTTAATCCTGACTGGTACTAATGGAGACAACTTGCAGTAAACAAGATTGAAGTTTGGGAACTCAAATGAATAGCAGTTATTGTAACAGCATGATGCGAGTCTCCTTTTAGCGTTCACATTTCAATTACCCTTCCTTATAACTCATGATGTTCTGTACTTTAGTATTCCAATGCAGACTGCAGTTATGGAGGTGGTAGGACAGATAGTGGTCAGCACAAACAATGTGGCCAATATACAAGTGTATCAATGTAGTCTACACATGTAGGACCACCAGCTGACAAACCTATATCCACCACAAGCACCAGCATATTATAGTAATCTATACACCTTCATTTTATGCATACAGTAGCACTTCTTTCTCATAGTACTGTAGGGTTGGTGGAGAATATACACAATATTTTTACCTGAAAATGATAGTTGGTTTGTTTTCTTTATATTCAAAAGTTTTCATCATAAAACGCCTGGCTGTATATATACCGTCTCCATAAAACACTTGGCTGTATATATACAGTCTCCATAAAACACTTGGCTGTATATATACAGTCTCCATAAAACTCTTGGCTGTTTATATACAGTCTCCATAAATTCAACTGAGCATTCAGTGATACTTATTCATTTTAGTTTTCAAAATGTATACATTAACTCTGTATCACTAAAGTGAAAAGGGAAATTGTGTATCCACAACAGGTCTGAAAGCTCAGCCACTACAGTAACCATATTAGGTTCCTTCTCGGCTACCACCTACCTGGATTTGTAGTAGGTCCATGGCCGTTGTTATCAATGTTTTTTGTTAACAATCCTACATCACTGCTGTACCCTTGATTTTGGTGGCTTTGAAAAGGATGTCTTGTGAAAGTTTTAGAACAGCTATTCATGATAGGCTGAAGCTAAGAACAAAACTAGCACTGATGTTTTGAAGCTGGTTTATTAGTAGTGTTAATGGAAAGTTTGATTCCTCTTTGGCTGCAATATAACCACAGTGCTAAATGCGACTTAATGCACATAATCAATAGGAACCTAAATTAAAGTTGAAAGTTGAAGTTGAAAAATCAGTCATAAATTCTTTGAAAATCCTGGGGCCATATATCAAAGTATAAATTCTATCATTATTCTGTGGTTATGGTTGGGTCCTAATATTGAAGTTTAAATCTACTTGTAAACTTTCAGTTATACTAAAATGTGACTTGGTATTGAAATATAAATCCTGTCATTCTTCTGCAGTTATACTTGTAAACTTTTAGGTATGGTTGGATCCTAGTATTGAAGTATAAATCCTGTCATTCTTCTGCAGTTATACTAGTTAACTTTTAGGTATGATTGGATCCTAGTATTGAAGTATAAATCGAATCCTATCACTATACTGCAAACATTTGTTAAATTTCAGTTAAACTGGGACTGTGTAATGAATTATAAATCCTAGCACTTAACTGTAGATAACGTTTAGTAATACTTGGGCCTTATTATTGAAGAGATTCTTCTGATCATTCTCTAGATATACTGGTAAACTTTAACAGTTTGTCACCTAGTATTTTGTATAGAGTATATACTGTCGTTGCTCTGCAGATATGTTAACACGGGCCCTGCACAATAATTTAATAAAGGTACTTGAAAACCTTAATGAAGCTTTAAAGAAATAAAAAAAACACATATTGACAGTAATATTAAATGAAAATATTTCAACCTGAAAAATTAACAAAAAATCTGAATATCATTATCTGTCAAGAAATGAAAACAAATTCCAACAAAACCTTAAAATCATTACATTAGTAGCTACATTGCTACTGTTCAATTACACTGTATCTTAAAACAGTTTTCTTCTTTTTACAAATTTATTTTAATCCTAATGAAATAGCCAGAATAAATCATGGTACACATTTGGATTTGATCTTCAAATTCAATCTTCCATTTGTTAAGGACATAACTAACATGAAATATCATCAGGGTGGTTATGATGAAAGTTTTAAACATCACCTAATTTGTTATCTTTGTTAGCATGATATATCTACCTACTATCTACCAAATATCACAAAAGTTTATATGATAATAAGTTCCAGAGTGACAATGCGAATGACTTTAAACTTCTTCTTCAATCTGCATAGATATCGGTTGATATTTTCAATAAGTCATTTGATTTTACTTTAGTCAAACAATTCAAACTGAATCAAAATGAAACCCAACAACTATACTCTCCTATTTCAAACAGTCATACATAATTACATCAACATGCAATCTTGAAACCTGGTACCCAGTAGTTAAACTGTATCATTTCATTACACTACTACAAATGTATATAAAAGGGGACCATCTTTAGTCCCATTAACCTTTTGTTACTGATAAAAAGAGGTCTGATCTACCTGGATAGCCCTGAACAGACTACCTGCATCATTTACCTACATCATGTAATTTGTAAAGCAATAACCATTGAATATGTGCCCAACATGTTACTAATGCATATGGGTTACACAGCGTATGTAATACCATGCCTGTTTATAGAAAACCTATAAAAGTGATAAAAGAAAAGTTTATCACTGTGACCTCTCACTCCCAATTCATATGGAACATCCTGTGCTTGTTAAACCTTTCCCATGCATGTGTTCACACTCTAGAAGCATTTTTCATTGGCCTATCTTCATATGACTAGCTGTTGCAAGGGTGCTAAACCCCAATCAATGGAAATAAAACCATTGATTGCTGATTATGGTGTCATGTTACAATGCTTTGTGATGGTATCCATGATGACATCATCTTTGTAACAGAGATGTAGGTAACATCAAATGTTCACAAACACTGGAAACCTAGATGGTTATTGAATTTACTTAAATGGGTACCTTATCACTAACCATAACCTGCTAGGAAACCTCTATCAAATGTTTAGACTGACCAGCCTAAAACATGAATAGATTTTGTCCTGACCAGTTTTTCCGATTACACAGGTTTCATTGTAAGTGGATGGAGGTCTAGCTTACCCAATAACACCAAACTTCCTCACAAAATCTCATAGTTGTCATAAATATTAGTACAGTGAATACAAGACAAATTGATCTAAGATTAAAGTACCAGCAGACCATGACATTTTGTAGAGAAATAAATGACAAGTAAAATCACACTGGGAAGTCCTTATGGCTGGTATCAAACACTGCTTCTATTAATATGTTACAAGACATTCAAATTCAAATTAATATCTTACAAGATGACATATAACTGCTTTAGTTAACGTTCTTTCACTGCTGATCTACATACATGTTAAATCTCACTACACATATGGAGATCTAAATAGTCACATATTAAATATTGGTACACATTTAGATTTGATCTTCAAATTCAATCTTCCATTTGTTAAGGACATAACTAACATGAAATATCATCAGGGTGGTAATGATGAAAACATAATTAATATTGATGACATTTGACAAGAATGCTGAACTGCTATCTGTTAATACATTTTTAAGGAAAATTCTAAAACTGAGGTATTTAATTAGCACATGTAGGCATTTTTGTGGGGGGGGGTTTCCATTCCCTTTATAAATACAAAACTCCAATTTAAAACGAGAAAGAAAAAGCAATTGAAGAACGATTCCATTAAAAAATCTACCTGAACCCTGGACTTCAAATATATCACTTCTATGAATGGTTGCCTGTTACTTCATTGATTAATTTCATTCTATGGGTAGTACCTCAAAACAAAACATCGAGTCCTGGGATGGGAGAGATGTTTTACAAGAATAGCCTTGATCGACTAGGAGACAAACTATAAAAGAGAAAAAAACAATTGCAAAAAGCAAAAGGTAAGATCTATTGTTCCATAATGAATGTCTTCTCCACCTATCCCCCTATATAAGATGTTGAAATGGCACACTATGCACATAATACTGACAAAGGCCAATATGTTTTCAATCTTTAATTACATAACATTTATTCAAGCATGACTCACTGTCTCACTAACAATTCAAATCTTTTGCGGGAAAAAAACGAATATGCCCTTTCACAATTGTAAGTATGCTTGATTAGAATATACATGTCAGTGAAATTTTCAGAATCTTTACATACTATCTAAAATTTAAAAGTAAAACAACAGACATAAACGATAAAAATGTATTTCTTACAGCCTAAACTGATGCGTGCATCAGTTGTATCACCATGAAGAACTAGTTGAGAGACTTTCTGAGATCTATCAATGGTTGGTGGGTTGGATTGATAATTTTCAGCTTCAGTACAGGCACTGGTACAACAGGAAACCTTGCATCAGTTCTGATGTTTATCTGTGTCACATTTACAGTGTTAGCCACTATCAAATGTTTATAAATTTCAAATTTGGGACATAGCACATGACATCCAACCCAAAATCAAAGTATCATCACAAGGGAACACATTTTTACTGGGAGAGAGGGGTTGGTTTAGCCTGTTATCTAGTATTGCACACCACATCAATGTAATACATATTCAACTGGTTTACTCGTAGCAATCCATTACATGATATTTAGTCACCTGAAGCAGAAGATAGCTTAATCCACATTATCGGTATAAACATAACAAGTATTTAACAAGCTTAGTTTGATTTGCATATTCTTATGTCTTTAACCACAATATTCAAGAGGTCTGCCAATTAAGTCATCAAAATGTGAATTTCAGAATGTGTTGTCAGAAATCAGTACAGTGCTTATTATAGGCTGGTCTATTTGACTAGGACTTACATGTAGTGATGGAGGTATACATGTGCTACAGGGACGAGTATTTCATTTGAATATCAATTTACAATAAAATGGAATGAATTTGTTTCTATTTTATATAAATTATTCTGTCAAAGAAGATATTATATTGGATATCAGTGCTTCATAACAAATCTGTGTTAAATCCCACAAATCAATATGCAACTCTATGTGCAAGTTTGAAGATTTGGGAAATCCATTTAGTAGGATTTGCTGAACATTTCTAACCAGGATGGAGTACACCTAAACATAGGTGTACCAATTGCCTACACACAATGTTCCATGTTAACTCCTCTCTCATCTCACACCAGGTAAGGTCAGGATTGCATTATGTATGTTTCCTAGTTCAGCTAATTGTGAGACAGAATAAAATGGGACAGCTCTTTTCCTTCATCCCTTAGACAATCCTGGAGCCTGCTCTCCCCTGGGCGTTCCCGGGGCCTTCCTCTCTGTGGATGACCAGCACACCACACAAGCTTTGTCAGGGCTTACATTGCATCTTGCTTTCAAGCTTCACTACTATCTCCTGACTGCATTCTTCAATTCTGCTGCAAGTCCACAGATAGCAGTGAAAAAACGATAAAAATGATCAAGAATCCAAACACTGAAATCTAGTTGTGAATCTTGATAGCTTTCTCCAGATAGGCATATCTAGACCTTTTTGGTGTTTTGTTGACATGGTCCAAGCCAAGCCATGGTCTGGCTTGCATGTTTGCACCTATAAGAAAGATAAAGACAAACATAAGAATAGAAGGGAAAGGATATAATCAACCAAAGTAATAGTACTGTCTGACTTCAGTCTTTTGAGATTCAGTTTTATATGGTGATAAAATATAACATTAAGCCTAATTTTACAAAGCATAATAATGATATACAATCTTAAATATTTTAGCATTTAAGGCTGTTTGGAAAATTCTTCCTCTTCCAAGATGTTCTGATCAACACAGCTGATGTTGATGTGTATTGTTATACAGATGATAAGTATCCTGAATTAGAACTTTGATCAAAGAGTGAGTTTATAGCCTTGAAGTAAACTTAACACTCCCCTGTGTTACTAAATATGCCTACCTTGTATAGCGTGAGGTTTGAATACAGTCAGATCTACTCTCATATCCTGGTCATCATCTGATATGTACTCCACTCTTCCCATCACCACCACTGCAAACTTGTACTGAAAAAATAAAAAACATGCAGCTGTTATGTTGGCAGCAAGTGACCATTTTTTCATATCCTAGCTTTGATATTCCAAAATGCAGAATTGTTTACATCATCTATCTTGCAGTGCTTATTGTGAAAAGTAAAACCTGTGTAACTCCAAGTATCAACAGATAGAGCTGAACTTTGGAAGCCTCCAGCAGATGGATACCACATGAAGGTGATTGGGAATTTTTATTGTCAAGTTTCCATGTTTCAACTCTCCTTGTGTGCTGTCATTGTAACTTAGGCTACATTCACATATCCCGGTTGAAATGGTAGGTGTGGGGCAGAAATATTCCACGATAAACGCACGCACTTGGACAGTTGTATAAGCAGAGCTAAAAATGCACCGTTTCGAAGGATAAAAAACAATGTATCAAGAATAGTATGCCCTTCTTTCACACATTAACTGAATAACATAATGTATCTTAACAAGAGGCCCATGGGCCTTAACGGGCACCTGAGTTCTGATACATTTATACAGAGAGTTGATTTTTGTTTTTAAAACATGAACAGAGATATTATTCAAAGTGACAAAAAAACAATTAAACCACCTTATTCAATATCTAGCATACAGATTTAACACTGCAAAGTATTTGAAACTAGCACCTCTGATTCTTAACAAGGAAAATGAAGAAATTTTAGCACACTGACTCCTTTGGGCCCTGCCCTACAGCCCTTGGGAGTAGGGCTGGCTCAAAATTTTCAAAGTATCAAACTGTCAACTCAGGGTTATAGTTCCAATCAAGTTATCAACATGTAATATCCAAAGTATCATTTGCCAATATAAACCATAATAAATTTTGGTTGGTCCAAAAGGTGTTTTTCCTATATAAACTATAGTAAAGTTTACCCCCTCCCCAGGGGGAAACGTGAGACCCAAGGTCATGAAATTCCTAATTTTGGTAATTAAAGCACCTTAGGACCCTTCGATCTATGAAAAGTATTTGATTCTACCATATCTGAGTCTTGAGAAGAAGATTTTTGAAATTTCAGTCAATTCAACCCTTTTTGGCCCCACCCATCAGCCCCTGGGGGCTGGGGACCATATAATTCACAATTTTGGTTGACCTTTGGCCATGGAATGTTTCATTGAAATTGGTTCAGGGTTTTTTGGAGAAGAAGTTTAAAATGTTAATTGTTTATGGACGCACGACGGACAAAAGGCGATTGGAATAGGTCACTTGAGACTTTGTCGTTATAGTTTCGGTCAGGTACATCTAGATCTGGACCCTCAATCTAAACGTGCCAAATTTTCCTGAGGTCAGCCTTGGTTTAGATCTGTGCCTGTCGTTGTCTTTACAGGTTCAACTGGATACACGAATGTACCCCAATACAACAAGAGCTGAACAGCATAGCTCACCTATTGATAAAATAATGTTGCACTGCTTCAATATGGGTAGATATACCTTTAAGCCTCGGCCGTTTATTTATTCAAATGCTCCAGAGTCTAAGTCACATCATAGCCAAACTGATTCAAAAGTATGTTTGGTTGTTAAAATACTAAAAAATAATTTAACACATTTTTTGCATATATATATACCAGGTGAATACCTCAGTTTTAGAGTTGTCAACAATTTTTCTACTGGAAATGATAAAATAGTGTATAGAAAAACTTTTATTAACAACCAATGGGGTGGAACAATATAAACCCATCCAATGTCAAACAGATTTTGTACAACTTCAACCTTTATCTTAGTATTTCCATACCATAAAATCAACTGTAAGTGAAATGTTAAGTGGAAGATTCTCTGCATCTGTAAGTCTGCCTTGTATTGCATCTTCAAGAACTGCAAGCCCTGATAAAACTTTGCACAGCAAGTTGTCAATATATCCAGATTCATCTGCTGACTTCACTTTTATGTTTATGGAGTCAAAATCATAAATGGAATGTTTCAACTAATTTACCTGTTTCAGACCCCTAAAATTACCAAATATGGTCTTTTGTAATGTTTAGCCCCTTTAATACTGTTATCACCTAACTAGCTCCTTTAATACTAATATGATGTACTTATAGTATAATATGCATGCAGTGCTATGCTGAAACAGTGAAAGGAAAACTTGCTCCAATACTTTATTCTGAAGTTGGATATGGAAGTGGACACAATGCCTGATGGGACTCCATCAACAGGTCAATAAAGAAAACCCTAATGAACAAATCATAACATTCCCTTTTGAATGTAGTTACAATGTTTTGTCTATGTACAACCAATACATACCTTATCAATATTCTCTATGTACAACCAATACATCTCTATGTACAACCAATACATACCTTTTCAATATTCTCTATGTACAACCAATGCATACCTTATCAATATTCTCTATGTACAACCAATACATACCTTATCAATATTCTCTATGTACAACCAATACGTACCTTATCAATATTCTCTATGTACAACCAATACACACCTTATCAATATTATCTATGTACAACCAATACA
>NW_018407068.1:169848-289487 GCF_002113885.1 Mizuhopecten yessoensis
TCAATATTATCTATGTACAACCAATACATACCTTATCAATATTATCTATGTACAACCAATACATACCTTATCAATATTATCTATGTACAACCAATACATACCTTTTCAATATTCTCTATGTACAACCAATACATACCTTTTCAATAGTATATAAGTACAACCAATACATCTCTATGTACAACCAATACATCTCTATGTATAACCAATTCATACTTTTTCAATAGTATCTAAGTACAACCAATACATCTCTAAGTACAACCAATACATCTCTATGTATAACCAATTCATACTTTTTCAATAGTATCTAAGTACAACCAATACATCTCTAAGTACAACCAATACATCTCTATGTACAACCAATACATACCGTTTCAATAGTATCTAAGTACAACCAATACATCTCTATGTACAACCAATACATCTCTATGTACAACCAATACATACTTTTTCAATAGTATCTAAGTACAACCAACACATCTCTATGTACAACCAATACATACCTTTTCAATAGTATCTAAGTACAACCAATACATCTCTAAGTACAACCAATACATCTCTATGCATAACCAGTACATACCTTTTCAAACTCTTTCTCTGGAATATCCATTTTGCGTTGGATTCTTTCTTTCACTGCTGAGAAGGGCTCACTCTACATAGCAATGAAAAAAGAGCACTTTTTATTTTAATTCTTCGACACGTTATTCACACACAATTACAAGTTTGTCATACAATTTTGTGTACTCCTTAATCTCTGGTCTGGTTTAAGTCAGTGAAGTGGAAAATATAGGTCCATGACCTACATTTGATATTACTTAATTTATATCTACAAATGTTTTGTTGCGACACAATTTTATACTTGTCAGTGTGATAGACACTTGACACCTCACTTCACATGACAATGTTGATGCTGTTAGATCAAATGCTTATAATGGCTGAGCCATTCACAAAACTGCTTTAATATGATGGCAGATAGTTCAGTTTATATGTTTGTCCCAGTACTTAATGCAAAAGCTTAAAAACATATTTGCCATTAAGCATGTGGAAAGGGCCCTCTGCCATGCCACTGCCCCCTCCCCACCCTTACATTTTTTCAGCAACAGTAACCTTGACCTTAACCACTTTTTAAACCCTTAAGGCGTATCTACATATCACAGTGTATCACCATGTCAAATTTCAGAAAGATTAGTATTTGAGTTTCTGAAATAATGTCAGGAAAAGAAAGTGTGGACAGACAGGCGGAGGAGCACACAGATGCACACCATGATTGCTATGTGGGGCTCTAATGAAGAGACACACTTTTTATATCATTTAGACACTTAATACGTAGACCTCCACTTCTGACCTTGTTCTTTTGCGTAGGCATCCAGAAAATACACTACTTGTATGCACATTAATCCTGATGTTACATACCCTCTGCTATGCAGAAATAACACTTGCAACATATGACAAATCCACTTTGACCTTTGCCTACAATTTGTGACCTTGGCATTGGAGTGAAGGTTCAGATAAGACTTTTATAGAAGTGGATGTTTTGTCTGCACCAGCTTAGGTGGAACGATTGCAAATTTACGTATGATATAGTAATCATCGGTTCAGAAGTAATGCTTTGTTAAGTTATAGACAGGATACATCTTATCAAAAATGGTGTAGAAAAATGATAAATGCTTTTTTTATCAATTTCCTAAGTTAAACATATTTCAAACTTCTATTATTCCAAAGTTTATTTTTAATCACTTCCAATCAAAATGAAATCAATAGAGATTCAATGATAATAATTCAAATTTAACCCATTCTCGCTATAAAAATATTAAAAATGTTTCATAGTCTTTCTTTGTTAATGTTGGACCATTCTGATTTACCTGTTTAATCTTTAGTAAGAATGGGACTCCAAATGTTGAGAAGACTTCCTGAAAGTAGAAAGAAAATCAGAAATCAGTTTGAAGTATGAAACAAGACGGACAGAGGACCTGTATCATTCACTTAGATATAATGGCAAACATTCTCTCATTAAACCATGCATCAAGTCTGATCCAAATTCTTTGAGAAATGAAGTCATTGACTTATGACACTGAACTGACGGACAAATTTCTATGAATAATGATGGTGACATTGGCCTTGATCTTGGAACCCTTAAATACAAACTCATTTGAGGTATCCTCATACAGTGCTTAAATTGTATAACTTTTCATCAAAATCAATGAAGAGATGAAGTACCTCGAGTAATGACACTGTCAGCACAGGAGAAGAATGAACATGGTAACACTGTAGTATCCTGCTCTCCTCCAATAAAATGGTAGGGGAAAAAATGTTGCACAGTTTGCCAACAGATCAAGTCTTTCCTTACCTTGTGGAAATGTGCTACCGGAATGAGTGTTTCATCGTCTCCAAGCCGCACCTCATCTTTTGGTAATTCTTCAATTCGGTAACTTTTTGTTGCACCAGCTGGATTGAGGGCATCCAAAAAGGCTTCCTCTCTCTGTATGGTGTAGATCTTGTAGCTGATCACCTCCAACAGCCTGAAATCAATATTGGTAACTGACTATCAAAAATCGATCACGGATAGCCACATACAGATCTGATGATGACTATTTACAGGTCACTTATTATAATAAGTACTCGTTAATGTCAAATATCGGTCACTAATTATTGTCACTAATTATTAAATATCGGTCACTAATTATTAAATATCAGTCATTAATTATTAAACATCGGTCACTAATTATTATATAATTTTTTATATCGTCACTGATTATTATATATCGTCACTGATTATTATATAATATCTGATAATCAATCAGTGATGGTATTTGATAAACAGTGATAATATCTGATAATCAATCAGTGATGGTATTTGATAATCAGGGACCGATATTTTATAATCACTGACCGATCAGTGACATCGGTCACTAATTATTATATAATTTTTTATATCGTCACTGATTATTATATATCGGTCACTGATTATTAGATATCGGTCACTAAATATTAAATATCAGTCACTGATTATTAAATATCGGTCACTGATTATTAAATATCGGTCACTGATTATCAAATACCATCACTGATTGATTATCAGATATTATCACTGTTTATCAAATACCATCACTGATTATCAAAAATTTGTCACTAATTTTCAAATATAGGTCATTCACTTATTATCAAGTATAAGTCCCTTTTACCAAATAATGGTCATTCAATACTGAACAGTAGCACTAAATCTAATAACTTAGATATTTTTAAGTCCACCATTTTAACATTTGTAATGCTAGTAGTTTTGCAGGATTACCTGAGTTTACCAGAACCATCCTCAGATAGCTCTGCTTGCTTCTTTGCCTCTTCTAGAAGATCCCCCACATTGCCATTCTTGTTTGGATATAGGACTAGTTCTTTCTACAAACACAATATGAGATTTGCATGCACATACATCAAGGACATACAAATTATGACTATAGAAAGCAAGGCGATGGAAACTGAATAAACACAATGCACATAGGTTGTCAACAATAACAATGACAAAACAGAAACAGTTATCATCAATCTATCTTTCATTCCAATCCTAATTTCTGCAAACTACAAACTTAATATATGATCATTTGACAAACAGCAAAATAAATCAGGAAAACTAATTAAGTAACAAACTACTTACCTCTTCCTTCATCTTGCTATTCACCCACGTACATTTGAATTGCTTCTTGTTTTCTAGTTCATTAATCCTAATGTTTAACTGTAACACAACAATACACATTTATATACTATTGCTGTCAAATAACAAGGCACAACAAAAATCAATTCAGGGGAAAAAAAATCATAATTGTTTAGTAAGAAAAGATTTTTTAAGTGCACATTAGGAATCTAATTTTAAAGGATTTTTATTTTCTCATAAAATTAGGTGATTCATACTCTAGTTTTTCAAATTATACATTTATAGAACAGTAATCACGGTGAACACACTTCCATGTGATAGTACGGTAATCACAGTGAACACTTACATGTGATAGAACGGTAATCACAGTGAACACTTACATGTGATAGAATGGTAATCACAGTGAATATATAAATGTGATAGAACGGTAATCACAATGAACACTTCCATGTGATAGTACAGTAATCACAGTGAACACTTCCATGTGATAGAACAGTAATCATAGTGAACACATAAATGTGATAGAACAGTAATCACAGTGAACACTTCCATGTGATAGAACGGTAATCACAATGAACACTTCCATGTGACAGAACGGTAATCACAGTGAACACATAAATGTGATAGAACGGTAATCACAGTAAACACTTCCATGTGATCGAATGGTAATCACAGTGAACACATAAATGTAATAGAACGGTAATCAGTGAACACATAAATGTGATAGAACGGTAATCACAGTGAACACTTCCATGTGATAGAACAGTTATCATAGTGAACACTTACATGTGATAGAACGGTAATCACAGTAAACACTTCCATGTGATAGAACAGTAATCATAGTGAACACTTACATGTGATAGACTGGTAATCACAGTGAACACTTACATGTTGATAGTAAAGTTTCCGAGGCTGCCTTGGTTTAGCGTAGAGAAGAAGATCTTTTAAATTCCCCTCAAACGTACATCTGATGGCATTGCCAGGGCCTTCTCTGTAGCTACAGAAGAGTACAATATCACAATGAAATGACAATACTAATACAATCATGCAGGAGTCCGATATTGTGGCAATCTCATTTAATAACAGGAATATTTGTTTTTATGTTGCTTTTCTCAAATTATTGAAAACAGTATTCGACTTTAAGTCTCATCAAATTTTTTGCAACCATTTTTTATTTTTTTATTATTAATTTATAACTGAAACAAGGTATTGGGCTTGAACACAAAATCCATGCTTGAGCATAAGAACAGTTTCATGAATATGGGCCCAGGTGGTTTAAGATAACTTCTGATGAGACACAACTTTCTAGAACGTAACAGTGGGACTGAAAAGATAAAATCTTGAGGAGTTTTTACACCCTTCTTGAAGTGGCAAAGGTTTTGGAATTTCTGGTAGCAGATGGTAAACCATTTCACAAAGTAACACAAAATATTAAGCATGTACCAGTTGGATTAATAAGAAAGAAATTCTAAGACTTACCTCTGTGGTTTGAAGAACTGAAGAAGGTAGGGGTCAGTTCCAAGGTACTGTGCTACAGCGTTGGCCATCTGGTCATAGTTCATCCTCATAGACAAGTCAAGCATGAAGCCTTCGTCATTTGGTAAAGTTTTATCACAGAAAGTAACGTCTACTCTATAATACAGATCCCTACAAAACAGATTCAATTGAAAAAATATGTACTTCAAATGTGTTATCCAATTTTAAAAGGTTCAAACAAGCATACTGAGTATTGCTATAATAGTAATAATAATAATGTTTATTTCAGGAAATAGATCATAGACATCACATGTAACATGACAGTTGACATACATATAACAGTACAACATACATATATATTACTAAAAATATTAAACAGAATATCACAGGTTTTTGGGGCAGTCCAAGGAGCAGGTGATTGGGCATCCCCTTCCTGCAAGCTCTCCGGACGCTCAAATATTAATGAACCTACATGCATTAAATTATCGTCAGTAATAAAATATTGTATTATCTTAAAATATTATATTATATATGAAACTCAAATTCATAACTGATTTTAAGATATAGGTAATTATATTTATACAATTAATACAACACAAACATTGATCTATAAACCTGAGGATAGCCCATGAAAGCTTGAAAGCTTATTTCCAATGGGGTCCATGTTATATTGATCACGGGGAAAGATTTTGGCAGGAGGGAATGAATGACAACATATTAACTTTATTATCAGTACCTATAGTAATTCCGTAATTACTATATAATCTAAAAAACACACATATATATATGTTCAGGTTTAAATATGTAACGTGACTTTCCAACTATTTCTAAATAACAATAACATGTCCCCTAACGGCCCCCGCTAGCTATTACACTGTAATGAATTATAAAAATGGTGCCCTTTGGTGTTAATTTGGGAAAATGAAAAGTATACAATTAGCTTGTAACTGATTTTAATGTAACCTTTCTATTCTACATTACCATCAATCATATTGTAAAATAGATCGATGTTCGATTATTATATATTGATCATCAGTCCATCACTGGCTTCAACTTGTCCATGAATTTGTATTAATAGTTAGTAACAATGACCTTGACCTCAACTTGACCTCAATGACAATGGATGATAAGCCAACTCATCAGCTTACTTGGTCTTTAACCAGGCAAGCAAAAATCATAATGGTACTAATTAGTTGTGTGGATATAACAGTTGCTGGCCTTACTTGAAGTAGTCCCTAGCGGACGGTAGTTGGTATTGTTGGAAGTCTGCTTCCTCTCTCTGGAACACGATGATGTCACCATCCATCAGTTCATCCAACATCTTCTCTATTGGCAGGTCATAGTCTTCAAGCTTTTCCAACATATTTGGCTTCACCTCCTATAGTAACATTACATATAAACTGTCATATCATGTTGCAGAGGTCAGCAGGGGGCCCTACCTTTCGCTTGGTTGTATATATCCCCGATAATCACCAATGGGATTTAAGTAAAAGGCTAGTAGCTAGGTGGGGTGCAACATTTGACTGATAAGTCATGATAGAGTCTTGCTGGTATTTTTACATCCAGCTCAAAATTACTGACAAGATATTTATGTAAATTAATCAATGTGATAAATAATGCACCTACTACAGGCGAATACAAATAAGTATGATACTAAAACTTCTAAAGATATGTAGCTTATAATTTTCATGAAAATCAATAAAATTGGCACTATATTCACTGGGACACAGCAGATGTACTTACCTCAAACAATAATAAGGGTGTGCCCACTGGAAAACCTGCTCTCCTACATAGGTCTGGCAACAGCTCAGCTGAAATGAAATACAAATTATTATAATCTTCAATCTCCATATAACTTCATCTTGGTTGTTAGAATCCTACAAAAATTAGACACAATCAGAACAAATAGGATACAATAGGCCAAAGGGGCATGAGGATGCTCACCTGAGTTAAGTGGCCTTATCCTTCGAATGACCTCATGATCTTGACATATTTTTCTAATTTCTGATTTTTACCTCTTTGTTCACAATATGAAGAATTTTGACAGTCACGTGAAAACCTAGAAAAACTTATCATAGAATATTCAAATATGAACATAAAAAAAGCCCAGAAGTCCTGTATTACACACTTCGTTTTTAAGCAACTCTGGTAAAACACTTTTGGTAAAAAAATCAAAAATATATTGCAAATGTTTTTGAAGGGGTTGGACCAGAACCCAGGGCTAATCTCGAGAGCATGATAGTATTAATCACTCCGTTCTCAGCAAGCACATATATGGTAGACAGGTTTTCGTGGTAGTCTAAACTGTTTCTGACCAAAGAAGTAAGTCCACCTGAGCAAATCATGACACTAACGGCTCTTCACTTCGCTCAACATGTACATATGCTTAATGTCAGGGTATCAAACGTTTCTATGTTATGACCAATGGATAAAGTTCCTGGGTGAAGGCAAGACCCTGTGGCAATTCTGATAGCACTTGTGTGTTTGTCTTCTCATGCCGAATAATTGTATATGTGGTTATGTGATGGGGATCTCCAACATTTCTAAAATGACTAAGGAACCAAGTTCCCTGGGGTAGGGCTGGACCCCAGAGCATCCTGGTAACATACATGTATAGAAATGTTCATGCTCAGCAATTGTATATGATATGATATGGTGGGGATCTTAAATGTTTTTATGAAATGACAATGGGACTAAGTCTCATTGGGATGGGACAGACTCCAAAGCCAATCCTGGTAGCATATCTGTATTCATTTCTCATACCCAAAAATTGTTATATATAGATATAGGGGGAGATTCTCAACCATTTGCATGAGGTGACACAGGGACCTACGCAGAGCCATGTCTGATGGCATGTTAGTGTAGTACTCCTGATGATGTATCACCATATCAATTTTGATGATGGGGGCTTAATGTAAAGTCTCACCAAATCTGTGCATTAGGAAATAAATGTTAGTGACCTTCTAGTCAGATGATTATGTAGTACTCCTAAACACAACGAATAATGACTTACATTCTCAAGCTTTAACTCTGAAATCCAAAATTTTTGCTTGCAGCCATAATTATGTGCTTAAAATTCACAATCAAAAATTAATATTGTACAACTTATAATTTAAGTTGGACATCATCACAAAACCTTTGTTTTTTGCAAATCCTTACATGTCTTGGCGGAGATTGGGACATAGGTGTGACCACAGTAGGATATAGTCTTTGATCTTGGGTCATACAGTTTCAGAAAGATAAGCACATCACCTGTAATTTAAGATGAAGTAATACAAAGATAGAATAAAAGTGACACATCAATCAATATTTCTTTTACCTGAAACCTTTTCTAAGAATGACCTAAAGGCCTTGTCTCTACAGTAATAAGTCAGAATACAACTATATCAATTAAAATACTTCATTTAGGAAGCAAAACAAGTAAATTAAGATTGTATAACTTCTGAAAAGGGTATGTGCAACACACATATGTCTACATTTAAGTCGAATTTTAAATTATTTACATAATTATGACATTTGCTTCAACTATTGTACATAGAAAATCACGGAAGTGTTGAGTAGGACCATATTGTAGACAATTTTTGCATATGGTCGATGTTCAGAATTCACATGAAGTCTTGTGTCTTCAGTATATCTGCTGTTTACAACAATAGAACTTACTATACATCAAAACTACCAATTCATATGAAGACTCCCAGCTGTTCCCTTTACTTGGATTACATTCAATTAAGAATCAATTTGAATCTGGAACCATTAAGTAATTAGTGTAGGTTTTATATCTTTCAGAGCTGCCCATGTCTTGGACCGCTATTATTGCCAGATACTTTCACAATGTAAGTTACAGAGCTCTTACTCCAGAAATGACTTAACCATCTTACAAATCTGGAAAATTCACACTGGGGTGAAAATTCATCACAATTCTGCACCGTGCAATGTTAGTTGCATAAATTTATATCATAAATATATCCATATACACATACAAAATAAGAAACCTTGGAAAAAGTTGTCAAGATTCATAAATCAAGTTTAGTGCACTTACTTTCTTTATCAAAACTAGGAAGAGCCTGAAGACCACTCTCTGGGTTTAGTGTTTCAACAAACAGTGTCCAAGGAGTTTCATTGTCCGCTACATCTTGTATCTGAAATTTCAATTTTCAAAATACTAACAATATAGTAAGCTTTATTTCAAGATTATTTTCACAATCAGTTGATTTGTTTTACAAAATGTCCATGAATATTTTTTTTTAACTCGATATCTGAATTAATTCTTGGCAATTTCAACAAAATCACATTTTGGTCCTTAACTTGGTGCATGCTAATTGTCTCCCATTCCTATCTCTAAACTATGTGCCACCAAGTAGCCATGTTTCTGCACGCACCGTTTTCTGAAGGTTTGATTCCACGTCTACGAGTGTTGGTCTGTAAGTCTGGTTCTGTCGACACTGGAACGGCCATGGTCGCAACTGGTTTACAGGATATTTCTAAAATAGAACAATTTCTACAATCAACACATATACATGGCATTATCAAAATGAAATTAATGCTAAATAGAATATGGATTTTAGAGAAAAAAATGGATATCAAATCATGCCAACTCAACTCTCAATATTCTTAACTACAACTGCTGTCCAGAAGCTATTGCCCTTGCAAAATCTATACACCATAATGGTTTCTGTCAACAATGCCTTATTCTCCTGATTTAAAGAAGTTTGAAAAGGATGTTCAGAGTACATTTATTATTTTGATATCAATAGAATAATATGAAAGAGACTACATATTCATATGCAAGATAATTACACCATAGCCAGTTTTTAGTTCCCTCCCTTACATTTTCCAGTTTTGTTCCCTCCCCTACATTTATCAGTAAGACCCCATTTTCACTTACCAAATTTTCTGCAAGCATTTCCATAAATTCTAACAGCGATGATGTTTTCTTAACCTTGAACTTTCTGCTATTGACAAAACAAAAACATAAAATCTACATCAGTCAGATGACAAGCAAGACAGATCTGGTGTAAAAATACACCACATGTCAGTCTTGGTGTATAACCACATACTACAATAGCTGTTGGAGAAAACGTTATAGCTCACATATCGGTGATGTTGTAGGTTGCTAACCTGGTATTGTTTTACTATATAGGTAATCAAACAACACATGGGCTACAGTAAAAACATAGTTACATATCTTTATAGATGTATGTCCGAATACAAAAATATGTTAACATGTACATTTGTATCATGATAAAAGAGCTTTGAAGCTAATATATAGTAAAAGAAACTTTCTTGAAAGTCGCTCAGCATCATAAAATGTTCCACAGCAAGTTACTAGCGTATGTGGATACACCAGTAGNCTACAAACATTTATACATATCTAATAACACACTTGGAAGAAATTGTATGAATTTGTTCTGCAAATGCTCAAAACCCCAAAAATCACCTAAAATCACATGTTGTGGTAAATTGGTATCTTTGACCGATCATAGCACAAAAACGAGCACACAGACATATGGTTTTTTTTGCATTTTCTACTATGCCATTTACTCCTTTTTCCAAAAATCCATATAAGAAAAAAAGTTTAATACAGGAAATTTTTGACTTCTCAGAGGTGTACATCCTTAAGTAACATGTTTATGAAAGTATTCACGAATTTTAAGTAAGCTCTTTTGGCCTCTAGTTTATCAATAATGATTCAGTACATTGCTAACACTGTATCTTAACCTCAACTTCGTAAAAGCCTATGTTGTGTGGTGATTAAAAACTCCCCCCCCGCCCCATCCCCACCCTTTAAGGCAAGATGCTCACCAAAAAATTCCTCAAAAGCTATAACGAAGTCCATTTAATCTGTTCATTGCTTACATTCCATAAACATGCCTAAACCTTACAATAGTCAACAGCCTAGTGAGCGTGAATCTAATATTGCACAAAAAAAATATATGATCAATAACTGACCCAAAGTGGGACACTGATGCCAACACTGTGGGGGACCACACGAGTCCCACAATCCTTAAAAAAGGCAAACTAAAAAGCCAGATGCTGACCAAAGAAAGGTATTACAAAGCAATCCATAGTCCCCACCTAGTAATTATTTCTTTATTATTGAGCTGTACACCTGTTTTAGGATATAGGTCACAGCAACATATATCCCGTACTCCCCCAGCCTAAACATACAATATACAAATAAACATTGGAAATTCCACCTTCACATGATGTACTAACGGTACATAACAAATCTGGTTACTTCAGGTGAAATACCTTATAAGATAATACCCAGACAAACAGTTTCGAAGGGTTGAGGTCAAAGGTCAAAGTGGCATATTCTTGTATTTTGCGCTTTGCCATCCCAAGAGGATATTTGCACACCAAACGTAGTGAAATAGTTAAAGATATAGAGTGACAAAATTTTTCAAAGGATCAGGTAAAAAATCAAGCATAGGTTACAGTGATCTACTTTTTTTTTGTATTTTACATTCCATCATCCCAAGATAGACTTACATACATTTTTTTTTACTTAAGCTGAAATAGTACAGTGGAACCCACTTATTATGATATATCGGTTATTATGATATTTTCCCATGTACCGATTTTTTCTTTCTTTAACTAAGCAAAACAATATCGTTTATTATGATATGGTCAAAGGTAGGACCCCGCTTATTATTATATTTTTTCTGCCGTGAATGGATTTTATAAGGTAAAAACTGGACAATTACACAATAGGTCCGGCTAACTTTACATCGCCCGAGGTAATCATCTGTCCACTCAAGGTAAATTTTTCACACCTCGCTTCACCCCAGTAAGCGAAAACAATAGATTGACCATAGCTTGCTGGTTATACATTTTAGTCTTAACAAAACATGTGGTGCAGTAAATTGCTGTAGGACTGTATATCAAATTAAAAAAATTAGGACCACCAAACACATATTCCGAAAAGAAAACGAGCATGCCTTTCACAAATATTCACGGTTACCTTGACATGTCATGTGAGTAATCATACTAATTTCAAGGAAAATATTACTTCAGACGGAAGACCTGTGTTTTTAGTTATTTAAGTAATAGATTCTTAATTGTATTTCATTTCCCCATGTTTCTGTTCAAAAAGTGTCAAATTTGGGACATATCGCCCCCCGACAGCATGGTGCCGGATATTGATCCAAAGTTTACGTTGATGCTGTAAACAACTTATATTTCAACGGCTGCTTTATTTACAATTTTGACCATTTTTCTTTAAATACTATATTTGATTATTGTTAAAAAGGGAATATTTTGTGTTTTTAATTGTTATTGTTTCTTTGCAAGTTGATTTCACCGCACGATTTGCGAGGCATGTGATTGACACCTGATCGTAATTGACATCGTAAATTAAAAGTAGAATTCACATACTGATCATTACGACGACAAAATAAAAATGGCCCCATCAAAACTTAAATTGCATGTGCACAACTTCAGAGTGTGTGGATGCAAGATTTGTATACATATGGAATAACTGACTGAGCAACTGACTGAATGGACTAATGGACAGCAACCATATCAGAGAACAAGGCCATTTGATAAAGCCACCATCTGATTATGATGCTGGGCTTAAAAACTTAAATGTTGTAAAACTCCATTGTGGTAAAGTAAACAGTGCAAGAACTATGCAGTAGATTAATACTTTAATAGCACCTTACTAAAACTAATGTTGTCAGTTTTACGATTCTAATAACATAGACATTTTACCTCTTTTCACAGTAAACCTATTAGAAATGGCTTTGCTAAGCCTTGAACAAGAGCCTCACCTAAAGTTGGCTTTCTCCAGATCCATGAGATCATTGCCTTGGTGACCATAAAAATGGTCCTCTGTCACAACCTGAACATTCATATACAAGTGTGCCTCTGTTCTCTCTTTTCTCTTTTGCACTTCCATACGTCTGGAAATACATAAACAGTCGATACACAAACAAAGTATATAACTAATGTACCAATAACCTTAAGGAGGAGTCTGGACCATATCCGCAACCAAGACTTTAAATAGATGATGCTTTAGAAGAAGCATGCTTTCAGCAATTGTTCATATAATCGAGAAATCAAATCAATATTTACTACTACTACAAAGTATTCGAACTAATTAAAACAACATTCATAAGACAGGTTTATTATAACTTCAGTTTCAATCAGGGTCACAAATTATACATCATTTTGGCAAATATATACATATTTTCTCACCTTTCTTCTGCTAGTCTATCAATTAAGCATTGTGGAATATCTGACTCACTCATAACATGTAAAGACTCATCTGAAATGATAGAGGTGACAACTCAGTTAACATGATTGCCTTAATGACCAAAACAATATTAAGGTTATGGAAAAGTCAGGCAAGAAATACTACATGAAACATAGTTATCATCAGTGGACAACTTATTCATTCTGCAACAATTATATTCTAAAAGTCAACATTCGTTAAAATTCTTATGATTAAGACTTTTGAGGCAATGAAAATTTGAAGTGAAATATAAGTGACTTATGGAATAAATCTCATCATAAATAGGCCTATAAAGCCTTATCATAAAAGAGCTCATAAAACCTTATCATTATGGCAATTAATTTCATATATGTAAAAGAAACATGCACATATAAATGGATCAGTTTTTTTAATTTTGATATAGTCTTCAGTGGGAATTCTTCTGATTTGTTTTCCTCCAAAAAATTATTACTGATTAATGTGGATATAATTAAGGACATCATTGATTTGTCACTTCCGTGACTATAGCTGTTTAAGAAAAAACATTACTTGATAGACAATGAAGTATAAAAGAATAGATATAGACAAGCTTTGATCAATAGGAACACCACTACATAATAAGGCACAGTAAACTCACAACACACTTATCATATGCTGTACCATGGCTAATAAAGACATTTCAATATGATAAGAGATATGAGGCAAATTGAATTATTAAAATAAAATGGATGTGCTTTCAAAATTTCCTGAAAAACTTACTTATACAACTCTCTCGTATATACACCAACATATATGCATTTGTACAGTGTTTTACAGAAATCTCGTCATCATGTCCACCAAAATTTTTATCAACGGCCTCTTGTTTTGTACACCTGGACACGACATCATCATCAAATTTGCACCACTACAAAAAATTTCATAATACATCTTATATTTGTCCTGAACTGTCCACACACTTGCAATTAATAGGCCAAAATACACAAAACAAACAACTATACTTCTGAAGATTTAAATACTTATACACTCATTTTGGACCTAAAAAATCATCAACATTATTTTTATAACACAACATTCAATAGAACCCCATCTTCTCAAACTCACATTTCTCAAATACAATCAACGTTTTCTGGAAATGCTTCTTTTTTTTGTAAAGCTTGAAGAAGGATTTCAATTATCTTATGATAGCATTGAATCAAAATGTTCTCGTATTCAGATATATCTGTAGTCTCTTTCAGTTATTCTGTAAAATTGACTTTATACTGTATGGCAGACATTGCAAATACAGGTTTTAATAAGCAGAGCTGTTCTATGACATAATGTTCTTCCCAATTTCAAGATTGATACCTGATGATTTAAGACTTACCTTTGATTGATCAAACACCATATAATCCTCAAGTTACTGATCATGACCCTACAGGTTTTATCCAGAGTGTTTATGTATTTCAACATGGTCGATGTTCAACTAGCAATTTATGTAGAGGTTATAACCTAGGTAATGCATTATAATGTCAACATTATAAATACTATATGTACAGAAATATTGTGTCTGAATGCTGCAGCCTAGCCACAACAAGGAAGTACTCACTTTTTCATCACATTTTGGGTTAATATATACAACATAGTGGCCCCCATGGTTGTCGCCACTATGTACAAGCACAGCATGCAGAATGTAAGAGGCAGGAGTCTTTTCTTTCTCATGTAGAAATTGGTCCAGTTCTAACCGCTCAGGAAATTCAAATCTGAAGTAACAATTGACAGAATACAGTAATTTCTAAATATTCTTTAAACTGCCAAAAAAATATATGATACAAAGTGACTTCCTTCCCCACAGCACTTAAAAGTGTTAAAGTGTGACCTTGGCTCTAAAACTGCAGTTTTGCTGACAAAATGATGTTGGGGAGTGACCGACAATATCATGCTGCTAAAAGTCAGTAAACAGGAAAATTCACAATGTTGAGCCTCTCCATCCATAATTAAGATTGATGAAAGTTTAGCCAATTTTACCCCTTCAGACCCATAACATTGATTACACAATTTTTGGTTTGTCTAAGGCCATTGAAGCTTCCTACACAATTTTTGGTTTGTCTAAGGCCATTGAAGCTTCCTACACAATTTTTGGTTTGTCTAAGGCCATTGAAGCTTCCTACACAATTTTTGGTTTGTCTAAGGCCATTGAAGCTTCCTACACAATTTTTGGTTTGTCTAAGGCCATTGAAGCTTCCTACACAATTTTTGGTTTGTCTAAGGCCATTGAAGCTTCCTACACAATTTTTGGTTTGTCTAAGGCCATTGAAGCTTCCTACACAATTTTTGGTTTGTCTAAGGCCATTGAAGCTTCCTACACAATTTTTGGTTTGTCTAAGGCCATTGAAGCTTCCTACACAATTTTTGGTTTGTCTAAGGCCATTGAAGCTTCCTACACAATTTTTGGTTTGTCTAAGGCCATTGAAGCTTCTTATACAATTTTTGGTTTGTCTAAGGCCATTGAAGCTTTCTACACAATTTTTGGTTTGTCTAAGGCCATTGAAGCTTCCTACAAAATTTTCTTAACACTGGTTCAGAGCATTTTTTTCTTTCTCCAAAAGACAAAAGGCAATAGGTAAGTCAGATAAGAATTTGTCTCAGGTGACCAAACCCTTTTCATAATATAACAAGAAAACAAATTTTCATTGTGTCAATTATGATAATAAACAGTACCTATCGTTGATCTTGACATAGGCATCAGACATGGGGTCATACATGAATCGCAGTAGGTGTAAGTGGAGGACTGGAGGGAAACTGACAAATATCACACCTTTCTCTGACTCCTGGCAACAACAAAATCAACAAGTCAGTAACTAGAAGAGCAATATAACACTTATACAATTTCCTTTCATTAAAAGTTTTGAAATTCATTTTAAAAACTTAACAATTTTCAAATTTCCCTTAAAAAATGTTTGAACAGTTTTTACGAAATTTAGGTTTTGACAACATATAAACTTAGAAATGCATGGTTAGCTTGCCTGATTAAAACAAAATACACATTGGTTTAAAAAATAATATATGACATAGGTTTGAAAAAATGAAAGTGATTGCTACATTTTAGAAATATCAAGTATAAGAAATAATGAAAAGGTTGTATTCAAATGTTTGGCTTTTACCAAAGAAAGGATCAAAATTGTGCAAGAAAGCTAATTGAAAATCATACCTGAAGTCCAAACTCCCCAGCATCATATTTATTTTCTCCATCTAGTGTCTCCACTTTCACGTAGTCCTCAAAAGACTCCATCACTGCAAAATAAAATAAGGAAGGCTGAATAATTTTGCTGAATAAATCTTTAACTAGTGTATTTCCATTCCCGATTGTACAAATTAAGATAATATGAATGTATTAATTAGACAGGTGATAGCAATTTTGAATTATAGTTTTTCACTACAGATTTTCTTTGATATGGTTACACTTTCAATATATTTCCTTATGTGATAGAAAAGAAATGCTTTCACAACTCACCGTTTTTCTTTCCTTTCAGGTTTAGCTGAATGTCATAAAATGCTTCAACCTTCCGAGAAGTGCAATTCACATGTTTGCAACGAATGTATGACTGAAATATATATATATAGCTTCATGTTCATGACTTTTATAGTATATGAAATTGGTAAAAATCAGAAATGTGACAGTTGCCCCACTCCAATACTTAAGAATTAAAACAAGGTTACCAATGTCAATGATCATGGTTACGAATGCAGTGCGACATAAACTCATTAAGTTGCATAAGTGTATAAAGTTGAGTGACCCTAGCTGCAGTGTTTGTCCATAACTGACCTAAAATGCAAAATAGTTACTGAGGTCAAGATCACAATGATGTCCTGTAAAATATTTTACTTATAAAGGTGCATGAACGTGTGAGGGTTTCATGACCCTAGATGTATTACTAAGTCCATAACTGACATAAACACAAAAACTTAACTGTCTGGACATGAGTTTCGCCATACAAACCATGGAAACACTATATGCCAAACACCAATTTCTGCCAGGATAAAACCTTTTGACTACTACTTTCATGAGTAACATATCTGAAATACCATTATAGAAAAATAACTGAAAGTCAATTATCGTTAACACCCCTATTTGTTTCTAGACAACAACTAGAATTATGTCAGTGTGACATTAAAGCCGATCACCACTTTAAATTTAATTACTTCAGTAACACGTATATTTACTATAATACCTCAGATATGTGTTCTGTATTCTGCTAATCGAAAATCATGTCATGTGATGATGTTGACTTTGGAATTTCTAAAATCAATCACCTCTTAAATAATGCCTTAAAAACATTTCTCCCTCTCCTCTTTTGTGACGCATTGTTGTAATTTTCATTAATTAGCATCCTCCAATGATGTGACATGAGCATTTACATGTAGAATGGCAATAGGTGAATGGGTAATAAAGAATAGGTGCAGTTTGTGCTTGTGAAATGAAGGATAATTAACAGTAGTGGGAAAACATGCATGGAGAAAAGAGACATATTATACTCCTTTTATTTTTATTTCTTTTTTATTTATATTACAAGAGGCCCAGAGGGCCTGTATCATTCACCTGAATATGTTTAAAATAATTGTTATGAAGTAAAGATATAGCACTCCATGGTAGGTGCTGTAAGTACATATGAAATTTCATAAAGATCCATCCAGTACTTGAGATATAACAAATTTCAAACAGAGCCCCACCGCTATGCCCCTAGGGGGTCATACCCACCGTTTATACAAAATTGAGTCCCCTTGGCCAAAGGATGCTCGCGACTAAATAAGGATAAAATCCCTTAATCACGATGGTCGAAGAAGGATTTTAAAGGTTTAACCTCCAATTCTCCTATTGGACCCCGCCCTTCTGCCCCCTGGGAGACCACACCCACTGCTTATACAAAATTGAGTCTCCTTGGCCCAAGGATGCTCCAGACTAAATAAGGATGAAATCCCTTAATCCCTATGGTAAAAAAAGGATTTTAAAGGTTTTACCTCTATTTCCCCTATAGGGCCTAGCCCCCCCAGGTCCAAGGGGGGGCCACACCCACCGTTTATACAAAATTGGTTCCCCTTTACCCAAGGATGCTTCACACCAAATATGGACCAAATCTTTTCATTTCTACAGAAGAAGAAGGATTTTAAAGAATAACTTGCTATGTTCCCCTATTGGGCCCTGCCCCTCAGGCCCTTGGGTGGCCAAACCCACCGGTTATACAAAACTGAGTCCCCTTGGCCTAAGGATACTCCAGACCAAATTTAGTCAAAATCTACTTGGCCGTTCAGGACTAGTAGCGTTTTATGGGAAAAGTTGACGGACGGACGCTGCGGTATGGCATAAAAAATAATTATCAATATATGTAGTGACTTTATTTACTGTCATTGAATATACAATTCATCACAAAATCTCACAAATGTTCTTGGAATACATTTGAATTATTTTTCTCAACGCGACTTTACCAACATAAGAGTTATTTCCCTTACACCGGATTTGATAATATTTTGACACAGTGCGAATTCTTGTCAAACAGCAGCGGCAGTTGTGTCATGTTATTGAATTGTTACATTTTCATAAATGAATACACCAGAAATAGCATGCTGTGTTACAGAAATGTTTGATAAGCATACACAGTTCACATATCGTCTCGTCTCGGCCATGTCCGTGGCAACAACGATGGTTTATTACCGTTATCAACCTATAAGCACGATTCGTCATATTACGTTCCCTTTTGAAACATCAAAATAGAGGTTTTACTTCATCACTCATATGGTTTATAAGTATATATATTTACTTTTTCCTTGTACTTACAAAATATAAAAAGCTAGACCGTACAGAGAGCGTCAATGCTCGACAGTCTTCACATGTGCTTTCTCGAATTAGAGTCACTAAAACAAACACTCCTCAATCCGAGTTGCTAAAACGCTCAAATCCAGTGCACGAATTTCACTACCACAACACTTGTAGAATGCACCGGAGATAAACAGTTTGTGTGGAGACACAGGTGAGTGTCAGATTCTACTTTCTATTTATGATAACGAAACTATATAGTGGAGGCATGCAAGACTGAATTATGCTCACGCAACCCGAATGGAAGTTGGTCCATCATTTCGTTCTCTGGACAGAATCAACAAGCCGCTCGGCTCTCGCCAAGAGTGGATTAAACAAGAGGTCTATGGGCCTAAACGGTCACCTGAGTCTACAGTATTTATTTTTGTTGTTGAAATATGTACCAATTTGAGTACAAAATAGTTAAGTATAACGTTAACTTAAGTTTGTCAGGACCATGAGCTGATCATTCCTAGACCGAGTTTCAGTTAAATCAGCCTATTAGAACTTGTTTTTAAGTTTGAAATACCTTTTTCAAAATGGCGACCGTGGTGTCCATATTTGATTTCTGATCGACCCGAAAAATAACAACACTTTGTCAGGACCATGAGTTGATCATTCCTACAAAGTTTCAGTTCAATCGGCCCAGTAGAACTTGACTTTAAGTTTGAATTATTTTTTCAAAATGGCGTCCGTGTCGGCCTTATTGGATTTCTGCTCGACCCGAAAAATAACAACACTTTGTCAGGACCATGAGTTGATCATTCCTACAAAGTTTCAGTTCAATCGGCCCAGTAGAACTTGACTTTAAGTTTGAATTATTTTTTCAAAATGGCGTCCGTGTCGGCCTTATTGGATTTCTGATCGACCTGAAAAATAACAACACTTGGTCAGGGAGATGTCAGTAACCTTCCCATGAAATATTAATGAAATCCCTTTGCCAGTATTTCAGCTTAAGTTGAAAATGTAAAATGTTAACGGACGACGGACGAAGACGGATAGCAATAGGTCACTTGAGCTCAGGTGACCTAAAAACTCAAATAAATGTGTCTCAGCAATGCATTTATACATCACTGCAGACAAAAGATAATTAAACAATTACTCACAAGCATTTTCCCTTCAAACAATCTTGGTATGGTTTGATCCACTACAGTTCCTTTCATCTTGCTCTCCATATTCTCCAACAACTGAAAACATGATTGTCATGTTGATTCACTTAGCTCTTTTGGATTTAAGCTATGTCAGTATCATAATGCAACTCCAATAAAGGCAAAAGGCACAAGGGCTTTAATGGTTACCTGACTTGTATTACGAGTTATTTTTTGTTGTCGAGACAGAAAGTGGAAATAATCATGTATACAAAGAAAGATGTGTATTACCTTCATGTCAGAATAACAAAACACAATGAAACTATTTAATATATTATTTTAGTTACAAGATAAAACATCTTAAGTCAGTTTACATTCCTCATGTAGATTTAACAGGCCCCGTCCCCAGGGCCAAACATTGAAACCCAGGGGAATGAAATTCACAACTTGTCATTGATGAAGAACCCACAGGCCTCCAGATTAATACTTAAAAATGGTTTTCATATGCTTAATTTCCATATCATTTCCATCCTTCAAGATTGCATGATAGCATTTTTGGTTCAGCACTCTGCCTCTAGCCCTAAGGTCTTTTTTTCATACTATCAAACTACCATTAAAAAAAAAATCCAGTCAAGTTTGAATGGTTTTTGAATGAAAATTAACAACTTACATGTAAATATTTTATTACCTAAACATGCATCAACAATAGCAAACCTGAAGGACCAGGGGACAGTTCTATTCATGAACTGAGGAAGACTATTTATTTGTCGAGTTTCTACATATCTCCTTCGAGTTTAAACAAACTTACCCATTCACATGCCCCCACCCCTTCTCCACACCCCAGGAGTTGGTCCAGATCAAAGCTGTTATACCATCTAAACACCATTCCATCATATAATTCCAATCAAGTTTTCATTTTTTTCCAGCAGGAAATGAACAGAACATAACCAAAACTGACATTTTTTCTCCTAAACTATGGTAAAATTACCACTCTTCAGTGGGGAAAATATCATGCAGGGGTAATGCAATTTACAGTTTAGTTCACAATCCAAAATACCTTTCCATCCTTTTAGTGTATTCAACTCTAGGACATCTGGGTGTAAGAAAGGAGATTTTGTGAAATAGTAATTTGGTCAACAATAATGGGAGGCTAGTTCAGAATAGAAAGCAGTTGCATAGAAGAGAAAAGGTGTAGACCATTTTAAGAAGTTATTTGATCTAGCATTTACAGGAAAATAAATAATCAAGAATTTTAACTGATGGCAAATGAGTATTCTTACCACTCTGCACAACTCTTGAACGTCATGTTGCATGAAGGTATCAAATGTTTCCCAGCTGAAATATAAATGCCACTATTACAAGAGGCACAATTCGTCTTGTATTGCTCACATCTGTGAGGCTCTGTCAATTTACTCACCTTGCAGGTCATGACTTGGGATATAAAAAAAAAATTCTATCAGAAAGTGGGCGGTATGTTTTAAGAGAGGTGGACATGTTTTGAAGAGTCTCCAACGTCTTGCAGGAGGGTTGGCATGTCTTACATCACTAAGACAGCTTATTTTTGTTACATTTCAACTTCACATTTACAAACATGTAACTTATATCTTTTTAAGACAGAGAAGCAGTATTTTATACAGACAAAAAAATAAAACCAATAACAACTTCCTTGGTTACTTTCTAGCAAAGAAACGTGATAAGTTATCAAAGTTTTATGAAGTCTCTGTTGTACAACAATGTACTTACCCAAATGATTTTGTAAGTTTCTTTGTGCCTACTGGTTTATCACTATATTGGAGTTCATAGAAGACTCTCTGCAGGGCGAGAGGTACACTCTTGGTCGAGTCATCACTCTCTGTTGGCATCTGGTACACAGCCTGGTCAACATCAAATATTCTACTTTGCATCTATAAACTCTGATATTCAATACAACCATTCCATATCTGACAGACTTTTATTTGGGCAGTATAGGTCACTTGACACGTATTTGAACAAGTTCCAGTTGACATTCAAGACACAATTTCAACAGCAGTAAAAATGATATTTTATAATAATTCTTAATGTAGCAAAAAAGAACTGTGTGATGAGAGTATCTTTGGGGCTGTCACAAAGTGCTTCATGACGTAAAGGTCTAAAAGATCATGATGCAATTTAATACACAAAACAATTCTGTCTGTGTAGCGATAATCAATAAAAGTGAAAACCCTAAAATACACTTCACTCTGGTTATCATACAAACATATTTTTTTCAAAGGAAATGCAAGTATAATAAGAACTGTTTAGGAATATGATCTGTAAATTCAAAGAATATTTGAAAAACAGTAAATTTTAAACCATTCTGAAAGCTGATATTTTCGAACCTTCAAGATATCTTCCTGCAAAATATGCCCATTTTAGAAATAGGACAGTTATATTTACACTGAATTTCAATACTAAAAGTGAATTCCACTTAATATCATTTGTCAGAAGAGAACATAATATCAAGCGACAGAATGACATCAAATGATTAGTTTTTCTGACATTATTTCATTTGTCAAAACTCAATTTACTACTTTCAAATGTCTAAGTTAAAACAGATGGTTAAATTAAGATTTGCTTCACAAACAATAAAAAGCTCCTCGGAAGCATGCAAGAATGCTAATTCAATGGACTTTCTAGAGAAAGTAAAATTTTCAAAGTTTTATTACAACAATTATCTACAGACAAGTGTTAATCACTTTTGCAAATATGACAATGAAAGAAACATTACAAAACTATGTGTAAAGACAGTACCTTCCGTAACCTGTTTGTAAAGTAGAGAGTCTGGAGAAGAGAATTCATGTAGCAAGTGGCACCCTGGTTCTTCAAGCCAACAAAACCTGTGTGCTTTTTGGAGTCCCAACTGCAAATAAAATACAAAATAGATATTTTTGACTGCAAGTACTTAAGGAATTTGACTGTTCATGTAAAGCAGATTTTAACAAATGGTAATCTCCTTCCATTCACACATGGGCCATCAAACTTTAAACCACAAAAAAAATACACCTCATTGTCTATGATGATGGATCTGTAAAATATACACTGTGAATTCTACTTTTTCAGATTTTATTGTCCAATATATCTGAAGCTAATATCAGCATATGTTCATGTCCCTGTCGAACTTGTCTGGTCATTCCAGTTACCCATTTTCTCTTTTGCCAGTTGCCCAAATCTTGTCCATTTTTCATATCATCACTGATCATGATAACAGCTGAATTACATGATCATCTTACTTGGGGATACTAATTCAATATGCTTTTAAATTGATAACTTAATATATGGTAAGAATCTTTAATATTTACATGTAACAAGCCATTCGGATTGATATGTCTACCCTGTGTGTCCCGCTTTGACCATCCATGCACATATCAGTGAAATAAATTCAATGTAAAAAGGCGACATACCGGTAAATGAAATGATATGAAGTTTGGTTGGTGTAGCACTTATAGTTTCAGAGAAACGAACTTAGTTTCAGAGAAACGAACTTAGTTTCAGAGAAACTAACTTAAAAGCAAAACCTTAATATCGATCAAGATGCTGACAAAGTCAATGGACCATGAAAGGTAGGCCGCATCCAGCATTTGATGCATAGGTTGAGAGTTAATACCTAAGATGCATCTATGGTCCAAGTTTGGTTGGTTTAGCATTTATACTTTCAGTGAAACTAACTTAAATGCAAAAACTTAATGTTGACGACGTCGTCAGCAGAAAAGTAACACCTTGGGCTTACTTCCGCTACTTCGTGGCGGCGAGACAATAATTCAGCAATTATGCCTTGTGCTGTCTTTGATGGGAATATTAACTTATCCCCTGTGATTGTTGAGAAGATGATAACCACAAACAAAACATTACTAACTGTTCCATGTCATTTGCACAAATCTTCATTAAATTTCTAACCGATTACCAGGATAGTCGAAGAATACAAGCATTAAAAGACAGTGTAATGATGGATATACTATACTATATGAGGTCATAAAAGTTCAACGTTACCTGACACCATGAGGGGCATCTGCTTTGACATAGACCTCTAGTGAAATCTTGTCATCCTTGACAAACCCCCGACTGGGATCCATAAGCTCCTACAAATAAAATTATTTTGCTATGACAAGTATTCATGAGTTTGCAAAGAAGCTATGCAGGCTTTTTTCTGAATATCAAAACTGAGAAAAGGGGCCTTTGATTATTTGATAGAAACTGTTCACATTCTCTTGTGTGTTAGACGTAGCTGTGACTTTGCATTTGAACATATAAATCTGACTTTTAACAGGGTTCCAGAGTTAGATGCCAGAAATATTTGTGTAAATCTTCACTACAGTCAGGAAGCTATGGACAAGCCAAATATTGATAGACAAATAGGCAGACAGGATGACATCAATGTATTCTCTGCCGGAGAGACATATAAATATGAAATAACCTGCTTTACATTATAAATATGAAGTTTCTATTGTAAATGAAAATATCTCCATTGTGCAAAAATATTGCCATGATTTCAAACTGTTTCCCCTGCGAATTGTCTGTGGCCTTGTCTGCCATGAGGAATATTTGTCTCACAGTTTCTGCTTTAGATGTAGGTACTTTCAGCTGTTTTAGAAACATTTATTCTTTTCCATCTTGTTGAAAAATTGCGATCACAATGTTGATTTTTAAATACTTTCAACAGAAATTTATTTTTATTTAAGTCAAAATGGAAAGGTTGGAAATAATACTATAACAATTCTGCCACTAGATCTTTCGTAGATACCAATATGACAAAATGAAAAACTCACATTCCAGGCCATGAAATGACTGTAACCCCAATCATTCTCCTTGTTGTAAAAAGAATGCTGGATTTCTGTAGAAAAAAACACCCAATTAATTCACTTAGATATATTGGTGAGGTAAACCCTTAACATGTGCAATCAAAGAAGAGGAGGCTAAAATGTGTTGGCCATAGCAAAATGATAACATTTTTTAATTTGAAATGGTCATTTTCAAATTTATTTTGAAATATGAAAGAAAAATCAAAATGATATCCCTCTACATCGATTAGTGAAAATTTCAAAAAGTTCCTTGAAAAACTTGAACATCAGTTTTAAAGCAAAATGTTAAGTCAAAACATTTGGGAAAATTAAAACTAATTTCAACATTTGACTTTCATTAATCACAACTTAACCCCAGAATGAGATGGATGTATGTATTATTTATAACAGTAAGTGCGTTGGATGTTTATTTATGTGGGAAGTTTACAGTATGGCCTCTTATGAACTTTTAAGGTATTCTCTATAAATGTTTGTGCATTACATGAAATTGTGTTCAGTGGTTTAGACAAAAAAAATTTTGAACAGTTTGATGATGGATTGATGACGGATGCCACAGTATGCCACGCCTTCAGAACAGGTTAGCCAAATATATTTCATATCACTAGCAGTGGTGGAGTATCACAATTACTCCTTAAAAAGCATCCTCAGTCTGTTTTGTAGTGGATTATAAACAGATATTAGAGTTTTTCCTATCTGTATTGTGAAGTATAGTACTTATACCCAAACTTTCCTTATCTATATTATAACATGTTTTTGTTGAGAATAATACTTACTTCTACTAAAGTTTTCCCCATCTGTGTTGTGGTTGAGTATTTTCAGTGTTGCTGAAGCATTGCATGACCAGGACCTAAACAAAGTATCACATATAATCAAAATCATAAGACAAGCGTAACTGTAGTTCATCTGATACAGTAACAATACTAGTATCTCAGGGACATATTCAGAATTCTTCTGATGTATTCTGGTAACAAAACATGAATATATTGAAATTCAAGCATGAGAAACAACATTTGTACAGATCAATTTTCTGGGATGATGTGAAAGGGGAAAGCAAATTGTACATGTCATTAATCATGTAAAGCCTTAATTGCTAATAGGAATTGTTTCCTGCTGCATATATTTCAAACCAGAACGACTTTTGCGTGCAGGTTGAGCCAATCAGGGTTCTCCCCAGGCCATTTAGCTGATACGGAACCGTATCAGCTTCAGGTAGAAATCCACCATATCGTATCAGCTTAACTGACCATATCACCTTAAACTGTATCATCTTGTTATTTGTACTGAGGGGGTCTTCCACACAAGAATTTGACACTGAATAAATAACAAGAGGCCCAATGGGCCTGCATCGCTCACCTGGTATAAAACTCACACTTGTAACCTTAAAAGTGATCTAAAATAAAGCTACAGGCAAAATATCAGTATTTATGATTAAGATTCGTTCAAAAGACCCTGTTTTTTTTTTAAAAAACATTTCACCCCTGTGATTGAAAGTTGAACAAAGTCATTATGTTGAACACATTGTATAGCCTTTCATCTCAGGATGCAACTTGCAAAGTATAAACATCCTGGGACCGAGGGTTATTCATAAGAGGTTGTTTAAAGATTTTAAACAAATTTGACCCCTGTGACCTTGAATATAAGTCAAAGTCATTCACTTTAACAAACATAGTAGTCCTTGATCCCAGCATATGCTACTAACTAAATATCAACATCCTGAGCCTTTTGGTTATTCAGAACAAGTTGTTGAAATATTTTAAACATATTTGCTCCTTGTGACCTTGAATATGATTCAAGGTCATACATTTAAACAAACTTGGTAGCCCTTGATCCTAGTATGCTACTGACTAAATATCATCACCCAGGGCATTTTGGTTATTCAGAAGAAGTTGTTTAAAGTTTTTAACATATTTGACCCCTGTGACCTTGAATATGGGTGAAGGTCATTTATTTGAACAAACTTTGTAGCCCTTTATCTCAGCATGCTACTGGCCAAATATCATTACCCTGGGCATTTTGGTTATTGAGAAGAAGTTGTTTAAAGTTTTTAACATATTTGACCCCTGTGACCTTGAATATGGGTGAAGGTCATTCATTTGAACAAACTTTGTAGCCCTTCATCTCAGCATGCTACTGGCCAAATATCATCACCCTGGGCATTTTGCTTATTCAGAAGAAGTTATTCAAAGTTTTTTTAAGACAATTGACCCCTGTGACCTTGAATATAATTGAAGGTCATTCATTTGAACAAACCTTGTAGCCCTTCACCCTAGCATGCTACTGACCAAATATCATCTCCCTGGGCAGTTTGGTTATTGAGAAGAAGTTGTTTGAAGTTTTTAACATACTTGACCCCTGTGACCTTGAAAATAGATGAAGGTCATTAATTTTAACAAACTTTGTAGCCCTTCATCCAAGTTTGCTATTGGCCAAATATCATCACCCTAGGCCTTTCGGTTATTAAGAAGAAGTCGTTTAAAGTAAAATATTGACGCCGGACGGACGCCGCACCACGGCATAAGCTCACTTGGCACTTCGTGCCAGGTGAGCTAACAAGGATGCCCCAAGTCCAGTAATGACCCAATATGTCAGTTGCACGGTGGTTTGAGCCTCAGGGGGCTGTAATTAGCGGGGGAGGGGACCTGAGGCCAAATCCACAGGTGTTCGGCAGGCATGCTCACTCGAGTATAAATAAATTACCACTGGGTCCTCTAACATGATCAATAGGTGTTTAATTGAGGAAACAACTGTAAGACTTGAAAACAAACACTTGATCAGGCTTTTAAGTATTTATTTACTCACATTTGATTGTATTTGACAACGCTGAAACAGCGTGTGTATTCAGTTAGTGATGGTCGCCATCTTTGATTGTGTAAAGTACAAAACAAAAAGCGGAATGAAAATCCGGAGTTGTTATTTTTATAGGAAGGGCCCAAATAAAAAAGCTGTTTAAACCTTCAATCAAATTTACTGCCAAACAGTTTTAAAAGAAATTTTGTTACTGTAAATTTTAGTTAAACATTTTCTCTTACCATAATAGTAAATGGGAGATGACATTTTTCATTGATTGTCTCCCCTATATGCAACATTAAAAACTTTTAAATAATTCTTCTTTAAATTATTTTTAAAGAGGATAAACTGAGGATACAATTATAAAAAAACACCCTCATATGTCATATATGGTATTCAAAGTACAAAACCGATACACATTTTAATAAATCGCTTGTAAAACAAGAGGCCCAGAGGGCCTGTATCGCTCACCTGAATATAATTAAAGTGATTGGTATGAAGTAAAGATATAGCACTCCATGGTAGGTGCTGTTAGTACATATGAAATTTCAGAAAGATCCATCCAGTTCTTGAGATATAGAGAACAAACTTCAAACAGAGCCCCACCCCTATGCCCCTACGGGGGTCATACCCACCAATTATACAAAATTGAGTCACCGTCACCCAAGGATGCTCCAACCTAAATAAGGATAAAATCCCTTAATCCTGATGGTCTGAAAAGCATTTTAAAGGTTTTACCTCTATTTTTCCTATTGGGCCCCGCCCTTCTGCCCCACCCCCCTCGGAGACCACACCTACTGCTTATACAAAATTGAGTCCCCTTGGCCCTAGGATGCTCCAGACTTAATAAGGATAAAATCCCTTAATCCCTATGGCAGAAGAAGGATTTTTAAAGGTTTTACCTCTATTTTCCCTATTGGGCCCCGCCTCTCTGCCTACAGCGGGGTCAGACACACTGTTTATACAAAATTTGTTCCCCTGAATGCTTCAGACCAAATATGGACAAAATCCTGCCATTCCTACCAAAGGAGAAGGATTTTGAAGATTTACGTCTATTTCCCCTATTGGGCCCCTCCCCTCAGGTCCCAAGGGTCCACACCCACCGTTTATACAAAATTGGTTCCCCACTACCCAATGATGCTCCACACCAAATATGGACCAAATCCTGTCATTCCTACAGAAGAAGAAGGATTTTAAAGAATAATTTGCGATATTTCCCCTATTGGGCCCCGCCCCTAAGCCCTCAGGGGGGCCAGACCCACCATTTATACAAACTTAGTTCCCCTTCCCACAAGGATGCTTTTGACCAAATATTGACCAAATCCTTTCATTCCTACAGAAGAAGGATTTTAAAGAATTTGCTATATTTCCCCTATTGGGCCCCACCCCTCAGCCCCCAGGGGGGCCAGACCCACCATTTATACAAACTTTGTTCCCCTTCCCCCAAGGATGCTTCTAACCAAATCCTTTCATTCCTTCTGAAGAAGAAGGATTTTTAAGAATAATTTGCTATATTTCCCCTATTTGGCCACGCCCCTCAGGCCCCTGGGGGGCCAGACCCACCATTTATACAAAATTGGTTCTTCTTCACCCAAGGATGCACCACACCAAATTTTGTTAAAATCTGCACAGTGGTTCATGACTAGTAGTGTAAAGTTGACGGATGACGGACGACGGTCGCTGCGGTATGGCATAAGCTCACCTTGGTCCTTCGGACCAGGTGAGCTAAAAAATAAAGTATGCCTTCTAATAGACTGTTGTACAACGTTGTAATTTTTTTGACAAATAGAAGTTTATCTTGGGGCATTGAATTCAAGCTTTGTTTACACATGAGGTTGTTGGAGCGTGATCAAACAATTTTTCCCTAATATCATACATCCGTGACATGTCGTAAAATTCAATTAATTGTGTCCGCGCAGTAAAATTCCCAATTAAAAAGGCACCGGTCCTTTAGAAAAAAAAATCCTGCCTCTCTCCCTAAATTTGATATGGTATTGTTCAGCATGCTACAGTGTTGTGTCCGGACCGGTCTTGAACGTCCGTTGAAAATGAAACATATCAGCTTAAAAAAATCTGGGGAGAACCAAGGGTGATCAATTGGCTCGCGAAATTGGGGAGAGCCCTGCCAATATGACTCCTCTGTACCAAATGACTAACCATTTCAGTAGGTCTTATTATTTAAGACCAAAATACTCACGCTGAATCCGAGTCTCCATTACATTGCACAAAGAATCCTAGTGTTTTCTGATTGTGTCTCTCTGGATTTTGGCTAAATCTTGGCATTATCATGATTTTCCTGAAATATACATGTATTTTAGAAACCAGTGAAAAAAATATTCATCACAAAAGCTTGAAAACAACAATCAAATGGTCTTAAAAGCTAATGAAATATGTCTGAAATATCACTCCAGCTAAACGATTTTATATCAAGCCTTATATAATGACTATATCTTATATGACACAATAATATGTTTAAACACGGAAAAGACCCAACTACTGCAAGGTAACGGTAAAATACATGTTTCTTTTATACATCGAAAAAAATAAGTTACATTCATCAATTTTTTAATCAACTCACCATGGTAAATTCCTGATCATGCAGAGAGGACTTAGAGTCGTCTCCTTCAGCTTACTGATATTGTCAACTATGAAGGAAAATGTAGCCTCTGCTCTGCTTTCATCTACACAAATAAAATGTCAAATTCAAACAGATGAAAGCACAAGTATCACTAATGTTCTATTTTGTTTTGTCCCAAGTATGCTCACAAACTCATTGAACACTTTCTGATTGTCTTGACGTATTAGCAGTAATTTTATGTTAAATGTGCTGTGGTAGCAAATTCTTACAAATGCATGTTCAGTCCTCTATCACCATAGTACTGACCCTCATCCATCTGTTGGTCTTCTTCATTGTCCTGGTGGTTGGTGGCCCCTATCCCTTGTATGTCTCCATTCACTGTGGTCAAGTTACTTTCAACTGCTCCCTCCTTACCCTCCTCTATAAAAACAAATAGAAAAAGCACACTTTCAAAATAGAAATGTTTCAGCAGCTGCAAAACCTGCCTTAAAACACATTATGACAAGCTGTGATGAATACTGATGATAATAACAGTTCATTTTTTGTATTTCTTGAATTTGTTCGGCACCCCTGTGGGCCCAGCTGAAAGTCTGGCTAGTGCTTGTAACATTTTGTCCTATTTATGCTGACTGTGCTATCGAGTGATACAAAAAAAGACTACTTTTAGCCCCAATTTAGAGTCTCAAATAGGTCCATTATTTTCATCTCGTGTGAAAATAACCAAAAATGTATCAGATTCAGTTGTGGATATATTATATAAGGTTAGAGAGAGTATATAGCACAAGCAGTTTAAAAGCACAATCAATTCATTTTCTAGCCGGTAAAACCAACACAAAGATCAATGAATCGGTTTGTTATGAAGGGCAACAAGGCCAAGAGTGATGATCTGTTTTGCATCCATAATGCATGACATTGATTTGTTGGTTTGTTAATTCGAACTGAAAGTAATACTGATGCAAACGTTAGTTTCATATGTAAAACCTGTCGAACCCTCTTTAGAAGCGTTGTCCATTTCCACATCTTGCTGTTCTGTTCCATCATTCACATGATTGTTCATGGTGTTTTTGGAGTCGTTTAAAGTGACCGTTCTGTTGTGATCTCGCCCGGGGCTTGATGGGCTTTTAGACGGGACGGTCACCTTTGCCTGTTTACTCACAATCCGCCCTATGTCTGCTGAATATCCCCGTGACGGGGATTCACAAGTAGAAAATCATGAGCGGTCTACAATGCTCATCACGAATGAAAATAAACAAGATGGCGTCGATCATTGAGGCTGATGGGATACCAATAGGCGAAAATTATCAATGCGGTTTTATAAACTTACCATCATTTCTTGATACTTTGGCGGTCATTATGTATTACTTTAACGTCTATTCTAATGTTTTAAGTGTCAATGACAATTTGAAATTATCATTTACACTTTTCCACACATTCCGGGAGGAACCGTCGGCCTTCGGCTAATTTCGTCACAATCAATCAGCCACTTTTTAATTAGTGCGCATGCTCAAACCAATACTTCCGTCGTACGGTGATAGGAAAGTTTAGCAGTTGTGCAAAAAAAAGAGGGATTATTCATGCTGATGTGTGGTTTATATTCACCTTTGTTGCTTTAACTTTGATACTTAGTATTCAATATGGCCCACGAAGAAGATAATGGCGCCGAACAATCATCAGAACATTGGTTTAATAGCTTTGAAGAGGAGTGTTTGGAAGAACTCGATGTAGAACCCAATATGGCGGAAACCCTTCAAGCACAGAGGGAATACGCAACACAAAAACTTTTTTTTCACTTCCAAAATTCTGCAACTTCTATAGCACAATTATACAAAGGTACTGAAAACGATTCATGTTTACAATATGTGATCACATTATTGTTCTTGTTATAGCAATATGGTTCGTGCAAATGTTTCAGTTTTGTTTTCCCGAAGTGCGTAATTTCATGATTTTCGAGAGACTGACCAAGGCGAATGAATTGCAGCTGATCGCGGCAGTCTTGACACTCACTGTAGAAATAAATGAAACGAAAAATACTTAGTGTGTGATCTATTTTCTAATATTTGGAATAACATATCAATATGTATTTAACTTTAAAAAAATAGCTTTGTCCTAAGCTTATTCTAATTTCTGAAAAATATTGGGTGTGGCATTTTTAATATGAATTAAATATGTAACTTCAGCATTTATGAATTTGATTCAAAAATCTGCTTAAACGATGTCAGAAATTTAGCATGGCAAAATTTAAAAAGGTGCCAAAAGCTTGTAACCTGATTTCCAATACCTGAAATATTCCTATAATTGAAGAGAATAGAAGAAAACAATGATGTGTGTATATATGTAAATAAGACAATGATGTACAACTTTTTTAAGAAATATTATAAATATAAATATGCGCAAACCCAAGTTCTTAAAAAAGGAAGAAACAAAAGGATGTTCTCACTAGCTAGCTGTGGCTATCTAATAACCAGAAAGACCGTGCGAACTGATTTCCCAGATGTTAATTTACAAATTTTCAAGGTTCTTAAATATGGCCAAATAAATTGCTTTTACTCCCATCATAATTGATGTAATTGTTAGTGGCAGATGTAAAAACAAGGTTCAGTTACGACAGTTAGGCTACCTGAAACACCCATATTTTTATACTTTTGATCTTACCAAAAAGCATGGTCACTGTACAGACTGCTAAAACTTGCCATAAAAAAAATCTTGGGCTCCAGAACTCTGATCCTTAGCCTGTTTATTGTCAGCAATCTAATGCTCTATAAAACACAGGGATTTGCTGCTGAATGGAATAATCCTGCATATGGAAATTATATTAAATTATAAACTGTACATGTAAACAATGTTTTTTAAATTTAAAGCATTAAAAACAAAAAAAAGGGTAATTCTTTAAACATTCAATTAAATGATAAAATGAGGTATGAGGGGTTGTGCCTACCATTAGCCTGTTAAACAATCAACAGTATCAATTAAATACCTCTTTCTACAAATTAATGTCTTCCTAAATCAACTTGTTTCAAAAACATATGTTCATGACTTTCTGTATTTTTAGCTCACATGGTGAGCTTATGCCATAATGCAGCATCCGGCCAAGTAGATTTTGACTAAATTAGGTTTGGAGCATCCTTAGACCAAGGGGACTTTTAATTTTGTAAAAACGGTGGGTGGGGGCCAAATTATGGAAATAGAGGTAAAACCTTCAAAATCTTTCTTCTACCGAAGGGATTTTCTTCTAATTTAATCTGGATCATTCTTGGGCCAAGTGGACACAATTTGTATAAACGGTAGGGTGTGGCCACCCTTGGGGCAGGGGGGGTGGCGAATAGGGAAAATAAAGGTAAAACCTTTAAAATCCTTCTTCTACAGTAGGGGTTAAGACATTTAATCCTAAATAAGTCAGGAGCATCCTTGTGCCAAGGGGACTCAATTTTGTATAATCAGTGAGTGTGGCCCTGAGGCAGAGGGTCTTTTTTAGTGAAATAGAGCAAATTCTACTGTAGGAACAACAGGATTTTTGTCCATATTTGGTATGAAGCACCCTTTGGTGAAGGGGAACCAACATTGTATAAATGATTGGTCAGCTGACCCCCCTGGGGGTAGAGAGGCGGGCCCAATAACGAATTTAGAGGAATAGCTTTAATATCCATTTTTTTTCGTATTTTGACCAAATTTGAAAAGTAGCATCCTATGGGGAAGGGAAATCAATTTTGTATAAACAGTGGGTGTGGCCCCCTTGGGGCCCGAGGGGTAGGGCCAATAGGGTTAATTTAGCAAATTCTTCTTCTGTAGGAATGACAGGATTTTGTCTATTTGGTCTTAAAGCATCCTTTGGTGAAGTTGGACTATATTTTGTATAAACGTTGGGTCTGACCACCTTCGGCAGGGGGGCGGGCCTAATAGTGGAAACATGGCAAATTCTTCAAAATACTTCTTCTTCTGTAGGAATGAAAGGATTTTGTCCAAATTTGGCAGGAAGCACCCTTGGGTGAAGGGAACTAATTTTGTATAAACTGGGTTTTAATCCCCTGGGGCAGAGAGGCAGGGCCAAATAGGGAAAATAGAAAAATAGGTTTAAAATCCTTTTTCTTTTTCTGTAGGAATGACAGGATTATGTCCATATTTGGTCTAAAGCATCCTTGGGTGAAGGGGAACTTATTTCGTATCAACGATGGGTCTGACCCCCCTGTGGGCAGAGGGGCAGGGCCCAATTGTGGAAACAAAGCAAATGATCAAAATCCTCCTTTTCCTGTAGGATGACCGGATTTTGTCCAATTGCATATAAATATAACCCCCGACTAACCATGTAAATAATACATGTACAGCAATGTCTGGCTATTTCAACTTAATTTTGCTAACATTTCCAGGTGAGCGATACAGGCCCTCTGGGCCTCTTGTATCTCTTCCAGCATGAAACAAAAACAGCTTGACTGAATTAATGGTAAATTTGAAACTGGAATGCATATTACATAAAAAGCAAATATGCCTAAAAATGAATGACAGAAATGTGTATGATGAGGGATTTTTTTTTTAGTTCAAGTACTAGATTGAATGGCTTGGAAATATTTAATATAAAAAATCCCAGTTATGCTATAACAGATAAGAAAAGATTGTTCAAAATACTATAATTTTTTCATAATGCTTAAGACAATAATGCTATTCGGTAATAAGCATAAATAAACAACAAACCTGCTTGGGGTCTCGTTGAATAATTTGGGATACCACTGAATGAATAGCAAAAACTACAAACTATCTTGTTTGTAAATCTGTATCAACTTGTATATATATAATAGTGAATCATTTCAAAATAAAATTGTTGTGTAAAGTATTATGTTAAAGGGAGTGCCTAGCTTATTTCATGGTTTGTTATAAAAGTTTTGAATGGCTTATACACTTGTAAAAACACTTGTATTTATAACACCTCCAGTAGCTAATAGGCCAAAGTCATGCTTCTCTGCTATTCTGGTATCTCGTTTAGTGGACAATCATGATGAGGTTTGGACAAGATTAATAAAGAAAATATGTTATTTGGTATTTGCCAAACACGGATTTATAATAGAATAGACAATGAGGTACTTTTGGTTCTGAAGTCATTCATCTACAAAACAGGTACATTGTAGATAACACAATACTCATTCAATAGAAATACTATATATGGTAAGGATCATTATACAGTATAAAAATATTCTTCATGTGGCAATAGGGTGGTGTGGGCTCAAAAATTTACAAATAAATGGGGAAAGTGGGGGGAAAATTGTTGTATTTACCTGAGTAATACAATTATCTTGCAAGTTACCTTTAGCTATGGAATTTCTATTGCATCATACTCTAATTATTAAATTGTGTTAAAAAAAAGAGATTGAAATCAGGCATGCAACCTTCCTGTCAGTGTGGTTTTTAATCAATTGTGACCGAAGTGGGGAAAACAAGAAACAGAATTTTGTTGACAAATTTGATGAAATAACAAAATCATGAAGATGTACATGTACAAAAAATCACATCACTTGCCCCACAGCTAATTTCTTATTTTCATTACCTTTGATACAGTTTTTATTAGTTCTTCTTCCTATTAGTTATGGGATACCCATCCCCTCTATTACTGTTATACCACTGTTGTTGTTGTTTTTTTAAAATATTTTTGACCTTTCTGTTTCAGATCGACACAGTGGGCTTTCATTGTTTATACCCTTTCAGAATGCTGCTGCATCTGTAACTAGTCTATATAAAGGTAATGTCTTTGTGTATATAATGCATAGTCAATGTTTTAGCTTTGTAATTTATGAAGAGTTGAAGATGCTACATGCAGATTTTTTTATACATGTGTGGCGGGTTGTTATTTCCCCAAAGGAAGTAGGAGTCAAATCTGATTCATACATTTCTTATTCCGATTCCTCAACCAAATCTGACTTCAACTTTGACACAACAGCTGATTCTTATAACATGCTTCTTACATGGTTCTCTGAGAATCTATGATCCCTCTCATCTTGATGCAGAACTGGCATGGCCCACTGTCTAGTAAATGGCATGTATAATTAAGATGGCTTCCTTCATCTGTCACTTGAACAGGTTTCTCCTTTTCCAACACTTGGATGTGTAGCATGATCTGTGATTGTTGCATATTTATGACCAGGTATTAAAGTGAATTCAAATTGATTTGTTAATGTCACCATCAGGCGAGTAAAGTTTACATTCATGTCTGTAACCCATGATTGATAGATAGGTACATGTATGGTAGCAAAGTGTTGGAAAAGGAGAAACCTGTTCAACTTTTCAACATCATTTATCTGTCTGTGGGCTAATAATCTTTAAATACAAAGAAACTGTACAATCCTGATTTCAAAATTGAAAATTGGCTTTTTCGAAGACTAAAATGTTTCAACATTTTATTACAGATAGTGTAGATTCCTTAAGACGATGTGTAGATGTTGGTGTTCAAAGAGGTAGACAGCACAGAACAAAGGACATTGTTGCATGGGCAAAGAAGAAGCGAAGGCATATACGTAGAGAAGACTTGCTTGCCTTTCTTTGTGGAAAGTCTCCTCCCACTAGAAATCGTTTGTCTGGTCCACTAGTTCGCCATACCTCCTCTTCCCGACTTAGTGGCTTGGAGAGGTCTCATTCCCCACGGGTACCTGGCACAGAAGGATGTGAGCCACCAGCAGAGCCAGATCTACAAGCATTTAGAGAAGCCATTGCCATTCAAGGTAAACTGCCATAAATCACCAGAAACATTGGGAAAGTAGTCACTTTTACTGGTACTGTAATCTTATTGAACACCAGTTTTTAATGTTATTGTCAGGCCCCACTGTACTGAATGAAAGTTTTAAGATTAATCCCGATTGGTTTTAAACTCATCTGTCCTATGAATCCAGTGTCGAGAACCAACATCCAATAAGTGTAGAGAAATCTTATATTGTTCTAGGTTTCAGGAGGGTACCTAGTGGTATACAGAAGCCAACTTACAGGAAAATCTATTCCTGAATCCAGGTTTCCATAAATGTATTGGTGCTGACTATTTTCAATGTACTAGGCAGGCTGTTGTCCGAGTAAAACCTTCATACACAATATCTATGATGTAGAATAAGGTCATAGATATTGAGTAATGTTTCAAGTTACATGACTTTCATTGTTACTCCACTATCATCATGTAGCAGTCACCAAAATGCTGATCTGTGATGACAGCCTGCCTATACTAGTGGACTGAAACTTATCAGCAACAATACAGCTACTGAAACTTATCAGCTGTATGCAAACCTGGATTCAGGAGTTGCTTCTCTTTTTTATTTGATCATATATATGCCCTATGTTACATACATGGAGTGCAGTTTCAACTGGTGGCAATAAGGTAACATGGCATTGACTATAAGGTTGTGCTAGGACATAAACAGATTTTGCTTGTATGCATGAGACCGTATCTGGTTGTCTTGCTGTGGTTTTTAGTGTTGGCTACATATATAATGTGTATATTATGATTTTCTTAAGCAAGTGATAAGAGGAGTTATTTCATTACTGTAAACCTTTCTTTACAGGACTAAATGGTGCAATGTCAAACATCAGTGTGGACTACAATAGACCTCATGGTACACCTAGTACACAACTGCCTCGAAATAACAATATGGAGGAACTGAATCGCTTTATAATGGATGAAATTTCCCAAAATTACGATTCTTCACGAAAGAGGACATCCTCTCCTGATGTGCTAATGGACTCGCCATCCCGTAAAAGGAGTCGATTCAGCTGGAGGGATTAAGTGGGGGAAAATGCGCAATTTCCAATTTAAAGGAAACTCATTAGCAGATAATCTATTTAGAAACACAACTACTGTACTGTGAATGGGGATGTATCATTTCATCAAAACATTAAATGACTTGTCTATGTTATTTTTTTCTATGCTGAATTAAATTCATCCTGTCTATTTACTATGAAGCACCATTCAATTTTCAGTCAAATTTCCTGATAAATTTTGATACATGATATTCTTTTTCTTTTAATATCTTAAACATTCTTTGAATACTCTAAGCAATTTTGTAATAACATTTGGGTCATTTAAGACTTGTTGCCAAAAACTTTTCAAATCTACTCTCACTATTTTTTTTAAAGCAGTTTAAGCATAATTACTGAACCATTATAAAGGCTTTTTTGATACAGTCTAGAGGGAAAAAATATTTTTTACTCAAACAAGTGACTTTAAGTAAAAATCATTGAACCTTGACATTGTCATGAGTTTATGGGGAAAGGAATCCATATCTGTAGCTGAAACTGATTTAAAAATATTTTATCTTTTGTATAACAAGGGTTTTCACCATGTTTTCACAACCGATTTTAAGTTTTTAGAAGTAACTTGTTTTCAGTCTAAATGTGGCATATTAATTAAGTCAGATGTGATTTTATATATGCCTCAATCAGTTGGAACTGAAAGAAAATTATCAAGATTTTTTTTTATTTCACTTTAGAATATTTTCGTCCTACCATTATGACACACCTTTATAGATTAACACTTGAAGATATTGTGTTACCTAGATTAACAGTCAGTCATCGCCCACAGTCAAATATCTCTCAAAATAATTTGTTGTTTTGCTTTGTGAGTGAAATGTTTGCAGGTACATACAGATTTCATTTTAATAATATATATCCCCATTCCCATTCACATTTAAACCTACACAATGTAAGGTTGAGTTTGTTAGGAGGAGAGAATAATAATGTCTGTGATGTATATTTTATTCTGTATGTAACGCACAGCTAGTGTTCCTTTATACAGAGTCTGCCAAATATACCGTTTGATTTGTATTGCTGCATATAAAGAAAGAGCTAAAAAGTCTTTAAATTTTTTACGTATATATATATTTAACTCTGTATAGGAAAAGATTGTACCATGGGTTTACTGTGTAAACATAATCACATTAGATTGGTGCCACTGATGTGGCTTGTCCTCCGTACTGAGGTGAAAGATCGGATTGCATGCAACTGTGTGTGTGTGCGTGTTTTGTTTTACGTGATATATCTGATGTAGTAAAGCTGGTCAGACATGTTGTTATGGAATTCCATTTCTGAGTGTTATATCTTTAAATACATTGTAATTATCTGTTGTAAGTCATTGTTATAAAATATGTGGATGAAATAAAATAACAGTAATATCATTGAATTTTAGCATGTTTACAACTTTGAATTCTGATGGTGTAGAGTTAACATTATTATCTCCCATCCAGAAGCACTTTTTATGATAATTGTTTCTGGGTTAATTCTCCTGGGATGAAGGTTCAAAGAGATTGACTATGACAGTTGTTATGGCTGGAGATACAGGTATATTTTTTTTACCTGGTACTTGTCAGTTTAACTCCATGTACATTGATTTCCATGTAATTTAATTTGTATAGTCTTCTGATTCTTCAACAGAATAGGTGATTGTCTCTTCCTAATTTTGATTTTTTTCTTCTTCAGGATGAATTAATGATGCAGTGTATTTATAATTAGTGACCGTAAAACAAGCAAATAATGTTTTCAGCACTTTCATTTTATGGTTTTAAGATAAAATACAGACTTCATGTATCCAAAATTTAGTACTAAGTTTTGTCTTGAGAATGTTATTGACTCGATAAAGATCAGTTAATTTTAATATCTTTCCCCCCATTCTGTGCATGTGCATATTTGTAAAATATTTATGTGTTTTATTCAGTAAAAGGTTTTTTTGTTGATTCTTACTTGCATAATATGTACCTCTTTAGTTTATTCAGTTTGATGGAATAGAACAGGCAAGCAAAATATTTTGATACTGAACATCATTTTTCATTGTCAAAATGAACGAAATGAAGAGGGATCTTTATTGCCACAGGAAAGTCAGCTTTTTGTTTAAACAGTCTACACACACAAAACACAAACTTTTGGTTTTAGCTAAGGTTTTCATGGTGGTCTGTCCATGCAGGTTTTATATCGGGGCCAGTCAAGATTTGCAATTATTTTAAAATCTGCCTGCATCTGGTATTGTACAGAATTTTAAGAAATCATTTTGGTACCAAATTTATGTCAAAAAAGCTGCGCATGAACAGTTTGATCCTGCATGCCATCAATTTTAGACATGCACTTTTCAAAATTGAATTAAACGAAAGAAAATATTATTATAAGAATTAATAGTATCGTTATTATCGTGTATATTTTTATCTGGTCGTGCACAGTGATAGTGTAAACACTCCTCTATTGAGGTAGATTTACTCCGATATGATTATCTGTAGGTTTCTTTAAAATAGAATAAAAACATAAACTTTAATATATTGAATAATTGATAATAATATATAAAAAATGCTAAGAAATATATGCAATTGACAAGGACAATTTTGTGCAAAAGAGATCTTTGAAAAATACCCTTGTTGGCTAAACTTAAAAAATTACAAAAACTTAACAAAAATTGAAATATCCGAAATAGCTTCACCCACAATTCTTGTAAGTGGGTTTGTACTTTACAACATATTATATTATTTACAAATGTTTCTAGGCAATTCTGATTTGTGTTAGCAGATGATGTGTTACTCAATGGAATACTGTTCATCACTATATTTTTTGCACCTTACTTGACAACTTGGTCCGAATGTTTTATTTGCAGACACTGGAAATTGTGATTGAGCGGATCGTATTTCAGTTGTGATAGTTATTAATCTATCGAATAAATATTTGCAGAAGTTTAAAAATTTCAAAAAAAAAATGTAACCTACAAGTCTCCTCACAAACTAACTGGAAAATAGTCTCGTGAAAAGCAATTGATTTTACATTTTTGAGGGTGACTATTCTGAGGACTCGTAAGTTCAGATGGCATTAAGTAAAAGCACACAAAATGAAATATTGGTTTCGTCATTAAAGGTTTCTATTTCTTCAATCCAAGCTATACCACTGTAAAGCAATTATCTCGAGACATGTACTTACTTTGTACTTTCCTTACCTTATAAGGAGAAACAATTACAACTGGAAAAAAAATCTTGATAATATCTATTGAGCAGATCAAAATATTTATTCTTATTCATTCTGCTTATTTACATTCTTGTGAATTATACCTTTGAAGCACAGTTGTGGAAGATAAGTATTCAAGGAAGTTGATAAGGGTCTTCAATCCATCGCATCTTAAATATTTGTTTATATTTTCACTTCAGCATCTCCATCCCAAGTCCAACATCTTTTCTTCTCAAGGTTTGAGCAAGTTCTTTAAACTCAATTAATTTTGATAAAAATATTGTAATTATAGGAAAATTCTTTGGTATTTGAGACATTGTTGGTATATGCTAACTGATGAAATAGTCGTTTCTGATTAACATGAAAGTTAAAGATAACTTTATTTGTTGGAATGGCTTCAATGTCGTGAGGTACTAGGAGAAATGCGAGATAACATATGTGCAAGTTAATTCTAGATTATTCAAGTATGAGTTATTTATTTAAAAAATTGCTGACTTGCATCATTGATTTACTACAAGGCTTTTTGTGTGTGTTGTTTTTAAATTGCTACAGAGGTGAAGTGTAGTATACGGTATTCACAACACTGGCTATATTATATTGTTAGTTTGTTTGGTTAACATGAGCATCAGGCAGATAGTATAAGGTAAAGAAAGGTGTGTGATGGTGAATGAAAGAAAGAAGAAGGCTAAGGAAGGACTGTGTGATGGTGAATGAAAGAAAGAAGAAGGCTAAAGAAGGACTGTGTGATGGTGAATGAGGACTAAAGGAAAAGTATGGACTCTTTGTGAATGGAGTATAATTGTTTGTTTATTTAGTAAACATGATCAGTTCTGTTTTGTACTGAACAGGCTATGTTTATGGTGTAAATGATCTTAGGTTATCATTGGGTTCAGAGTAAGATATTATTTTGGTTGGAGATGAGTACCCTCTGTGTATTCATTCATGAAAGGATACATAAACTGTATTCTGTGGTAATAAATGATTGTAGATGTCATTTGTGTTATTTTATTTATAAAAGGGTTGTTTATAATAACTAGAGCAAAAAGTGCCCTCTAGGTTTAAAAAAGGGGGCATTTGCCATCAAGAGCCACCAATATGAATGTTTGAATTCTAACATTAGGGACATACATTTTTTAAGCATCAAAGTAATGATACTTCATCATTATCATGTACCTCTTGTTCAACTTATTCATTCTATATTAGGCCAAATTCAATGAATTTTAAAAGAATCTATAGGAAATACCTGCAGAAAGACTTTAATGTGGTTTGAAAAATGGGATAAGGGAGGGAATTCCTATTCCAGGATGTTCTTTTGGGGCAAAAAAAACAACATGACAAAGGTAATGATTTTGATTTTTCAGCAGACTAAGCATTCCAATGGGAACATGTACAGACTGCCATCATCTGGCAGATTGGTTTTCATATAAAGAACATATTGATGGATGATGTTTGACAGATGCCTGCTACAAGTACTTCTTTGAGCCAGATGAGCTTCAAATAAGGAAACAAATAACAAATCACATATTCATATGGTTTATTAGACAATGTGATACCATCAAATATCTCAAGACACTTCACATTCTATGCAAAGTTCGAAAGTGCCAAACTTATTTTTATACTGATCATAGCAATGAACTTCAATGTACACCGGTATATGGCAAGTACATTGTATACACATCTTGACATCATAAATCGATATTATTTCTATCACGCTGTATGGTAAACACATTTTAATTGCCTTAATAGTAATAATGGACAACATGTATTGACTTACATCTGTACATTATCAATAGTACAGATATTAAACAGCTGATACACTAACATAATTGTAATGTAGTATTGGTTGGCTGTGAATAGCAAGTTCACCATTAAGACATTCACATTACAGAAAAAATTGTGTTCAAAATTCTATGCCTACTTTGGTAAATACACTACATACAATATATGTTCGGTCATACCAAGCAGGAGAACCACCATACTGTCTCAAGTATTCAAACTCACAGCTTTCTCACAACACTTGAGTATCCAAATTCATCGCTCTCTAGGTATTCAAACCAAGAGCTCCTAGCTACACTCAATCTACACCCTCCTAAGTATTCAAACAAAGAATCTCTCAGTTAATTAACACCCTATAAGTATTCCAACCAAGAGCTCCTAGCTACACTCAATCTACACCCTCTTAAGTATTCAAACCAAGAATCTCTCAGTTAATTAACACCCTATAAGTATTCAAACCAAGAGCTCCTAGCTACACATCTGAGGTATTCAAACCAAGAACTCTCTCAATCTACACCCTCTAAGTATTCAAACCAAGAACTCTCTCAATCTACACCCTCTACATATTCAAACCAAGAACTCTCTCAATCTACACCCTCTAAGTATTCAAACCAAGAACTCTCTCAATCTACACCCTCTAAGTATTCCAACCAAGAACTCTCTCAATCTACACCCTCTAAGTATTCAAACCAAGCACTCTCTCATCTACACCCTCTAAGTATTCAAACCAAGAACTCTCTCAATTTACACCCTTGTCTTGTAAATAAAACCTACAACTTGGACTTTGAATCTCTTTGTTGTCGACATTCAACAACTGTAAATCTTGCTAATTTAATCGCAAATTTATATATTTATTTTTGGAAACTAATTTGAATGAATCATGATTGCAGCAAAAGAACAAGTCTTGCTATCAGCTTTACTGGGTATTTGCTGGATGAATGATTCATCTAGAAGTGATTAGTCCTGGAATTTAAGTGAAGTCAGCTTGTACCAATGTGAGATTCCTATTAGCTTTACAGTTGTACATTGGATACCACATGGTTATGTTAAGTAGGAAGGCTATATCCCTTTATTGTAGGAGTCACTTTAGCTAAGTAAAAGTCATATACTTCATCTTGGTACATTGTACATAACTCCAGAATTCCAGAGACCTTTTTGATGTTGAAAATGTTCAGATATTCATCAAAACACAAATATACCACAGTTAAAGCACTTACAAAATAAAAGCACTACTTGTAAAGTGTGTAGTTAATAGGAGCAAACATACATTATGTAATGTAACACAGCGCATGATTAATTAAATTTAAATCACTGCCTCCGCTAGGGATCGAACCCGGGACCTCTGGCTTACTAGTCTTACGCTCAACCGATCGAGCTAAAGAGAATTTCTCTATAGCCGAGGGATATATTGGCGCTAGTATTTACCAGGGTTACATACATGTACTCCCCTTCCAGGAAAGAACTCCATTCAAGTTTTTCCAGGGGTAAATACTAGCCGCAATATATCGCGCCCACATTGAATCATGCGCTCTGTTACATGTAGTACATATCCATTATACTTCACTAGTCATACAATATAACTACTTATTAATTGATTTGCATGTCAATGGATAGGGGAAGTTACTTGGCAGTGGTATGGAAAATGGAATGAAATCCAAAGGACCAGATCTGAGTTCCTGTAACGTTATCATTGTCACCAGGACGGTACAGTGACCATTGGCTGTGATCTGTGTTCCTGTATGGTTATTATTGTCACCAGGACAGTACAGTGACCATTGGCTGTGATCTGTGTTCCTGTAACGTTATCATTGTCACCAGGACAGTAGAGTGACCATTGGCTGTGATCTGTGTTCCGTTAACATTATCATTGTCACCAGGACGGTACAGTGACCATTGGCTGTGATCTGTGTTCCTGTAACGTTGTCCTTGTCACCAGGACGGTACAGTGACCATTGCCTGTGATCTGTGTTCCTGTAACGTTATCATTGGCACCAGGACGGAACAGTGACCATTGGCTGTTATCTGTGTTCCTGTAACGTTATCATTGTCACAAGGACGGTACAGTGACCATTGGCTGTGATCCGTGTTCCTGTAACGTTATCATTGTCACCAGGATGGTACAGTGGCCATTGGCTCTGATCTGTGTTCCTGTAACGTTATCAATGTCACCAGGACGGTAACGTTATCATTGGCACCAGGACGGTACAGTGACCATTGGCTGTGATCTGAGTTCCTGTAACGTTATCATTGTCACCAGGATGGTACAGTGGCCATTGGCTCTGATCTGTGTTCCTGTAACGTTATCAATGTCACCAGGACGGTAACGTTATCATTGTCACCAGGACGGTACAGAGACCATTGGCTGTGATCTGTGTTCCTGTAACGTTGTCCTTGTCACCAGGACGGTACAGTGACCATTGCCTGTGATCTGTGTTCCTGTAACGTTATCATTCTCACCAGGACGGTACAGTGACCATTGGCTGTGATCTGAGTTCCTGTAACGTTATCATTGTCACCAGGACGGGACAGTGACCATTGGCTGTGATCTGTGTTCCTGCAACGTTGTCATTGTCACCAGGACGGTACAGTGACCATTGCCTGTGATCTGTTTTCCTGTAACGTTATCATTGTCACCAGGACGGGACAGTGACCATTGGCTGTGATCTGTGTTCCTGCAACGTTATCATTGTCACCAGGACGGTACAGAGACCATTGGCTGTGATCTGTGTTCCTGTATGGTTATTATTGTCACCAGGACAGTACAGTGACAATTGGCTGTGATCTGTGTTCCTGTAACGTTGTCCTTGTCACCAGGACGGTACAGTGACCATTGCCTGTGATCTGTGTTCCTGTAACGTTATCAATGTCACCAGGACGGTAACGTTATCATTGGCACCAGGACGGTACAGTGACCATTGGCTGTGATCTGAGTTCCTGTAACGTTATCATTGTCACCAGGACAGTAGAGTGACCATTGGCTGTGATCTGTGTTCCGGTAACATTATCATTGTCACCAGGACGGTACAGTGACCATTGGCTGTGATGGTAAACTTGATGATCAGTCAGGCCATCAGATGAAGTATAACCAAGGCATATATAAAAGATGGACTAACAATGTTGAACAGATTTGAAATGAGAAATATAATTCATATCAGACAGCCTTTATCTTGCAGCTGATTATGGTGCTTGTTATTATCGTGGCAGTAATATGCAACTAAAAAAGATATGGTTGTTTTAAAATCTACAGAATGTACAAAATAAAGTGTGTGGGGGGGGGGGAAGAGAGAGAACTATTAGGAATGAGACGTATATAGCTTTTTGTTTTTGTTTGACAAAACTGATGTTCAAAGCCATGCCAATTCCCCTATTCCAGTATTGCAACTCCTCTATAGATATTATCCTTAACCCAGACATCAAAAGCCATTATACACCCGATTTATCCAAATTTTTACAATGGATAAACCCCCATAATCCTTCGTAACATCACTTGAAGAAAACATAACTTTCAGAAATCTTACTTGAGTTAAGTTTTATAGAACTATTGCAATGGCAAAAACAAACCACGCCTGACCTGATCTATCTATTTTAACTTGATACACTGTTTTTCTAATGGACTGATCAGACTGAGCTTTTTGAGGGAGTGCAGTCAAGGTACAGATCTATTGTGATTTACAGGGTTTTAAAAACTTCTATTTTCTGGTCATCGAATATTATTTTTCTCCACAAATTTAAAGCTGCCTAATGACTGATTTTCAGTCAACATGTCTTGAATAGTCACATTTTAAACGGGAACCAAGCGTTATGATTACAAATGGACATTGCCCTAATAAGGTCACACTAAATGTTACATCATACATGAAATCAGATATCACAGAAACAATAATGTCATAAAGTAAATATGTCCCTTTTCCTTTGTATTGTATAAGACAGCATTATATAGAAGGCAGTAATTGTAGGATTCTAGCTTGTGACATGCAATTGAACGAGAGGCCCAGAGGCCTCATTAGCTCACCTAACTATTTTGTATTGATACTATCGTTACTACATGTATATCAAGAGAATACGATAATTATTAGACAAGAACAGCCCTAACTCTGGTAATAGAGAGTCATTATATATACCCCTATTGGACCTTGTCACTGTTCGATGTCTAGTCCTGACTTTTATTTATACACCGATTCAACCAAATCAGGAAATCCCTTTGAAATAGACATTTATAAAGAATCTTTTATATCTATTTTCACTATATGACTCCATAATTGTGCTTCAAAGAGTTTAGGCTAAATAAGCGTTCCTTTACAGGTACTGGATGATAACAATTTTATAGATTAACCACTATTTCTTCTAGTAGGTCAAACTCCCCACTCTTCTGTTCTCATGGGGTCCACACTCTCCGTGTTCGAGTCCCATGGACAATTTTTTTTACATTTAATTTCTCATAAGGTTATGTCCCTCTACCCTCAGGGGAAGGCCAGACTATCAACTTACACAACAGTGAGTCCCCTTCACCAAAGATGCTCCATATCAAAGTATGTTAAAATCCTGTTAAAAAACATGTCTGGTCAAGTTACAGCCATGGTGATTTCTTACCAGTCTTTACAATTCAATCAATTAATAGTGTTTCAGCATATAGAATAGCAAATATATAACCATGATTACTGATGAAGTTATTTGAAGAGTAGAGCTATATATACATTTAAACTCTATCTAAATATTTAATATAGAATTTTGAATTTGTAACACTTGAAAATAAAATCTAATGAATTCCTTGGACAAATCACTAGGATACAATTTTCTTAAATGTGGTTGCAGAGTATATATAAAAACGTGTTAAGTGTTTTAAGTCCCAATGACTAAATGCCACCTGACAACATCTATAGCAGTTTCTTAGTTTACCTCAACTCTGTACCTTCTTTTGGATTTGCTAATAATAGTTTGAATATATAGGGTTTCCAGTGTATCAAAATTATATCTGCTTTATGCAGGTAACATGAACTTAGAAGTTATATCACCAGTCTGACTTATGTATTCCTTATTCGATCTGTACAGGAAACATGGAGTTATATCACCTTCTGAGTTTCATATTCCTGATCCGATCCATATATGTGACATGGAGTTATATCACCCATCTGGGTTTTATAATCCTGATCCAATATGTACAGGTAATATCAGCCAATGCTACCAGCATAAAATCATTTTTATATTATAAATGTAAAATAATCCATAATATCAGGGTAAATATTATTCATATATTCCTAAGAAAACAAAAGTAGATGTGCTACAATATATGAGATGTTTTGATCTTAAAGATTTTCCTGAAGCAATACATTTTATGCGAAGGCATCTTCAAGTACACATGACTTTACCTTTCCTTCATACATCTATAATGGATGAGCATAAAAAGTAGAGATTAATCTGTGGGTATTTGTAGAGAAATCACCAAATGTAGAACTTCAAATGATGTTTGTGCTGGTACATTTCTTGAGGTTGTCTATATATACATGTACCATACATACTATCTACATGACTATCAGCTTAGGAATGTCAGCATATCAGTAAATTAATACATTTATTTTACAAATACCATATTTAATGTATTAGCATAACATTATTGTTTTTACATTGGAACCTAGATCAGAATAAATCACATTCACTTTCAGATATGACACGAGCAAATTTTTCAATCGAGATTAATTAATTGATATATCAACGTTTTGCTTAGGGGATCTAGACAGAGGTAGGGAGGGGGATAGAGAGAAAAGGAGAGAAATAGCAGACAATAAGGATATTAATGGGATGTAGACAAAGGAACAGATGGCACAAAGATATCCTACTGCAGTACATAGGAATCTTGGTTGTTCAGGAGCAATGGAAAGAGTGTTAATGGAAAAGGGGTGTTAATGGTAAAGGGCCAGGTGTTAATGGTAAAGGGGTGTTAATGGTAAAGTAAAGGGGTGTTAATGTGTTAATGTTAAAGGGGTGTTAATGGTAAAGGGCCAGGTGTTAATGGTAAAGGGGTATTAATGGTAAAGGGTAACATGGTACATTTTTTGCTTCTTCTACACAGATTACACAAATTTTAAGTTAATCCAAGTAAGTGTTGCAGGTATTGTGTAACAAGTACCAAATTTAACAACCTACATAATCTGCAATTCACTGTTATAATAATTATAATTTGAGGTTCTTATATACCGCTTTATTACAACCTAGTTCGTAGGTCGTCTCAAAGCGGTTCACAAATTATTATCCGTTGTTATACGGCCTCTGCAACCAGCCAATACCTTTCTCAACAACCTGGGGAGCATACAGTCGGAGCTGCCATTTTGGTTTAATATGACAATAAAACGTTCATTTTTCATCTGAAAAAGTCAAAATACTTTATGATTGCAGAATGTGAACATATTCCCACATTAAACTGGACAAATATATACCATACACTCACTTTTTTTGGATGTTGTTTAGTATCAATGAAATGGGTTTGCTGTTAAAAAATAATAAGTATTTGTAGAGGGACTAAATCCTGACATGTCAAAGCTTACAAGAGGTGTTTAGGGGATAAGTTAAATGATTTGAGCAAATCTTATTTCTTTTTAGTATTTTAATGGAGGAAATGCATTAAAAGAAGAATGAAGTTAGAATTCAATGAAGACTTAAAAAATGAATGGTGTCATAAGTTTGGTAGAACAAATGAGTAAGTTTGGTAGAACGAATGAGATCTGTTCTTAAATAGAACTTGATTTATATGTATGAAATACCACAACTGCTTTCATAAACGCAATATATTGTGTAAAATCAAATTTTAAACACCATCTCAGTAATGTTCACTGAAAATGAAAATACTCAATAAAAATGGACACAAGCAAGATTGTCTCCCTTAGCTTATCAAGATACGCCTTATACTGTAGCACTTCCTTACTTGAGTAACATTTGTTTACAATTGCTTGGACCCGCCATATCATCGGCCTGTACAGACCCATCATTAGTCCTCTTTTTGGGTTTACGTTTTAGTCCTTTATCCCTTGGGGGTATATGTGGGGGACATGGCTGGAGAAGCCAGCTCACATTGTTTTCTAAAAAGTTTTTAAAACCAGGTGGCAGGTTTATCACTTTTAAAACATCCAAGTGATTTGGAATGACCTTGCGGAGAACTTGGCAGCACATGAACTGGAGGGAGGTTTGGAAGGAACAGCTACGAATCACCTTCATGCCACTGCGCGCTGCCGTTGATGATACTATTGGATACAGTATCTTACCATGGAGACCAGTATATGCCACACCTACAACATACATCATGGCCAATTACCTTGACTGCCATCTAAATAACATAGGCTACATTCGCATATCCCGGTTGAAACGGTACGTGTGGCGCAGAAATTTTCCTCGATAAACGAACACACATGGACCGATCTATAAGCAGAGCTAAAAATGCACAGTTTCGGAGAATAAAAAACAAATGTATCAAGAATATTATGCCCTTCTCTCACGCACCCACTGGATTACATAACGTATCTTAAAAACTACATGTGGCTTGATATTGTTTAAGAAAGAAATAACGCAAACTGGCAATAGTCAGCATTTTAGTTTCGGCCAGGTACGTCTGGACCCCTCAAACTACACGTGCCGAATTTTCCTAAGGTCAGCGTCAGTTCAGATCTGTACCTGTTGTTTTCTTTACAAGTTCGACCGTTTCAACCGAATACACGAATGTACCCATATTCAACTGCCTCCTCTTTTGAGCAAGTGCAATTATTTAAGTTCAAATTTTGTGAAGCTCGATTGCACTTGCCATAAAAAAAATCTTATATTTTAGTTTCAACAATATATTTCCAAGAAATAAAGACACGTTGGTCACAAAACAAAATGAAGCATGAAGAAAATAGACCTCTAAATCAATTATAGTGCTTATATATAATAAGAATAGAACTTGTCTAGAACAATTACAAATTACATTGAAATAGAAATATATATATATATATATATAAGAACCTCATAAGGAAAACTTATGCCAAGTTGTAGTCATTTACAGTAGCAGTTCCTGACAAGAATTTGAAATGTCTCAGTCAATCAGATGCCAGCGAGGCCATTTTGAATTTGTATCAACCCAAAGAGTAGTAGCAATTTGCTAGGAACTCATATGGAACGCTTTTATCAAGTTTAGAGTCGATGGCTGCAGCAGTTCACGAGGTGTTGAAAATGTATCAGCCAAAGGGGGCCTATGGCAGTAATTTTGAACTTGTCTAAAAAGTAAGTCCACTTTGTTGGGACCTTATAAGGAACAATTGTTCGAATGCAATTATTGAGAAGTTGATAATGTTTCAGCCTGTCAGGGATGAAGGTTGATATTTTGAATTTCAGAGTAGCCAAAAAAGTAACAACACTTTGTTAAGACCTTCATATGCTACATGTTAACTTAACCTTATGGCTTAGCTCCTTTTCTTTAAAATGAGTGTGTCAAATACCCCACGTCAACCTTACTTACCTAGTGGCCTCCTATTTTTGTAGAATGATAATGTTCCATGCCACATGTCAAGGTGAATGCCAATGATGGAGCCCTGACCAAACTTAGATGAATACTGTTCCTTGATACTTCGATGCTGTCTCATGCCTGTGTAAGACAGACCCCATGACTCGGAATCCTGGCCAATCATACTACAGAACATGTGGCGACACTTGTTCAGGTCAATGTGTTCTGTGCAAACACCAACCATCTGAAAAATAATGGGTTTTTTTTTAACAAACTCTTTCACATTAAAAATATCTATCTGTAGGCAGAACTTTATCTACAGAACAGAATATACAACAAATGTTTGTCAGTGCTTTTAATCTAAATCTAAATTCTGTTTGTATTACAAGATGTTGAAAAGTTCCATGGTCTAATTAAAAGCAGACATACAGCATTTTCTATCAATGTTCACATAATTCTGAAAATAATGAAAGTAGCATTACTAGGATTTGGTTAGAATCATTAACTAATCATTTGCAACAATGATTGAAAAAGTGTTTACTTAAATTAGATTTTAAGTTTGGAAATATTTTTCAAACAGTTGACAATGTTGGCCATATTGGATTTCTGATCGCTTTCAAAATAGTAATTTCAAATTGCATGAAAAAAATCATAGATTTTCTGTCGGCCACTTCAGCGTATATACGGTTTGGATTCATATCAGCTCAAAAATACCAAGTCTCCATCTCGGCATTGATCATTCCTATCACATTCCAGCAAAATTTGTTCTGTAATATTTTACTTTAAGTTATCTGATGGTAAAATTATATTTTCTAAATGACTGCCATGATGGATATATTGGAATTTAAAACTGCTTCAAAATGAAAAGAATGGTCAAGACCATGCACTGATCATTCTCCCTAACTTCTGGCTTGTTCAATTTAGTAGAATGTGTTTTAGTTTAAATAAATAGGTTAACAGATGATGCTCAATGTACAAAGACCAGCAGCATCAGTTCACAGGATTCTCGTGCAAGCCAAAATATATGCATCAGTTGCAAGGACACTTAACTTTTGTTTTTTATGGAAAACCTACACATTATAAAACTCATGAGGATTATGTTCTCTATCTATACGTTATACCAACAAATATTCCAATAATAATTTTCTAACCATATCAGTTCCATACACAGGTGTTGTCATTTTAATCTCCCAGTAATACTGCTCATTCTTAAGTGGCAGTGTGCCGCGTACAGCCGCTGTACCACAGCTGTAATCAATGTGGAACATCACTTCCCTCATGTCATCCTTCACAAAGCTAGCAGCAGATTTGGTTCCATCATCCCAACGCCATTCAAAATCTGAAAATATTCAATTAAAACAATTGCATTTTTTTTTAACATTGATATTTACAAATGCATGAGATAGATATTGGTCTGAATGATTCTATTTGGCAAAACTAATCCTTTATGTTCTTTTTCCACACACTGTAAATTACACATCCATGGTAAAAGCAACTCCATAAACCAACGTAAATTGCAACATAGTTCAGTGACAGTGAGAAAGACATGATGCTCATCACTGTACTAAGTATTGTGAAACCATATTGACGTACTATAATGATGAAGCCTGTAATGTTTTCCAAACTCTGAAATATTACAGAGCTGTATTTATTGTTTCTATTTGTCTGTTCAGAAGCACAATAAGATATGCCAAGAATGATACAGAAAATGATGAAGAAAAAGTGGAAAAGAAAAGACAATGGGCTTGCTCGATTTCCCGAACCAGGCACTCGCCAGATGACTGGCTAGGCGTGTCACTTGATTTGATTAAATCATTAATGTGACACAGAGTGTTATCTGCTGATGTGAAACTAAGATGACTCAATTTTAACAGTTCACAAGGTGAATAGACTTATCTATGTGTACCATCATACATCCTTTCCTACCAGGCAGTTTTTAAAATTACTCAATGAATAGTAGACCCATGTTGTAAGAACTGCAATAGGCAAAAGACTGACTTTAGCATCCTTTAACCTGGAAATATAAGGTTTCATTATATAATGAATCTATGGATGTGCCATTTCACTCTTTATATTCATATGCAAAATATATAAAAATAGAATATTATTTAACTTACTGTCTTGTTATTTTGGGAAAACATTATGGTTGAGTGCTCTCTAAAGCTGAATTTGAGAAGGATTTGGTTTGGTTTGATTTTATTTTTAACGTCCTATTAACAGCTAAGGTCATTTAAAGACATGACTCCATGTGTGTAGTGTATGCATGCTGTGTGTGCAGGAGACAGGGTATGTTTGGTGTATTGCCTCTTTGTGATAGCGCGGATCTGATGTTGACTTAATAGTGCTATCTCACTAAAATTCCATGGCGAAGGCACCCAGCACAGCATTCCGCCCGGTCACATTATATATACCGACAATGGTTGAACCAGTTGTTGTCATTCCCCTTAATGCTGAACGTTAGGCAGGGAATAACAACTACCATTTTTAAGGACTTATGGTGTGTCCCGGCCTGGGAACAGAACCCACTGCCTTCTTCACCTGGGCGAACACTCAACATGAAAGGCTTTTTAAGCGAAAAGTGAGGTACATGTATTGCCAAGCAAGGCCCTAGAAAATAAAAGGTACCATAGTAGAAAAAAAGATAAATATATAACAGTCAACATCTTACTAGTTTTATATTTTTTAATTATAAGGATGACTGAAACCTGAAATGTATATATACACAGTACATTAGTAAATTATTAGTTAATAAAGATCCCAAATATTGCAATGGGTGCAACAGCTTTATTTTGGTCACTTTTGTGTCCCCAATTTAGAGGGCACAAAAGCAATTCCCCCATTCTACAGGGGTTGCCACGTTAGTCACCTCTTACGATGCATGCAGTTGGTAACAGCTAGCTGCAATAATGTAACTTTCTGACAACGTTTTTTTTTTATATATTGCGTGGTCAGAGCTACGAAGCGGTCCTATGCCAACTAATGGAGCAAAATCAAAAGTGTTAATCTGTAATATTACATATAATTCACGCCTCATATGAGTAAATATTGCATAATTATTGAAAAAACGAATGCTTACTAATAAAAAAACTCTTTCACAAAATTAGCCAAGTCTGTCATGGAAAAAATAGAAACGACCGCCATGACGAATCATGTGTGATGTTATCTCCTTTATCCTTTCTATGTATGGCCTGCATGGCCAAATAAAGTATTACTACTGATTCCGCCATGTTTACTTCAATTTCCATATTGGGTCATATCACCCATATATACATAGATGTCTGACCTATATCCGAAGAGATACAAAGTTTCCAAAATGGTGGTCAATTCAAATTTTACTTCCCCTAGAGACATTAGCTTGATAATTTAACGACTTTTAGGGCAGAGTTTCACTTGAAGGTATATAGGACATCAACAGAAATATTTTACATTACAAACACACTTATGGATGCAGACCAATGTGCTGTCCGTTAATTCCAAAATCGGCCCGGTGTGATTCACACCGAGTTTGCTCCATTACAAGGCATGTGAGCGATTTAATACCCGGCAGGGTATTAATGATAGTAATAGGTAACAGCATGTATATTATTTTCTTGATCCCCAACCTGCATGGGTGTTTGAGAAGGGAGATAACTCTAATTCAAATAGCAAATATAGAAAAGAGAAGCATGCATCCTTAACATCTGTGGTTCAAATAAAGAGAAAGTAACAGTGAACTCAAACTTAGATAAATGTTAATACTTCGACCTATTGTTTTTTCAATGCTGTGGCAGTACAATGTACATGCTGATTGTACAAGGAAATGAAATGCATGGGCTGTCTACCCGGTCCGACAATATACATATTTTTTGATCTAGCAGTAAAGTAGTATAGTAACTTACATGTGTCATCTTCTCCACATTTGCAGGATTTGTCTAAACCTTTCTTGTAGCATTCACAATAAGCGTCTCCTTTTAATTTTACATTCATATGCCTTGCTGTATTTGCTGAAGTCGAGTCCATTTCATCCTCAGATTGGTCCGTACTAGCGTCCTTGTCACTCTCCTGGGAATCTAGCGACTCGGACAAGGAGGGGGACTTTGAACATGATGCTTGCTCCTCTGGGTCACCGTCCCTTTCCATTACATATGTTGAAAATCGTGAAACAACGTCAGATTCACATTTTTCATCTAAAAGTCACCGACGCCATGACAGCTTAAGCGTCCATGTGACTCAGTTCAACTAAGTATCCACAGAGCTATGCAAGTTAAGCGTTCATAGGTTATTAAAAAAATCAAAACAGAAAGTATATTCATATTGTTTACTTCCGGCGAACACATGACTCGGTGACTCCTCAGCCATCAATTGGTAGATTGCAGGTTTGTAGTTGACTTTGCTCCGTACATGTACGCCAAGAGCAAATAACAGTACTAACATTTTCCATTAAATATATACTGCAACGGTCACAGGGACACAAATGTACCGTGGTGACACTATAATCTGATAATCTTGTGATTTCTGTTTAGTCTATTGATTAACAGATAACTGTAAACAGTGTAAAGAAGACGTGTACCAAATGATTACAGCACTGGGCTCATTACCCAACTTGTTCTGCTGAAGTCTCTAAAACAAACAAGCATAACAATAATGATTTGTGTTTCACTTTACTGCCAACTTTGGTCTTGGTAATTTTTGACGCTAGCTAGATTTATGCAGAAAATCAGAGTACTTATGCAGGTCCAGTTNTTAAAGCAAAGTCGCATAAAACAATAAGGTTTATGGTAATGTTGACTACAAAGAGCATACAGTTAGATGTTTATTTTCATTTTTCATAAATGTAAAATTTCCGATTTTTTTACATCATTATTTTTTGAAAAGAATACTTATATTTAATGTCTTTTGTTATCAACCTAATGATACAATCTTCTTTTAAAAGCGACTTTGTTTCGTTTTCTTTAAAAAAAGAAAATCACTTGAAAATAGCTCAAAAGACCTATTTCAGATAGGTCAATAGAGCTATTGTAGGTCTTTACAGCTATATAGCTCAGTCGGCAGAGTGTACTGGACCTGTTATGGTACATATATAAAAAAAAATATGGCATGTAGATAATATGGGATAAGCATAACACAAAAATTAGGATTTATTTACACTTTAGGTATACATATGTTTCACATTATTTGTAATCAAGTAAAGTGTTCAAACATCAGAAAACAGGTTTTTGATATATATGTGAATTTTCAAGGTAATATTTTCTTTTTTCAGGCACCTGCCAAAATGAAGATTTACCAGCATATATGACGTGATAGCTTCTAGTATGTCAGCAAGAGGATTGGTCTTTTCATCATCAAATATATATATATATACCCTAACTTTTAAAAATGGGAAATTTCACCAAGTTTCTTCTTTTACTATGGAAAAACTATGTCTTACAAAAGCGGAAGAAGATAGTGACAATTCTGGAAATAGGGATTCCTACTGTCTTCTCCTTGATCCTGATATTTGTTCGACTCAGAGTTGATGGTCAGCCAGTCCCAGATGCAGTTACTTGGACAGAATGTACAGCATTTAATAATTTAGACTTCAGGAAATTACCAACTAAGGTAGCCTATTCCCCAAACAACAGTATGACCCATGCAATCATCCAGAGAGCCAAGAAATATCTCCCTTATATAGACTGGGGTAAGCATAATGCTGTAAACATTATCATATAATAACAGCGGTAGGACATCTCTCTTCTAGTCTTACTAATGTCCCTGCTTCTCTAGCTTTAATTATTAACAATTCTGAAAATATGACAAAATTGTTTGCAGTATGGCTCTGCTGAATCAATGGGATGCTGCCATATGGATGTACTACATTAGACTGTGTTCTAGTGGAGTTTGTTATAGTATGGTTATGCTGCCATATGGATGTACTACATTAGTCTGTGTTCTAGTGGAGTTTGTTACAGTATGGCTATGCTGCCATATTGAGGTACTACATTAGACTGAGTTCTAGTGGAGTTTGTTATAGTATGGCTATGCTGCCATATGGATGTACTATACTAGACTGTGCTCTAGTGGAGTTTTGTTATAGTATGGCTATGCTGCCATATGGATGTACTACATTAGACTGTGCTCTAGTGGAGTTTGTTATAGTATGGCTATGCTGCCATATGATTGTACTACATTAGACTGTGCTCTAGTGGAGTTTGTTATAGTATGGCTATGCTGCCATATAGATGTACTTCATTAGACTGTGTTCTAGTGGAGTTTGTTATAGTATGGCTATGCTGCCATATGGATCTACTATATTAGACTGCTCTAGTGAAGTTTTGTTATAGTATGGCTATTCTGCCATATGGATGTACTATACTAGACACTGCTCTAGTGGAGTTTTGTTATAGCATGGCTATGCTGCCATATGGATGTGTTACTTATGGTATCACTGTACTGTAGTATGTTTTGCAGCAGTATCCTTGTACTGTAGTATGTTTTGCTGCAGTATCGCTGTACTGTAGTATGTTTTGCTGCAGTATTGCTGTACTGTAGTATGGTTTTTCTGCAGTATTGCTGTACTGTAGTATGTTTTGCTGCAGTATCCTTGTACTGTACTATGTGTTGATGCAGTATCCTTGTACTGAAGTATATTTTGCTGTAGTATTGCTGCACTGTAGTATGTTTTGCTGCAGTATTGCTGTACTGTAGTATGCTTTGCTGCAGTATTGCTGTACTGTAGTATGTTTTGCTGTAGTATCCTTGTACTCTAGTATGTTTTGCTGCAGTATTGCTGTACTGTAGTATGTTTTGCTGCAGTATTGCTGTACTGTAGTATGTTTTGCTACAGTATTGCTGTACTGTAGTATGTTTTGCTGCAGTATTGCTGTACTGAAGTATGTTTTGCTGTAGTATCCTTGTACTCTAGTATGTTTTGCTGTAGTATTGATGTACTGAAGTATGTTTTTTCTGCAGTATTGCTGTACTGAAGAATGATTTGCTGTGGTAATGCTGCACTGTAGGATGTTTCACTGTAGTATTGCTGTACTGTAGTATGTTTTGCTGTAGTATTGCTGCACTGTAGTATGTTTTTGCTGCAGTATTGCTGTACTGTAGTATGTTTTTTTGCAGTATTGCTGCACTGTAGTATGTTTTTCTGCAGTATTGCTGTACTGAAGTATGTTTTGCTGTAGTATCCTTGTACTCTAGTATGTTTTGCTGTAGTATTGATGTACTGAAGTATGTTTTTTTCTGCAGTATTGCTGCACTGTAGTATGTTTTGCTGTAGTATTGTTGCACTGAAGTATGATTTGCTGTAGTAATGCTGCACTGTAGTATGTTTTGCTGTAGTATTGCTGTACTGTAGTATGTTTTGCTGTAGTATTGTTGCACTGTAGTATGTTTTGCTGTAGTATTGCTGCACAGTAGTATGTTTTGCTGTAGTATTGCTGTACTGTAGTATGTTTTGCTGTAGTATTGCTGTACTGAAGTATGTTTTGCTGTAGTATCCTTGTACTCTAGTATGTTTTGCTGTAGTATTGATGTACTGAAGTATGTTTTTTTCTGCAGTATTGCTGCACTGTAGTATGTTTTTGCTGCGGTATTGCTGTACTGTAGTATGTTTTGCTGCAGTATTGCTGCACTGTAATATGTTTTGCTGCAGTATTGCTGTATTGTAATATGTTTTGCTGTAGTATTGCTGTACTGTAGTATGTTTTGCTGTAGTATTGCTGTACTGTAGTATGTTTTGCTGCAGTATTGCTGCACTGTAGTATGTTTTGCTGCAGTATTGCTGTACTGAAGTATGTTTTGCTGCAGTATCCTTGTACTGTAGTATGGACGTGCCTCACAGTATGACCTTTACTGAAGTAAGGTTGTGCTACAGTGTGGCGTTTCTAAATCATGGATATCCAGTGCTTCAGCTTTGATGCATTATGGATGTGTGACAATGTAGTTTTGTTGGGGTATCAACTGTATGGTTGTACTGCAGTATGGATGTGCTACAGCATTTGATTTGCTGCCGTATTGATATGCAGTAGAATGTTTTTTACTGGCCTAGAAGTTTAGGGGTCAGGGGAGGAGTATATGTTACTTCAAACAATACTTTATTTCAATTTTCTTCAAAAGGATTAAAAAACATCCTTATCAATAAGATATCTTTACTTTTTCATGGACTACTATTATCAGTAGCTTTTGTGTTGTTTTCGTAGATCATGGTTTCCAGACAGAAGCAGAGATGGTGGACTTTGTACAGTTTGTCAACAGAACTGGAAATATCACTTACGTTAACAACACTCGGGACTACCTGGGAGGAATTGCCTTCACTAACACATTCCCTACAGGAGCTATGCCACAGGACATACAGTATAAGATACGTCTGGACTCAGTACCAAGACTGGCACACTCACGCTTCCGTCTCAACCCATTTAAGATGGACACCAGTTGGTACACACAATTCATGTTTCCTGTTTATCAACGAGTTGGACCTCGAGAGATCGGTGAGAAATGTGGAGGGTCGCCAGGTAAGATGTTACTCCCACTGTGATAAGAAAATGGGAATAAAGTTTGATAGAAGATATGTGTTTGGATATGGGAGGGGAAAATGACGTGACTCAATTGTAAAATATTTATGTTAGATAGTTGAGAGTAATATCACATTTAAAATATTAATAAATTTCTTATCAAGAATGTTGGCATTGTACATTCATGTTACTGCCTTCACACACATTAAATGATTTGTATAAAAGTCCTGCTTCCTCACACCTATTTTCGACGTTCTTGGACAGGGCGTTTATATGTGGTGTCCTGTATATAAGAATTACTAGAGGAATCAGAAACCTTTTTTTATGCTCCCCAAAATAACTTTACAGCGCATATAGCCGCTGCTTCATCTCTCCATTTATGTGTCCAAATTGTATGTTCAAGCCAAAACTTGTGACTCGCTGAAGAAAGCTGAAAATAATTTCTGGACCATAAATTCTGATCCGCTGAAGGTAACTCAATGGAATTATGGGGGTGTCGCAAACCATAATTGGGTCTGTACGCCTAAGATCATGGTCATGGTTTTAAGTCAGATACATTCTCCATATCTTCTGCCTTGGATATATGTAGGATGGAAATGTGATGTGTCACATAATATTTTTGGGTTTGTATCATTACGCCTGAGGTCCACATCATACTGATGTCACATTTATTTCAGTCTTGTTGACCATTTTGGGGAGCATACTCCATAATTTTTTTATGATTTCTTATTTATAGACAAGTAGTCTTTATATGGAAAAACAGAAAGAAATTCCTGTACTAGAACATATACACAGTTGTTAGTTACAAGTACAGAGGTGTAGATGGATGAGAATGAGACATTTTAGTCCTTTTTGACTTTTCCAGGTTATGTTAGAGAAGGGTTTACAGCACTCCAGAATGCCATTAACAATGCAGTGATAGAGTTGCAAGGCGCCTTGAATAATGGTACTGATTCCAACAAGCATGTAGAGTTGGGCCTCCGACGACACCCTTACCCTCCCTACAATGACGACAACTTCGTCCTCGTTATACAGCAGCAATTTCCACTTGTCATCATGCTCAGCTTTGTGCTTGTCGCTCTCAATATTGTCAAGGACATAGTTCATGAAAAGGAAAAGAAACTCAAGGTCAGTGATATATTAAATTGTAGTGTTTACCTGCACGGTTTATCAAAATTCATGATACTGATGCTATTTAAAATAATACTGTATAACATATACTGTATACCTACTAAACAAAACAACTTCAGTAACCTTTTTCTTAAAAGTGTTCGATATTCAATTGTGGCATAGACAATGTGTACTGCATCCAACTGAGAATCCACCAACTGGTGTTTGAGTCGCATATAACACAGTACTCCAGTGTTCACAGGTAACTATGGCATTTAACACAGTAGTCCAGTGTTCAAAGGTAGCTATGACATATAACACAGTAGTCCAGTGTTCACAGGTAGCTATGACATATAACACAGTAGTCCAGTGTTCACGGGTAGCTATGACATATAACACAGTAGTCCAGTGTTCACAGGTAGCTATGACATATAACACAGTAGTCCAGTGTTCACGGGTAGCTATGACATATAACACAGTAGTCCAGTGTTCACGGGTAGCTATGACATATAACACAGTAGTCCAGTGTTCACGGGTAGCTATGACATATAACACAGTAGTCCAGTGTTCACGGGTAGCTATGACATATAACACAGTAGTCCAGTGTTCACGGGTAGCTATGACATATAACACAGTAGTCCAGTGTTCACGGGTAGCTATGACATATAACACAGTAGTCCAGTGTTCACGGGTAGCTATGACATATAACACAGTAGTCCAGTGTTCACGGGTAGCTATGACATATAACACAGTAGTCCAGTGTTCACGGGTAGCTATGACATATAACACAGTAGTCCAGTGTTCACGGGTAGCTATGACATATAACACAGTAGTCCAGTGTTCACGGGTAGCTATGACATATAACACAGTAGTCCAGTGTTCACGGGTAGCTATGACATATAACACAGTAGTCCAGTGTTCACGGGTAGCTATGACATATAACACAGTAGTCCAGTGTTCACGGGTAGCTATGACATATAACACAGTAGTCCAGTGTTCACGGGTAGCTATGACATATAACACAGTAGTCCAGTGTTCACGGGTAGCTATGACATATAACACAGTAGTCCAGTGTTCACGGGTAGCTATGACATATAACACAGTAGTCCAGTGTTCACGGGTAGCTATGACATATAACACAGTAGTCCAGTGTTCACGGGTAGCTATGACATATAACACAGTAGTCCAGTGTTCACGGGTAGCTATGACATATAACACAGTAGTCCAGTGTTCACGGGTAGCTATGACATATAACACAGTAGTCCAGTGTTCACGGGTAGCTATGACATATAACACAGTAGTCCAGTGTTCACGGGTAGCTATGACATATAACACAGTAGTCCAGTGTTCACGGGTAGCTATGACATATAACACAGTAGTCCAGTGTTCACGGGTAGCTATGACATATAACACAGTAGTCCAGTGTTCACGGGTAGCTATGACATATAACACAGTAGTCCAGTGTTCACGGGTAGCTATGACATATAACACAGTAGTCCAGTGTTCACGGGTAGCTATGACATATAACACAGTAGTCCAGTGTTCACGGGTAGCTATGACATATAACACAGTAGTCCAGTGTTCACAGGTAGCTATGACATATAACACAGTAGTCCAGTGTTCACAGGTAGCTATGACATATAACACAGTAGTCCAGTGTTCACTGGTAGCTATGACATCTAAAATTATACATACATTGCAAACACTGCAACATTAGTAAAGTATGCCCTAGTATGTACATTTAGGAAGAAGGTAACAGCAAAATTATCACCAAACCATCTAATTGGGAAACATCCAGGTCTTCCTTATAAACAGCATCAGCTTGCTATAGGAATGTTTGATGCTGGCAGCCTGTTATTGTTGCCATACATCAGATTGGTTTTTGTCCCTTAACGATAACATGGCTGAAAAGCAAATGTCAGGTGACAGGAATTCTAATTGAGAATGTTCCGGTTGTCCTTGGAAATCTTGTTATCATAATGTGACAACCTCCCAATGTTATCTATTTTTTTCAATAAAAAAAACAGCTGATTGGACCTTTTGTTCCACCATAATAAGGGAAATTTATTATCAAACTGTGCATATCCTGTCTTTGGATTGCCGTTATCCTTACATCACAGGTGTCTCTATGCCACATTCATTGTCAAGGGATACATAGACAGTGGAGTGAAAGATGAAAGTAACAAACAGATGATTGAACCTTTACAATTCAGTAATATACACAGTATGCCAAAAATGAATAACACTGCATCACACAGCTGTTTCGTCCTTCTAGAATTCATCGGTGATAAAGGGGCCAAAAAGTTGGACATCCAAGTAAATCAAAGCACTGTTGAAGTTATATTCACTGACAAATCAAGGTTCAGAGACGAGTTTGCAGATGGCTATATTTATAACCATCTTTATCTCTTGGTATAGTGACCAAGGGGTGAAAAGTTTTAACCAGCTAATGCATGCCTTTCAGTGTGATTGCTTTAGTTATGGGTAGGGGAGTTAAAACCTAACTGAAATCCCAGTGTTGTGGAAGTTGTTGAAGCTTTAATTGTTCCATTACTACAACAATGTTTTTAGCAGAACAATTCATGTCCACAGATACACAGTGTCCAGACTTGAGATTGTTAATAATTGGCTAATTTTGTTTATAAATGATTAAATACTACTAATCATAAAAACAAAAATAGTTTATATTCATGAAATAAAAAAAATCCTTATGTAAACTTTTACTAGTTGCTGAACTTATTTTGTTCCATGTAAAACATGATACCTTATTACTGTATAATATTATATTGTCTGTGTATTAACATATGCATTTACCATAGAATGCTGAAATGACCTGGTAGAAGTGACTGAGAACTAAGTAACTGTATTATCATCTTAAAAGGATTAAAAAAAGGGTGATGGGTATAGATCTGAGTTACTTTATTGCCTTACTTGATAAGAGTCAGTGAAGAAGATGGTTCTAAATCATTTTATTGTAACATTTATAAGGAATCAATGAAGATGATGGGTCTAAGTCACTGTATTATTCAACTTGTTAGGAGTCGATGAAGATGATGGGTGTTAGTCACTGTATTATTTAGCTTGTTAGGAGTCGATGAAGATGATGGGTGTCAGTCACTGTATTATTTATCTTGTTAGGAGTCGATGAAGGTGATGGGTCTAAGTCGCTGTATTATTCAACTTGTTAGGAGACAATGGAGATGATGGGTGTGAGTAACTGTATTATTTAACTTGTTAGGAGTCGATGAGGATGATGGATCAGAGTCACTGTATTATTTAACTTGTTAGGAGACAATGAAGATGATGGGTGTGAGTCACTGTATTATTTAACTTGTTAGGAGTCGATGAAGATGATGGGTGTCAGTCACTGTATTATTTAACTTGTTAGGAGTTGATGAAGATGATGGGTGTGAGTCACTGTATTATCTAACTTGTTAGGAGACGATGAAGATGATGTGTCTGAGTCACTGTATTATTTAACTTGTTAGGAGTCGATGAAGATGATGGGTGTGAGTAACTGGCTGCACTGGTCTGCCTGGTTCACCAAGTACTTCCTGTTCTTGTTGGTCACTGTGTCCATCATGACAGTATTCTTCTGTGTGAAAACAGACAAAGGACGAGTCATTGGTCTTACCGACCCCTCACTGCTCTTTGTCTTTCTTCTGCTGTATGCCATTGCAACAATTTCCTTCTGCTTTGCCATAAGTGTCTTCTTCAAGAAAGGTAAGTCTTGTTTAAACAAGTTGAGAGCACTATGGTTTGTCATATTGTTGTAAAGGATGTGATTGTGCCTGATACATTAAGTGCAGAATGATTACTAAGGCAGCAAATAAGAAATTTTGTTAAAAAGGAAGCATATTGTTGTAAAGGATGTGATTGTGCCTGATACATTCAGCACGGAATGATTACTAAGGCAGCAAATAAGAAATTTTGTGAAAACTTGTTAATATGAATACTTAACTTGCTAAAATACAAAATACATTTTAATGTTATAAGATTGATGAGGCTGAACTAGTTACAAACTGTAGCATAAGAATAACTTGTCTTCATCAACAGCTAATTCTGGAGCTGCAGCGGGTGGCATCCTCTTCTTCATCTCCTACGTACCATACTTTTTTCTGGAGCCTCGCTACAACACATTTACCTGGGGACAGAAGATAGCTGCATGTGCTGTATCTAACATAGCGATGGCATACGGGGGAGCAGTCATTGGCATGTTTGAAGGCACAGGTACTGGTATACTGTATACCAGGAAATATTCGCTGCTGTTTAATTTTCACCTTTTTAGCCCTTCGTAATGAGGACAAATATATCATTACAACGATCATTTGTTAACAACAAAATATGCATAATAATTAAAGGTGAATGGCTAATTTTAATATTGTGTAAAAATTGATTTTACCATTGAAAGGCAAAAATTTTACTGGGTGAAAATTTCCTGTTAGGTATACAGTATAGGAATGAAAACATTACATGGGGCTGGTAGTCAGTCCCTCAGACAAGGCTTTGCTTTTCAATGCTATTAAGTTTATATTAATATTATTTATATCAATACTAAGTTTAATTATCTGCCTTGATCCTTAAAATCAATTTGTTTTTTGAACTTTGACAATCAGTCTATGTTGAAATTTTTTATATATAGGCACTGGAGTGCAGTGGGACAACTTCACTAAGGGTGCATCTGTAGACGACACCTTTGCAATGTCTCACATAATGATCATGCTGGTGGTCGACTCAGTGGTATACAGCCTCATTACATTGTATTTGGAGGCTGTGTTTCCTGGCGAGTATGGTGTCCCTCAACCCTGGTACTTCTTTATTACTGTGAGTATACTACTACTTATAATAATTTTTACTCATACATATTACTCTCCAGTACATAAAATCAACAACCCTGGCCTGGTAACCTTATAAATTCTTCTATTTTCATGAAAGATAAATTTTCACATTAAATCACAGGGAGACTTATTTCTCATGAAACATTATCACGTCTCTGTTAAAGGTCAAACTTGACTATAGAAGGACTAGAAAATTCCAGATATATTTAAATGTGGGGATGAGACTAATAGAGCATAAGTAAGGGTGAAGTAAAAAGAAATAAAAGCTTCTTCTCTAGTGCTGTATTCATCAGCACTTTGAGTTTTGTATTTAGCAGGTCTGTGAATGACATTTATCGTACAGATTTAAAGTATAAAAGTGGTCATACTGGTTTAAAATGTTGTGTGACCTCGACTGTTGTAGAGGAACTACTGGTGCGGTACCTCGGCTGTTGAGGACATTCCTGATGACAAGAGAATCTGTATTGGCCAGGACCCTGATTACTTTGAGTCTGACCCTCATGGCATACCAGCAGGGATACAGATACGCAACCTCAGAAAGGTTGGCACACCATTAGCTTTCACTGTGTCAAACAAATTATCACTTGGTCTTGTATAATTATTCACTTTATTTTCTCCTCTCCTAACTTAAGATAATTTAATGGATGCTCGGAATTGTATGTCTACTTATCTGTTCCTTTCATGTAAGAAAAATAACATTTTTGGATGAATGTGGTAGATTTGATTATACAAGTGTGTGCAAGGATCTTTTGTTGATAGAAACATGTATTTGTGTTTACACAGGAGTTTGGTAAAGATGAGAAGCGGAATATTGCTGTTGCTGGGATGTCCCTGGACATGTATGATGGTCAGATAACTGTACTGTTGGGACACAATGGAGCGGGCAAAACCACTACCATGTCTATGTTAACAGGTATGTACAGGAGCAGGTCAAGGTCAGTGTTAACATGTGTGTATAGGAGCAGGTCAAGGTCAGTGTTAACAGATGTGTACAGGAGCAGGTAAAGGTCAGTGTTAACAGGTGTGTCAAGGAATAGGTCAAGGTAAGTGTGTACAAGAGCAGGTCAATGTCAGTGTTAACAGATGTGTACAGGAGCAGGTCAAGGTCAGTGTTAACAGATGTGTACAGGAGCAGTTAAAGGTCAGTGTTAACAGGTGTGTAAAGGAATAGGTCAAGGTAAGTGTGTACAGGAGCAGGTCAAGGTCAGTGTTAACAGATGTGTACAGAAGCAGGTCAAGGTCAGTTTTAACAGGGGTGCAAAGGAATAGGTCAAGGCAAGTGTGTGCAGGAGCAGGTCAAGGTCAGTGTTAACATGTGTGTACAGGAGCAGGTCAAGGTCTGTGTTAACAGGTGTGTACCGGAGCAGGTCAAGGTCAGTGTTAACAGATGTGTAACGGAATAGGTCAAGGTAAGTGTGTACAGAAGCAGGTCAAGGTCAGTTTTAACAGGTGTGCAAAGGAATAGGTCAAGGCAAGTGTGTACAGGAGCAGGTCAAGGTCAGTGTTAACATGTGTGCAAAGGAATAGGTCAAGGTAAGTGTGTACAGGAGCAGGTCAATGTCAGTGTTAACAGGTGTGCAAAGGAATAGGTCAAGGTAGGTGTTACAGAAGCAGGTCAAGGTCAGTGTTAACAGGTGTGCAAAGGAAAAGGTCAAGGTAAGTGTATACAGGAGCAGGTCAAGGTCAGTGTTAACAGGTGTGCAAAGGATTAGGTCAAGGTAAGTGTGTACAGGAGCAGGTCAAGGTCAGTGTTAACAGGTGTGCAAAGGAATAGGTCAAGGTAAGTGTGTACAAAAGCAGGTCAAGGTCAGTGTTAACAGATGTGCAAAGGAATAGGTCAAGGTCAGTGTTAACAGGTCAAGGTCAGTGTTGACAGGTCAAGGTCAGTGTTGACAGGTCAAGGTCAGTGTTAACAGGTCAAGGTCAGTGTTGTCAGGTCAAGGTTAGTGTTAACAGGTCAAGGTCAGTGTAAACAGTTATGTGAAGGAACAGGTCAAGGTCAGTGTTAACAAGTGTGTTAACAGGTATGTACAGGAAGAGGTAAAGTTCAGTGTTAACAGATGTGTGAAGGAACATATCAAGGTTAGTGTTAACAGCTGTGTACAGGAACAGATCAAGGTCAGTGTTAACATGTGTGTACAGGAACAGGTCAAATTCAGTGGTAACAGCGTTGTACAGGAAAAGGTCAAGGTCAGTGTTAACATCTGTGTTCAGGAACAGGTCAAGGTCAGTGTAAACAGTTGTGTAAAGGAAGAAGTCAAGGTCAGTGTTAACAGGTGTGTAAATGAACAGATCAAGGTCACTGTTATCAATGTGTGTAAGGGAACAGATCAAGGTCAGTGTTAACAGGTGTGTAAAGGATCAGATCAAGGTCACTGTTATCAATGTGTGTAAGGGAACAGATCAAGGTCAGTGTTAACAGGTGTGTAAATGAACAGATCAAAGTCACTGTTATCAGTCTGTAAAGGAACAAGTCAAGGTCATAGTTAACAGGTGTGTAAAAGAACAAGTCAAGGTCAATGTTAACAGGTAAAGATATGTGTTAACAGGTCAAGGTAAGTGTTTACAGGTGTGTTAACAGGTCAAGGTCAGTGTTAACAGGTCAATGTCAGTGTTAACAGGTGTATTAGCAGGGTTACAGGAACAGGTCAATGTTTATACGAACAGATGATATGATCTCAAGACTGGGTGTCATACTAATACAGTTTGAAGTAGAGAGTTATTTTGGTGACATTAACATAGTTAGTTTCATAAAGGTAGCCAGATTTCATGTCTCAGGATCTGCTATTTAAGTAGAGAGTTATTTTGGTGACATTAACATAGTTAGTATCATATAGGTAGCCAGATTTCATGTCTCAGGATCTGCTATTTAAAACTGTTTATGCTGTTGGACTTTTCAGATGAAATAACTTATGATAGTCCACCATAGAAAGTAATGTAGCTATGCTAGAACTAAACTCCAGATTGGTTACATTTCAGGGTTCATCCCCCCGACTGGTGGCACGGCTAACGTGAATGGCTATGACATTCGAGAGGACATAGCCAGTGTTAGGAATAGTCTTGGACTTTGTCCTCAACATGACATTCTGTTTGACACTATGACAGTCCAGGAACATCTCTGGTTCTTTGCTAAGGTTTGTAGTCAAATCATTATCCTACTTAGGCTTGTATTCATTGTCATGGTAAAATATGAAGTAAAGCTATTATAAAATTAAAGGTGGTGTGTTCGTTGCAAACACAATCCACATGTACATTAAATCATAATTGTAAAGAGTCTTTTAAACACATTTTGTCTATGTTTTTCCCACAATTTTCATCTAGTTTGAATTTTAAAGTTCTCACTTGTTGGTCCATCTACCATGTATACTTGAAGATTCTCGCATGTGTTGACTGTTCTTTTGGTAAGGAGATTTTCAAAAGTTGTTTAAAAAACAGACGATGAATTGCAACATCAGGTTGACATTTTCTGCAACATTAGTTGAAATAGTTTCTAAACAATCTTAATTCCTTCAAAAGTAATGCGACCTATAATTGTCTTTGTATAAATGTTGGGAGATTAAATAAACTAGACAGAAAAACTTGTTTGTTGTCCTAAAGGTGCCTATTATAGATGAGTTAAAATGTTTATAAAGAAGTATAATATGTTCCAGCTGAAGGGCTGTCCATCTAGTGAGGTGACCAGTGCTGTGGATGAGATGATTGAAAGCATCAAACTTGAAAACAAGAGACATGTGAGGAGCACCAAGCTCTCCGGTGGCATGAAACGCAAACTCTCTGTCGGCATTGCTCTCATAGCAGGATCAAAGGTCAACTATCACTCTTTGTTCATAAAGCTGAATGTTATTGTAATTTTTCAACACCAGTAAAGCCTTATGGGGTTGAGGTATTTTTTTTTCATAATTCTGTGTATGAAGATTTTGTTTATAGTGTCAAAGAGAGGTGTCATCAATGACTGTATCCAATAGTGTAGTACCACTCAAACACTATATGTCAGACTCTGTAATATGTGACAACAAATCATGATTTCATAGCTTTAACCTGATATTTGATCTGTCCGAAAATTATGCTTCATAACAATTTGCATTGTTTGGTTACAGATTGTCATTCTTGATGAACCATCGTCAGGGTTGGACCCAGATGCCCGGCGACAGATTTGGACAGTTCTTCAAAAACACAGAGCAGGTAGGACAATACTCCTGACCACCCATTTCATGGATGAAGCTGATGTCCTGGGCGACAGGATCGCCATCATGGCTGATGGAGTCGTCAAGTGCTGTGGAAGCTCACTGTTTCTCAAAAACAAATATGGTAAGTGATCATTTAACTACAGATCCACATATCTCTGCCAGGGGATTTGTGTGTATAGTCCTGGGTACTAGGGCTGTAGAGGTATGCATAACATTAGCATGTTTATATATTTTCATACTGTAAGAATATGTTGATAATTTTTTTATTTTCTAGTCAATTTTTTTAACAAATACTTGAATAGTATCAACAGGTGAGATTTGATAAAGATAACCCACACATAATAATGTCAGAATAGAGGATATATAAATTCCGATCTCATGTGTAGGGTTTGGGCTCTAACCCATTATAAACCTGACTAGAATTTCCTCCACACACCTGAATCGTTTTCTATCAAATCTTGTCATAAAAACAGTTAAAAGAAAACTTTCTACAGTAACAGTTTGTTATAATGTAACGCCTTTATTCCAACTATAAAATGTGATATTATTGAATTGTTTCAGTTGTGACGTTAGCTATTAGACTGCTGTCAGGTATTGGACATTTTTAGCATATCCTATGTTTCACAGGGGCTGGGTACCACATGGTCATAGTGAAGAAGCCAAACTGTGATGTGGACACTATCACAAAGTTAATTAGGACATATGTACCAGTGGCTGAGATAGAGAGTAATATTGCAGCCGAACTTTCCTACATACTTCAGCAGGAGAGTTCCTACAGGTTCTCTGACATGTTCAGAGAAATGGAAACTAACAAGGATGATCTTGGTATTGCAAGCTACGGAGCATCCGTCACTACCATGGAGGAAGTGTTTCTAAGGTACAAATCTATGTTCTCATTTGTATTTCAGATTTTAGACACAAACCAAACATCATTCTCTGTCTTTTTTTTCTGTTTGAGTTTTGTATCAAAGCACAGACTAAAAAATTTACCATCGGTCGAAATGAAGATATTGTTACCATGATTCCTAGAGTGTCAAAGCAAGTATCTAAAAGCCAAGTCTACAAGGCTGATATTTATATCAGACTACAGATTGTAACATAGCTGCTTTGGCTTTGTAGGGTAGGACAGAACAACAGCAGCTCTGTAACAGACAGGCTGAGGGGAAAGCCGAAGATGATACACCCACAGAATGGGTTCAGTTTGGATACCTCTTCATCCTTCAGGCGGGACAGTCTCGCTCTGGGTAAAAAAGCTTGCTTCCTCACTTGACTACTGGTTGAACTTTTCCATTATCAATATTGGGTGGCTGTTCTATTTTGTATGTTGTAAGTGAAAATTGTTCAGATCACAGCATTATGTACCTAATGAAGTTTTACTCAGGACTTACACATTTAGAATTAAAATCTACAACTGTTTGTTTAGGATTTAAACCCCTGTGAAATTTAGAATATATGAAATAGGAACATTCTTTTTGTATCTTTTCAGATTTTAACATAAAATACAATGTACATGGTATGCTGACATTACAGCAGTTTTGGGCCATGTTTGTGAAGCGAGCTCTCCACACAGTCCGTAACAAACTGGTAACAGTCAGTCAGCTGGTTGTACCACTATTCTTCACCCTCATGGCTCTGATTGTTATCAAGACATTTCCTGGTCCCGAGGACCTCCCACCACTTACGCTCACCACAGACAGATTTGGGGCCAACACCATTGTGTACAGAAACAGTCCTGGTAACTTTAGTGATAACATCAGTCAATTCTACAGCAATCAGTTTGATCAAAGTTCTACAGAAACTGTGACTCATGTGAATGCTCAGCCGGGATATAACGCTACATCGGACATTATAGAATTCCTGGTGGACACAGGAGAAAAAAGCATTGGCCTGTACAATCTCCACTATATGGTGGCGGCTGATTTCCAACAGTTATCTGGGTCAGATAAGGTCAAGGCTACAGCTTATTTCAATGACCAATCCTATCATTCCCCGGTGATATCATTGGCGGCACTTAGCAACGCGATGATCCAGTATGTCACAAATAACTCAGATTTCTCCATCACCACGATTAACCACCCGCTCCCTCGCACCACCGCAGAGAAGATTAAACAGCAGATAACTCAGGGTACCACTGGCTTCATGGTTGCTTTCAATGTTGTGTTTGGGATGTCCTTCTTGGCCAGTAGTTTTGTTGTTTTCATTATCAAAGAGCGTGCCACCAAGTCCAAACATATACAGTTTGTCAGTGGTGTTGGCTCCCTTAACTTCTGGGCATCAACTTTTTGCTGGGATGTAATCAACTACCTCATGCCAAGCCTGTGCATCCTAGTTACATTCTGGGCATTTGATATTGAAGCGTTCATATTGGATGACCACATAGCTCACATTCTGCTGCTGTTCCTGCTGTATGGCTGGGCCATGTTGCCCTTCATGTATCTCTTATCCTTCCTTTTCTCCCAGCCTGCTACAGGCTACGTCTGGCTTACTATGTTCAACATAATTGCAGGTATGTTTGACCGTTTGATGCTAAATAATTATCATTTGATATAGTTTAGAGTTTGATAATCTTAATAAAACGATGATGTAAGTTTCTTAATATATATATATAGTGATAATTATGGAAATAAATCCACAAATTTTGATCAGGAAAAGAAATGAGCTTGTTTCTTCTTTATTATATGTAAATTCTGAGGAATTTTGGAATCTTATCAACATGGTGGTCTTACAAGACAGAATGGGGGTCATAACAACAAAGTGGTCTTCCCTCTGTAGGTTTGGCAATGCTTTTAGCAATGGGGTCTTTTTAAATATAGTTGTCTCCCTTTAGTAGGCGTGACAATAGTATTAGTTGTGGTCATCTTATTTGTGAGCCTTTTAAAGGTGTGGAAGCACTGTTAGTGATGAGAAATATAACTAGTCATGTTCCTTTTTAGGTGTGGCGACACTATTAGCAGTTGGTATCCTGTCAATCCCGGAGCTTAACCTGGAGGATCTGTCCCATGCTCTAGAGTGGGTGTTCCTGGTGCTGCTACCCAACTATTGCCTGGCCCAGGGCCTGTCTGACTACTACGCTAATCATGAATACCTCAACATCTGTCCTAATATCACTGTCTTCTGTCCAATCTTCCCTAACCCCTGTTGTGGAGGTAAGAAGAAAAATTCCCTGATTTTATCAGTAACAAGAAAGTCACATCAAATATATATTAACTTGAAACAAGTTCTTGATCAATATAATTCAGTACCATGTATTTAGCTTACTCAGATTTCTTTTGTTTTATTTCAGCAACTACGGGGAGTTGTGGGCCGAGTGGATGCATCTACTACCAGAACGACTACCTGAGCTGGGACCAGGGCGGGATAGGCCGTATGTTGGTGTTCATGTTCATACAAGGTGTCATATATTTCAACATAATCCTGCTTCTAGAATCAGGGCTCTCCCTGCGCTTCCTCTACCTCCTCGGTCACCGTGACCAGCACACCAACAGGAGTGGAGCTGAAAGTGAGACTACCCCCCTCCTCATACAACAAGCCACAGGACTCCACACACGGCTGTATACAGACAACACACTGGTCCATGAAGACACAGACGTGGCAGCTGAACGAGCCAGACTTGCTAATACCAACACAGACCAACTATGTTGGGAGAACTCTCTAGTTATTAAAGAGCTTACCAAGTACTATGGGACCAAGCTTGCTGTTGACCGTATCAGTGTGGGGATCCCTCAGGGCGAGTGCTTTGGACTTCTTGGTATTAATGGGGCAGGAAAAACCACCACCTTCAAAACATTGACCGGGGATGAGATTATGACTTCAGGGGAAGCCTACCTGCGAGGTTACGACATCAAGAGTGACATTACAAAGGTAATCATAAAGTCATCAAGACGTTTTATAATAGAACTTAATATGCCTATAATTATCATGAATATGCCTACAGTAATCTTTCATGTTGTTTTGAGAGTCATAATTATACTTATTATAGTTGTCATGTAGGTTATATATTTGTTGATTGTAGAATGTTACTGTAGTGAGACTATTGTTTGTGTTATTATTGTAGATTAGACATTTCTTAATCATGACTGGTTAATAGTGACTAATTGTTAATGTAGGTTAGAAATTTGTTAAGTGTGACTTGTTACTGTAGGTGAGGCAAAACCTTGGGTACTGTCCCCAGTATGATGCTCTGATTGACCAATTGACCGGAAAGGAGACGCTGTATATGTTCGCTCGCCTGAGAGGTGTACAGGAGTCCCTGATTTCTGGAGTTGTCGACAGTCTCCTGGATATGCTCCTACTGAAAGCACATGCTGATAAGCTTGTTAATGCATACAGGTAAGTGTAACTTTAAAAAAACACATGTTTTATTTTCTTCCCCCCTCTCTCCCCCTTAACCCCCACTTACAGCATTAAAATTCTCCCATCATCTCTCCCCCTCAACTCTTTCCTTAAAGCACCATCCTGTCTTCATCCTCATCTTCACAGTATTATGACCTACAACCCCGTTCAATGAAACAGTATGTCACAAGGTCACTGTGCTCTATATGACCTGAATAATTAATTAAATTATGCAGATATTGATTGTTTGCTTCAAAACAGTTATCCATTAGATTATAGCTTAAATACACTTCTAACAAGATAAAGTACTCTTTAGAATGATGTCTTAAGCCAACTGTACATCCATGCCAGACAAATGTGAATTCTAGCCAGGCCTACTTTCCAGCAAGGTTCCACCTGATAACCATAACCTTATCATATAACTATAGGTGTAAGGTTTTCCCCTATTTATATTCACAGTGGGGGAAATAAGAGGAAGCTGAGCACGGCCATAGCTCTGGTGGGTAACCCACAAGTGATATTCCTTGATGAGCCAACAACAGGGATGGACCCTGTAGCAAGACGCTACCTGTGGGACACACTATCAAGTGTGAGGGACTCCGGGAGGACACTAATACTAACCTCACACAGGTCAGTAGTCTATTCCTATACAATCTACTGTGAAATCATTCATTTTGTTTGGTTTTAGTTTTTGTTTGTTCCATTGGTACTTCTTCATATACAAATTATTATGTCCACATTTTTAGCCAAATTCATTCATATTTGGTACGGCAGGGTTTTATATTGATTGACCTCAAATTTGTATCCAGTTGTCTCCCCACTTTTGGGGTGAAAGTGCCAATATACCCAAGATAATGATGTAGCCACTGTTGATAAGATTGTGTCCTCTGTTGAAGGTTATGACCTCTGTTGATAAAAGTGTGACTACTGTTGATCAATTTGTGACCTCAATAGAAAAAAATATGACCTCTGTTGATATGGTTGTGACTAATGTTTATCAGATTGTGACCTCTGTTGATAAGGGTGTGACCTGTGTTGATAAGGCTTTGACCTCAATAGATAAGCATGTGACCTCTGTTGATAAGGTTGTGACCTCAAAAGATAAGGTTGTGACCTCTGCTGATATTGTTGTGACCTCAAAAGATAAGGTTGTGACCTCTGTTGATATTGTTGTGATCTCAAAAGATAAGGTTGTGACCTCTGTTGATAAAAATGTGTCCTCAATAGATAAGGATGTGACCTCTGTTGATAAGGTTGTGACCTCAAAAGATAAGGTTGTGACCTCTGTTGATATTGTTGTGATCTCAAAAGATAAGGTTGTGACCTCTGTTGATAAAAATGTGTCCTCAATAGATAAGGATGTGACCTCTGTTAATAAGGTTGTGACCTCAATAGATAAGGATGTGATCTTTGTTGATTAGGTTATGACTACTGTTTATTAGACTCTGACCTCAAAAGATAAGGTTGTGACCTCTGTTGATAAGGCTGTGACTTCAATAGATAAGGTTGTGACCTGTGTTGATAAGGTTGTGACCTCTGTTGATAAGGTTGTGAAGAATGTTTATCAGATTGTGACCTCAATAGATAAGGTTATAACCTGTGATGATAAGGTTGTGACCTGTGTTGATAAGTTTATGACCTCTGTTGATAAGGTTGTGAATAATGTTGATAAGAATGTGACCTCAATAGATGAGTTTATGACCTCTATTGATATGGTTGTGACCTTTGTTCACAGTATGGAGGAGTGTGAAGCCTTGTGTACCAGACTGGCCATCATGGTGAATGGTCAGTTTAAGTGTCTGGGCAGTACCCAGCATCTGAAACACAGATTTGGTGAGGGATACACTCTGCTGGCCAAGGTAGGATACACACCGGAGGGAGAACTGGCACCAGTGCGCCCACTCATGACCTACATTGAAGAAAACTTCCCCGGTTATGAACTCAAAGACATTCATCAGGGGTCACTACACTACCACATCAACAACCGGGAACTATCCTGGGCTGACATCTTTGAGCTTATGGAGGCAGCAAAGAATCGCTTCAATATTGAGGACTATTCGGTGAGTCAGACAACTTTGGAGCAGGTGTTCATTAATTTTGCAAGGTCACAGCTTCCTCCCCAGGAGAAACAGGAAGGTTTGTGTCATAGGGCATGTCTTTGCTGTCATCTGTTGTGTTGTAACAAAGACTCGTGATAATATCTGTATAGTAGTAGATAACACTGTTGATTACAAAATAAATTTTGGTACTTTTTACCAGTTTATAAGGTGAGGGCATGGATTTAATAAAATGACAACAAAATATAGCAGATGCCAATGGTTTGAAAGTCTAGAGGTCAAATGAGATTTTATAACGAAATTCAAAATATTTTATTTTATTTTATACCATTACTTAGTAGAAGGGTTACACTGTATAGTAATCACTTTTTCAGTTCATCTGTCTGTCCATAGAAAAGTTTGTGTATAGATAGCTCATGAATTCCTCAGCAGATTTAGTTTATATTTACACTGTAGGACATGTATTGTAACATAGATTTAATTTATTAGATTTGTATGTCATTGGTCAAGGTTAAAGGGCCAAATCAAAAGAAAATAACACAAACATTTGTATTTTGTAGATTGTTATTTTTGTTTTGTCTTCATCATATCTGTTTGTAAAAATCAGCTTGAGAAACAGACATTAAAAGCTGAACCGACACTGTACTGTTGGATATTTTGGATGTGAATATATTTTGGTTTATTTGGTGTTTGGAGTGTTTGAGACTAAATAGCTTATTTTTAAGGCAGGAATAACACACTCGAAAAATAACAGGTTAATAAAGGTATTTTTTAATCTGAAGGTGTCATAACTTTTCAATGTTTTCATATATGTTTTTGTATTACTTGTGTTCAAGTGTATACAGGTAAGTCACTTCACTATAGGGTACATGTAAGTAAAGCTGTTAGTGATCTTACAAACATGTGCTCTCCTCGCCAGGTGAAACTTAATGCAATAAATTGTATAATTATAAGATTTGAAAACAACTCTTTTAATCGCACAACTACTGTAATGGAATAGACTGATGGTATCGGAAAGCACCAAAATTTAGCAAACAGGATCACCAAACGCCAAAATTTTATGGACAACATGTAATCATCCATTTTGAACACCAAAATATTCTAAAGTATGATAATGTGATATGTAATATAGTCCATATTGGCTATGTAATATAACCTGTATTGACTATGTAATATAGCCTGTATTGACTATGTAATATAACCTGTATTGACTATGTAATACAGCCTGTATTGACTATGTAATATAACCTGTATTGACTATGTAATATAGTCCATAATGGCTATGTAATATAGCCTGTATTGACTATGTAATATAACCTGTATTGACTATGTAATATAGCCAGTATTGACTATGTAATACAGCCTGTATTGACTATGTAATATAGCCAGTATTGACTATATAATATAGTCCATATTGACCATGTGATATAGCCTGTATTGACTATGTAATACAGCCTGTATTGACTATGTAATATAGCCTGTATTGACCATGTGATATAGCCTGTATTGACTATGTAATACAGCCAGTATTGACTATGTAATACAGCCTGTATTGACTATGTAATATAGCCTGTATTGACTATGTAATATAACCTGTATTGACTATGTAATATAGCCTGTATTGACTATGTAATAGTGCTGATACTTGCTGTACAATATAGTTTGTACAGTCTTTTTTATTATAGATACAAATGCAAGTTAAAAAATACTTATACATATATTTGTTTTATTTAATTTTTGTTTTAGATATATATGTATTGATATCTTATTTTTTAGAATGCTATATATAGATATCTTGTTTATCGATACATGTGTATAGAGATTTTATAGATACATATATTTGCAATGGTGATGAATTATATTGTGAAAATGGAAATTATATCGTGTATCTTAAGAGTTGCAATTTGTTATTTCATTTTTGATGCAATTCTTTAAAAGGTGATCTATTGAAGTTTCTAAGAATGAGGGTTGCAAGATTGGAAAAATTATATTTACCTATTGTGACAAATGAGAACCATAAACGGAGATATCACAAAGTAAATGAGGTGTAACCTGTTCCTCTGTACAGTTGTATATGAGAACTACTTTACAGTGTGCAAGTGATAACAACACCTTTTTGAAGCTGATAACCATTTCCTTTTTAGTTTATAACCACTTTTCAGGTAGTTTTCAACCATGTCTTTCTTATCCAATTCTTGTGCCAATAAGGTTTTTTTGCAGCTGATATCCATTTTTGTACTGTGTGTAGTTTATACTCATGCTTATGAGAACTACCTTTGTAACGTAATCAAAGCAGTCATTTAATGACATATAGTACATCATACAGATAATCATAGTGCATATCATTCTGGATTGCTATAAGAGTTTTAATATGGCAAACATGGCAGCCCCATTCTAAGTTTAAATTCATTAATTCGCAAAATGGATTTACAGAATATGTGAGTCTGTATTAACAAGGCAAAGTATTGGAAGGCAAACCACAGTCCCCCACCGGTAATGATTTCTATATTTAACAAAAAGTACACTTATGTCAGAAGTCATAGGTCACAGTCACCTAACTCTTGTACTCTGCACTCCATCATCCCAACATGTCCTTGTACACCAAATCTGGTTACTACAGATGAAAAAGTATAGAAGATATGCCCAGGACAAACATTTTCAAAAGTAAAGGTTAAAGTTCAAGTCATAGGTCTCAGTGACCTAATTCTTGCACTCTGCACTCCACCATCTCAAGATGTCCTTGTACACCAAATCTGCTTACTCCAGGGTAAATAGTATAGAAGATATAGCGCGAACAAACTTTTTCAAAAGTTAGGGTCAAACATCAAAGCGTAGGTCACAGTGAGGACATAGTAACCTAAATATTGTACTCCGCACTCCACTATCCCAATATGTCCTTGTTCACCAAATCTGGTTACTCCAGATGAAAAAGTATAGAAGATATGCCCCGGACAAACGGGAACTGGTAGGGGACTAATTACATAGAGAGGATAGATTCCTGTGTCCCTATTAAATAAGGATACAGTAATTACATAAAGTGGATAGACTTCTGTGTCCCTATTAAGTTAGGATACAGTAATTACATAAAGTGGATAGACTTCTGTGTCCCTATTAAGTAAGGATACAGTAATTACACAAAGAAGATAGATTCCTGTGTCAATGTGATCACAGAACATACTTATATGTTAATAATCCGCATGACACAATAACAAGCTATGAGCTATGATCATCCCTACTTAGTTATCCCTACTTAGGGCACATACCAAACCAGGATTGTGATACGAACAAATTCAGAATTACATTTATCAGCCATGTTAACTATGAAGTACCAACTATGGGACACTTTTAGAGGAAGGTAATTAAATCAATATACATGTTATTCAAATGTCACCTTGGTAAAATACTACCCGCTTCCTACCGACTCGGCTAGGGAGATTTTCTCTTTAGCTCATTTGGTAGAGCGTTAGACTAGTAAGCCAGAGATCCCTGGTTCGACTCCTAGCAGAGGCATTGAAATAATAATGACCTCTGTTACATAAATATGTATCTAATATTCATGCAGTAAGTTATTTTGATGTTTGAGATTATATGTGGATATTAAACAATCTCTTCACATCATGTTGACGGAGACAAACCATTTCATTACAATATTTTAAATAAATGATTTGTGTCTATGTCAACATATGTTAGAATTCTAACAAATATCGCCTAGCCAGGTACTTGGTCTGAAGTGAAGACTATTATATTGTACAGAGAAACCTTGAGTTTTGATGTTATATACACTGGGGATTAGGTAAAACACATTTTCACCAAAGCAGTGCCATAGTTGTTGTCTCACAAACAGGGTATGACTTTATTATATTAGTTTATACACGTAAATTGAAATTACAGTTTATGTACCCACATCAAATGTACCAGCTACATATTCTGTGTTCAGTCAAGAGCAGAAGAACCACTATAACCAAACCATTCATGTGAAGTTTGTTCAAAATATCCTTTCAATGACTTTTTAATTCTCAATCATGGATAACTCAATTTCGAATTTATGTTGTTGATGTTTTGTCACAGCCCTAGCTCTGTGGTTTGTGTCAGTAGGAGGAGTTATCTTCCAGAGAGTGTTTGTGATTAAGCTGTGCAGGTGGAGTACTGTTGACAACAAGTTATATATGTGATATGTTTTGTATTTTATTGTTGTTTTTTAAAGAAAAGAACAAATAAAACAATTAACATATTTTTATATTTTCGTTGTATTTTAAAAGAGAAGTATTCTGTAAATATCACAAAACTCATTAACCCATTCCCCCCGAAGACACTTTTGAACTCTTCCTATTAAAAGGACGGAATAGTTCATTATGAAATTTCAGGGGTGAATGAGTTAAGCAAACATTACGCCTTATACATCAAACCTTATACATTACACCTAAATACGCAACTGATAATCAAGTCTGCTACAATACAGGACAATTAGCAAATTCCTCCCTAGGTAGAAAAGGACTGGAGTATAAGAATTAAGATCAATAGCCCAGCGAGTTCTACTGTCTGCAGGCGTTCTCTAGTGTTCCGTGATCGACCGAAAACCTTTCCCTGGCATGGTGCTGCCTTTTCAGAGTACTGTATTTGACCGCAGATAAGCTCCACCCCTAGTGAAAAAACATGGACCAAAAGTAGGGAGGGGCTTAATTGCGAGCAACCCCCCCTGTTCACAAATGTCTGCCATCTTGGATATATACCACCTGCATAGTCGAAGGTATCGGGAAATTGAAAGACACTCGGGTAGATATACACATTGATAACAATGTAAAACCTGTGGCTCAACCACACATACGTGTTCCCTTTCATGTACGGAAACATGTAGAAGCTGAGCTTGATCGACTTGAAAAGTTGGACATCATTGAGAAAGTGACAGGACCAACACCATGGGTTTCACCCATTTGTCGTGGCTCCCAAACCAAAAAGTCCTGGAGAAATAAGGATATGTGTAGACATGAGACTACCCAATGAGGCTATACAAAGAGAACGACACATCAGTGGTGCAAAAATGTTCTCCAAACTAGACCTCAGAGCAGGATATCATCAACTTGAGTTGACAGAAAAGGCACGAAACATTGCAACATTCACAACGCACGTTGTACTTCGAAGATACAAACAACTGAGTTTTGGTATATTATCAGCAGCAGAAATTTTCCAAGATACATTACGAACATTACCGAAGGTTAAAGGAAAATAACTTAACACTTAACAAAAACAAGTACGAGTTCAACAAGAAAAAACTAGAATTTTATGGGTACATATTTGGAGCGGAAGGAATATCGGCTGACCCTAAAAAGGTTGAAGCAATCAAGAACGCAGCTACTCCAACAAACATATCAGAGGTGCGAAGCTTCCTAGGCATGACAAGCTACGTTGGACGATTCATACCCAACTATTCTACTACAACGGAACCACTAAGAAAGAAGTCTTACAAACACAACGCCATGGAAATGGACAGTCAGTCAGCGAAAAAGCATTTGAAAAGCTTAAACAGGACCATCTTGTAGGGGATGCAAGTCCTGTTGGATTAGGCACTATCTTATCTCAAAAAGGAAAGATAATCGCTTACGCATGCAGAGCTCTGACAGATGTTGAACAACGATACTCACAAACTGAGAGTCGAGGGGCACTAGTTTTAGTGTGGAGCTGTGGACATTTTCATCTGTACCTTTATGGACACACATTACGCTCATCAGTGGTCATACACCACTAGAGTGTATCTTCAACAATCCAACATCAAAACCACCAGCAAGGATCGAGAGATGGAGATTACGACTTCAACAAGAGGATTTCAAGGTTTTATACAAGCCAGGCAAAACCAATGCCGCGGACTATATGTCAAGTCACCCAACAATTTTACAAAGCGGTAAACATTCTGAAATAGCAGAAAGCTACATACGTTATATTGCAACAAACGCGGAACCTAAGGCAATGACACTCCACGAAATATGTATGGCTACTAAGAAGGATATGGAACTTCAAATGGTCATGCATTCCGTCAAATCGGGAGTATGAAAAACAAAAAATTATGACAGCAAAACCCTGGAAAGATTGTCAAGAGTACGCAGTAATCTGACAGTTGTTACCACAAGTGACGGTGAGATGCTGTTATGCGAAAACAGATTGGTAATGCCCACCATTCTACACCAACAAGCGATAGAGCTGGCCCACGAGGGACATCAGGGAATTGTGAAAACAATTACTGCGGCAAAAAGTTCCCCGATATAGACAAAAAAGTTCAGGACATGTGTTAGGGCTGTATTCCGTGCCTTGCATCAGACAACTACTAAGTAAGCCTGGTTTTTGAGGACCGTTACCGTCAGGATCCTACTTAATGGTACTCGTCGATGACTACTCGAGGTATCCAGTAGTTGAGATACTATCAAATGTATCATCACGTACTGTTATACCGGTACTAGAAAAGATTTTTGCAATGTTTGGAATTTCACAAAAGCTGAAAACGGACAATGGACCACCGTTCAACGGAAACGAATTTCAGAAATTTGCGGAAGAAATATGTTTCAAACATCAAAAGGTTACACTGCTATGGCCTCACGCCAACGGAGAAGTAGAGCGTTTCATGAGGACTCTAGGAAAGTCGATTTGCGCTGCTCATGCTGAAAATCGAGTGTGGAAACAAGAACTGTTCCGTTTCTTACGTAATTATCAAGCAACACCTCACGCTACAACAGGTGTTTCGCCATCAGAACTACTGTTTGGACGAAACATTCGCGTAAAAATACCGAGCATGGAAGTCAAAACTCGCGACGATTCCATAGTGGGAGAAATCCATAGTGAGAGAAACGGAAAACAAAAGAAACGAAATATGAAGGAGCGATCAGACAGCACAAGGCATGCTCCAGAGTCAAACCTCAAAGTAGGTAATACCGCTCAACACACATGACAAGCTGGCAACCCCATACCGAATCAAATCTAAGAAAGGATCCATGGTAACAGCAGAAAGAGAAAATCACCAAATTACGAGAAAATCGTCGTTTTTCGAAAGAGTTATAACACCACCACCGGAACAACGCCATGTGGAGGAGGAAGAAAGAGGTATCCATAATAAACCAAGTATCAGGAGGTCCGCACGACGAAAGACACCACCGAACCTATGCTAAGATTTTGTGTATTCATGAGTATTTGTGAGCTTTTGTTACCAAGGGCACAATAAACCCTTGTATTCTCACAAAAGTATAATAGTGTTTAGCAAAGCAGTGAGTTATGTTCAAAAGGACATAATGACACCTTACTCACTATTAGATAAAGTTACTCACATGTATAACGAATAGAATATATAGATAATATAGTAGTCAGTGATCGGAGGACAATATTTAGAACTGAACTATTGAGATAGTGTTACATTTTAGGACCTTTACTGTAAAGTCAAAATTCCACATGGACGTCACCATCATAAATCACGAGAGCCTGTGCTGTTTAGTGTAACGGGAACTAATTGGACATAATAACCACCAGACACGGCCTGCCCAGTGCTATCAGCAGGGCTCAATGAAACATGACACCAAGGACTCAGAGAGGAAGTTTGAGTAGACATGTGAACGCTGACCAAATTAATTGGTAAATGACCAAGAAATACGACGTTGATAAAGACATGATCATTTGGACAGCACAATGATTGGACTTGGCCAAACTATTTACTTATCGTGAATTGGATGCTTTGTTTATTTTATGTCTCATCTGTAAAATGGGGAGAGAAGTAATGTTCAGTCATTATCCACTGCGACAGTAATAAGATCCAGCGTGTAATTATGAAGTTTCGTTAATGGTTGTAGCATGCTGTAAATATATTTCATATACAGACGTCACAAGAGCTTTGGACACATCGTGTATAGATTTCCAGCGAGATATCGTGCAGACACCGATTTAATTACTATTTCCAAAAGCAAAGAAAATAACTACTTTGATTTGCCTCTGTCAACTTGGGAGTAAGGTCTGGAAGTGTTCAGTCAGTTTAAAGTCATGGCGGCTATTTGAATTTTAAATCGACCAAAACAAACGATATTTATTCGGGACTAACAGAATGTTATTCCTGCCAAGTTTTGTCAAAATCAGGTTGACCGCTTTCCGACAAAAAGTAACAATTAAAAGGCCCATATTGACTTGTATAGCTTATTCGATTTTACTGGCCATTCAGTATATAGATCGAAAACATTAAAACACGCATGCCGAGAAGAACAAAAAGTTAAATAATTGGTAATATGGATATGCATATACCCGTTATTCTACACACCCATTCCTGTCACACTACACGAACCATGTAATAAAGTTTTATTTTTTCTACGTGTTCTGAAACATAGCATCAACTATGGTTATTTTGGTAATGAATGCTGAACAAATAGTTTCTCCTCTCTAACAGTTTTGGCTGTCGGACCACTAATATCTGCACGTGTACATTACTTTAGAATTCACTATAATATAACTGTAATTAAAATATTATGACGTGTTCCTATTGACCATGTGTCGGGATCAGACCCAGTAAACCTCACCGTAACTAGATACACACACACTGACATAAACCGATCGCTTAATGAAGCATTGTTCCTACAACTGCCTTTGTCATATCACAATATGTTAAACTTAACATGTGGCAGTAGCTGCCTTTGTGATTGGTAAGTTTGATTTGGCTTTAATATATTTATCACGCCGATCTAATATGTTGGCCAGTTCTCGGCGGCCATGAATGCTAAGACAATACGTGAATATACAATGTATAACCTACACGACAAACAGACGAAATGAACCGCCGAAGGAGGTGACATATTGCATTACAGTATCAAAGTCGGGATATTTTACCCCAGCATGTCAAAGCGGTCGACACCATTCCAGCTGAGAAGCATGAAGAGTGCGTCCGTTAAGAGCGCGTCCGTAAAAAGCGCCTCGATGAAGAGCGTTTCCATGAAGAACCCTGTGAAACGGTCGAAACTGCCTGTTCGAACCCCAAGATCCCTGATTCCGGTCAGGATCAATGGATCTATATACTGTCAACATCATCCTGGTCACGAGGTGACGCTGGTCTGTGAAGACTGTGAAGGATCACTGGTCTGTGTGGACTGTGTGACGACAACACATCAACGTCATGGATTGGTCAAGCTTATTGACGTCGCTCCTTTAAAAAGAGAAAACATACGTTCATTTATTGACAAGGCTGAAAGAACGGCCATTCCAAAGGTAAGGAAACAGGTGGAGTCCGCTAATGAGAAACTGGCTGAGAATAAAACGATGTACAGAGCACTCGTAGGGAAAATTCGCCAACAGGGTCAGACACTCAAGGAAGAAATTGACAGAATTACAAACAAGTTCGTGGCACAGTGCGAGGAGACCGAGAAAGAGAACGAAGAGAAGATGCTGAAGTACCGGAAGCTGCTACATGCGTTGTACGCGGAACTGAACTTGTCTGTACACGAGTGCCAGAAGACGATAGAGACGGGTAACCCTACCCAAGTTTACTCAATGGAGAAAAAGGTGAGCAGTGCGCTGAAACTGCCGACAGCACCAGCCATACGGTCGACCTTCTTCAACGCTGGGTCGCTCTCCCTCGACCAGATTGAGCAGAGCTTTGGTGGACTCACCGTGCCGGACGAGCAAACAGAAGTTGATCAGCAGACCGCTCTGGGGAATCCTGCTGCTAAGTTAATGCAGGATTTTGTTGACGACTCTGCTTCCGGTATATTCGATGGGAGTGTATCGGGCATGCTGAACATGCCTTATCATGGGAACAGGACAGTGTTCTGTTTGTCCGAGTTCGAGCACTCTACCGATATCCACTCGATTCATACGGTAGCCAACACACCATACACGTGGATTCTCGACATATTCACGTACGAAATCCTCCTTGTAAACAAGAAGGGCAAGGTCAAAGACAAGCGCGAACTCAAAGTTTGTCCGGACGACCTAAGTCTGTCGCCAGTCACTGGCAACATGTGGGTGTCAAGCGAGGACGACTACAAGATCCGGGAGGCGGGACAATCTGAGAAGACACCGCGCGTGAGGTTCCACTCCACTGACCTGCCACTGTCTCTCTGCATCACCGGGGACAACAAAGTGATGGTGGGAACACACAAAACGGTGACGGTTTACACACCAGAAGGCGAAGTTGTTCAGCGTACTACCACCGACCGTACGAAGCGACAAATGGTCACTTTCCCACGCCACATCGCACAGTGTCCGGTGTCAGGAAACATTGCAGTGGCCGACGGAGACGATCCGGAGTGGGGTGGTGACGATAAACCACACGTCATGGTCATGGATTCCAACCTCCTTCTCCAATTCCGGTACAGGGGCAACAAGAGTGATTCGGCTGGCAAGAAGAAGTCAGGACCGTTCTTTGATCCATATGACATGTGCTTCGATGCAAGCGGCAACATGATCGTGGCAGATAGAAACAACCGAGTCTTATTACTAGTAAACAGGGAAGGACGATACCTCAGCACATTGCACATTGACCAGGCTAGACCTGTAGCCATCAGTCTCCAGAACGAAAACATCCTCTGGGTCGGTTTCGACCGCGGCAAAGTCAAGGTATTCCGCTACAGCTAAGTCAGTAGGCGAAGGAGTCGTGAAAACGGCGTTCTATGCTCTACGAAGATAGAAGTGTCACAAAAAAACCCACCTTTACTTAAGGTGAACCTCCGAAACAGAAACTGGTGACAGATGCGCATCTTTCTAGTGATGGCGTCTAAAGAAACAATATATTCTGTGTTTTTCTAGTCATTATATGAGGAGGTGGACCCAGGATTATTTTGTTTTGTTGTGTTCTTCAGAACCAAGCAGTACAACGTCATATATGCATTTATATATGGATTGGTCTTTTGTACACTACTAACGTCATGTGTCTGGAAAGTATTTCGTCATGTGTACATTGTCTACATTTGGAAGTAGTCTACGGATCGTCATTGGCACACTGAGTTTGTAGACTATTGTCATTGGCACACTGATTCTGTAGACTATTGTTCATCCTTTAAACACTGTGTATATGTGAATGTGGACTGTCCTAGGTCAGGATCGGACACCTTGGTCCGACAGCATTACTTACTTAGTGGATCGTGACAATGATACACCATCCTCAAAATTACAGAAGTTACGTTCTCTTACAAAATCTGCAGCCCTGTGACATATCATGACAAAAGCGAATGTTCTGTAGTTGATGACCGTAGTTTTACGGTGAAATCGACCAGCTTTGAAGTCGGATGTCGCTCCTCTGTAAACTTCGAATGACGGGTATCAGTCTAGCGATTGGTCTTTTTTTAACCTGAAACCAGCCAAATAGCTAACCGCGTGCATTCGATTTCGTCTTGACCTATTCCAGGGGTGTAGAAAACGTAAGACTGGCGGAATTTTACTATGATTTTGTGGTTTCGCATGTAGCAACATCCATCTCGATTTGAGACCAGTATGTATGCCTCTCCATAGCTGGTGATAGGAAATTAAGGCCCGCATTACTTGGGTAAATTCCATAGCATTCAGTTAGGTCTCAAAGGATATTGGCATGTTATTTAATGTTGTGAACTAAGGTTTCATAACATCAGCCTAATGCCTTTTAATTGACTAGGTTGACGTCGCTATAAACCATTTGAATAAGTCAAGTATAACTTCTATCGCCAAGTTACATATACGAATTCCGGTGTTAAACTGGGTCTATAAGTATGACTTATCAGGGGTGAAATTTAGGGTGACCATACGGGCTTGCTGAGGCAACATTGAGCGTGAACAGTGGCTGGCTGGAACCTGTCTAAACCAACACAAGGGAGACAGGTTACACTACGTATATACAGTGAAACCTGTCTAAACCAACACTAGGGGGGCATACAGGTTACACTACGTATATACAGTGAAACCTGTCTTAACCAACACTAGTGGGGCATACAGGTTACACTACGTATACACAGTGAAACCTGTCTAAACCAACACTAGTTATACATACGGGTTACACTACGTGTATACAGTGAAACCTGTCTAAACCAACATTAGGGAGTCACACATGTTACACTACGGAGTATACAGTGAAACCTGTTGAAACCAGCACTAGGGAGACACATAGGTTATACTACGCATACACAGTGAAACCTGTCTAAACCCACACTAGGGAGACATAGGTAACAATACGTATATACAGAGAACCCTGTCTAAACCAGCACTAGGGAGACACAGGTTACACTACGTGTATACAGTGAAACCCGTCTAAACCAACACTAGGGAGACACACAGGTTACATTACGTGTATACAGTGAAACCTGTTTAAACCAGCACTAGGGAGACACACATGTTATACTACGTATACACAGTGAAACCTGTCTAAACCAACACTAGTTATACATACAGGTTACACTACGTGTATACAGTGAAACCTGTCTAAACCAACACTATGGAGACAAACATGTAACACTGCGTATATACAGTGAAACCTGTCTAAACCAACACTAGTGATACATACAGGTTACACTACGTGTATACAGTGAAACCTGTCTAAACCAACACTATGGAGACAAACATGTAACACTGCGTATATACAGTGAAACCTGTCTAAACCAACACTAGTGATACATACAGGTTACACTACGTGTATACAGTGAAACCTGTCTAAACCAACACTATGGAGACAAACATGTAACACTACGTATATACAGTGAAACCTGTCTAAACCAACACTAGTGATACATACAGGTTACACTAGGTGTATACAGTGAAACCTGTCCAAACCAACACTAGGGAGGCACATAGGTTACACTACGTATGTACAGTGAAACCTGTCTAAACCAACACTAGGGATACATAGGTTACGCTACCTATATACAGTGAAACCTGTCTAAACCAACACTAGTGATACATACAGGTTAAACTACGTGTATACAGTGAAACATGTCTAAACCAACACTAGTGATACATAGGTTACGCTACCTATATACAGTGAAACCTATCTAAATCAACACTAGTGATAAATACAGGTTACACTACGTGAATACAGTGAAACCTGTCCAAACCAACACTAGGGAGGCGCATAGGTTACACTACGTATATACAGTGAAACCTATCTAAATCAACACTAGTGATAAATACAGGTTACACTACGTGTATATAGTGAAACCTGTCTAAACCAATACTAGTGATACAAACAGGTTACACTACGTGTATACAGTGAAACCTGTCTAAACCAACACTAGGGAGACATACAGGTTACACTACGTAACACTAGAGGGACACGTACACAGGTTACTAGGTGTATAAAGTAAAAAACTTTCTTAATCAACACAAGAGGGACACAAATATGACCACATATACTGTGATCTATAACAACAGTAGAGGGACACACAATCAGTTATGCATTATACAAGCTTCTCTAAAACCATTCTAATTGAATTCATTTTAACACCATTGACGAGCACGGGTTAATTAACAGACTGTGAACTGATGATATCTGGTCGTCTTTGGACACCAAAGCTTTGGCTTTGTTCAATAACATGGCACATGGTTTAATGATTGTATGTATGATAATAGCTCAATGTATGTGTGGGCAAGCCCAATTAATCTACGTGCATATATGTGGTAAATCGGCCCAATATAACAGGCTGATAATTCCGTTTGAACTGTAACAGGATTATACTCTGCCACTGTCCAAGTCCCAATGGCAACCAAGGTTCTCATTAGGAATAGTCTCTTCGTGTTCAGATAGTAATAGACACACAAATAAAAACTTTGCAGAATCGTCCCTATGAGTCTTTTCCGTCTGTTACTCTTTTAGCTCACTTTGGCTGACGTATTGGGTGCAGTTGATATATTCGTGAGTTTTGGTATCATTAAATCTATTTGGTGATATCTTTAATTTTACTTTATGTCTTAATAAAATAGACACAATCAGTATCATAAAAGTTCACAAAAGAATATAAATTCGATTGTATATCAGAAAAAATTCTTGATATCACTTACTTGATTTTTTAATAACATAAATTAATTAAACAGCCTTAATGTCATAAACTTATATCTGATGACATCACATTGAGTGAATGAATAACAAATCGGCACACCAAACAAATGAGCTTGGGCCATGGCGCAGGGCCGATCCCTCAGCGACTTTTGCTTCGGTTATGGAGAACAAGCACGGGAGATAATCCGAATATAGGTCTAACTTTTCTAAGGTTCCTCCGTCTAACCTTTCTTGACTTGATTTCTCGCCTAAACATTGAGCCTGGCCCCGGTTTCGTTAACGTTCCTCAACTCTAAGAAGCTTCTTAGTTAAGTTAATGCACGTTCATCAAACGCATTTTTCAGTAAATCTTAGCAAAGGAATTCGTTAGCGATTTTAAGTTCATGAAACCGGGGCCTGGCTCTATGTTTAGGCGAGAAATCAAGTCAAGAACAGTTATCAAATTTTGACTCTCTTTCTCAAGAGCATTGGCTAAGCTGACAGGATAATCACTTATGTGAGTAGGGTGTTATCGTCAGCATAATCATACAGGTTGGGTAAACAATATCATTAATAACAAGAGATCCCAGAGGGATCTTGGCGCCCACCTTTGTACCATCTTCATTAGTTCTTTGTCAGTTCGATATTTTCTCTTCTTTCCTCTAATCTGTTTGATCGAGTCATGTTAACAGTAAATGCACCTTGAGGTAACTTTTGATCTAAACTTAATACTGATGTGTATGAAAGCCAACCTTCAAAGTGAGTTTGCCATTTCACATATTTACTAGTAGAGTACTTAATGTGAAAGAAATAGAATCGATCATTGCAATATGAGAAAGATCTGTTTAGTTATTCTTTTAGTCCATTTTGTTTTTATGATCAGTCTCAAAATATAACATGCACAACGAAAGATCAAGGGGAACCTACATATAAGATTTGAGAAAAATCCCTCTGGTACTTCCCGAGAAATAGCAATAACAAACTTTCACTATCAAAATCCAAGATGGCTGCCTGTCTACCATGTTGTTTATCCGATCAGTCTCAAAAGTTGCCCTGCACAGCTATGGTCTAAGGGGAACCTACATATAAAATTTGAGAAAGATCCCTCTGGTACTTCCCGAGAAATAGCAATAACAAACTTTCACTATCAAAACCCAAGATGGCTGCCTGTCGGCCATGTTGTTTATCCGATCAGTTTCAAAAGTTGCCCTGCACAGCTAAGGACCAAGGGGAACATACTTATAAAATTTGAGAAAGATCCCTTTGGTGCTTCTGCATAAATAGCGATAACAAACTTTCACTATCAAAATCCAAGATGGCTGCCTGTCTACCATGTTGTTTATCTGATCAGTCTCGAAAGTTGCACTGTACAGCTAAGGACCAAGGAGAACCTACATATAAAATTTGAGAAAGATACCTCTGGTGCTTCTTGATAAATAGCGATAACAAACTTTCAATATCAAAATCCAAGATGGCTGCCTGTCGGCCATGTTGTTTATCAGATCAGTCTCAAAAGTTGCCCTGCACAGCTAAGGACCAAGGGGAACATACATATAAAATTTGAGAAAGATCCCTCTGGTACTTCCCGAGAAATAGCAATAACAAACTTTCACTATCAAAATCCAAGATGGCTGCCTGTCGGCCATGTTGTTTATCAGATCAGTCTCAAAAGTTGCCCTGCACAGCTAAGGACCAAGGGGAACATACATATAAAATTTGAGAAAGATCCCTCTGGTGCTTCTTGATAAATAGCGATAACAAGAATTGTTAAAGGACGGACAACGGACCATGGACGCCGGGTGATTTGAATAGCCCACCATCAGATGATGGTGGGCTAAAAATTGGGATAACCTAGGCCTGCATCAACCTATCAGGAAACATCTTTTGTGATAACAAAAAATAACCACGTTTGTGAGAGGGAGAGATAAAGAACCAGAGCCTCGTTTAAGAAGGATTTTACATACTTCATTTTGGTCTATAATGACTTTGTAATCTTCACATAATACTATAAGTAAGGTCTATTTGCGTTTTATACTAACTACAAGACTACGATGCATGCAAAATATGTCCCAGTTAACAGGAGTTGGGTATCGTTTGTACTTGTTAAAAGACAAACATGTATGTACGCTGTTTTTTTTATAAACTGCTTTGCAAAGTTTGCTATTACAAAAATGAGGGTTTGTTATTTTTGGGAGTTAATTCTTTGATAGGCTCATACTCGTGTGCCCAGTATATATCATAAGTGTCCTCAAAACATCAGCAGCATGGGAAGGCACACTAGAGATGTCTTTCTTGAGTTGTTCCTCATCAAAATCACTGAACTGCCTTAATTTCACCTTACGACTAGGCAACTTGGGGCAGCGCCGTTTATATTATTAAACCAGTCGCTAATATCACAGTAGAAATGATGTAGTTGTGATATAAGGATGATTGATTGGTTAGGACAACATCCAAAATGGATGGATCGCAACATTTACAAAACATTTATCTGATAGATGTCTGCCCCAAGTTGAATGGTCAAATTCACAGTTGATGTCATCCAGTATCAAAATGTTTCCGGTGGAAATAATATCAAGACCAAACGAAGTGCAGTCTACAAAACCGTCATCAGAGACTAGGCGGTCTGTAGGCGCCCATACAGAGCATTCTGAGACAGTTCAATGTCTTCATGTCGACCTACATGAAGATCTGATCTGGCATAGGCAGACACTCCTACAATGTATCATCAGGTTTGGTCTTGGTGAAAATAATATATCATAAGAGTAGCGTCTACTGACGGGGACACGTTACATCAGGCCGTATTTTTACATCAAGCTGTTTCTAACCTTCATTATGAAATTGGGTGAAACAATCCTCTCGAAGTCCCAAACAAGTGTTGTTACTTTTCAGACAGTAAATTCAAGTTGATCGCCCTGTTCTCTAATTTTTTTACTACTACTCCTCCAGGTCAATTATTCCAATTTAAATACCCGTGATAACCTCTCATTGTCCTGCACTGATTTTTTGGGTCCAAGATGGCTAATTTTACCCAAATAGGTAAACATTGTCTGATGTTACTCTTACCAAGTGTTGTTATTGTAATGATGTTTAGGCTCAGTAAATACAAAATGGCTGTCTGAAATTGGCCAAAACGTTTCCTAATTTCTTATTTAGTTCAGATAACAAACTATACAACCAGAACAGTCATGCATAATTACTCCGCCTCCTCTCTGTGTTCTTATCTTGATATACGTCCTTTGAATACCAAAGGGTAACAAAACAGTCATGACCAGTAGGTGACACAATTCCTGTCGGTTTCTTATTCATATATATGGAAGTTATGTTGCTCTAGAACATACCACACAGCAAACAGGGTTGTGTTTCCTGGAATAATATTTATTTAAACTTCCTTTCATAACCATATAATCAAGTGCTACATCATCAATGGTGCATGTAAAGTCTAATGCTGAACACATAACCGAGTTTACAGAATTTTTATTCTATTTTTGTTAGATAAATACTTTTCGATGGAATATTTGAAGAAATAAAATATTTTCTTTAAATTTGGTATCTTAAAACATAACATTAGTTTTAAAGGCAGGATTATTTGAGGAAATATTGATAAAAGCTTACAAACATTTCCCATCACCAGATACATGTACAATTTTCTATGAAGACAATGAAAAGTTATCTCCCTTCCTCATTTCTAAAAATTTTCTGCACAGATCAACGATTTTGTTATTAGAAATTTGCTTGTGCTCTTTTTAACACAAATTAGACAAAACAGCTATAGATTTTTAATTTATGCACTCTAAAAACATAAAGAGAATCAAACATAAAATCTGTTGCCCTTCCTTTCTCATATATAATTGTATTTACTTGAATTATAATAATAATAATACATGGACACTGCTGACTGAATACTTAGCACATAAACCATGTAATGAGTGAAGTAAAACGCCTAGTCTTTGTTTGGTGAAATCATCACTTCGACGTTCCAACATTGAGATATGTATACTTTTCAAGATATATATATTTAGCAATACAATTTTCTGTACATACTTTTTCATATGTATATTGCACTCAGACACAGAATTAGCACTACACATTCATCACCAATGTTGCTTGCCTTCATGGACTGATATCTAGGTTTCTAAGTTATCAGTTACAAGGAACTGTTACTACATACTATTACGAGAAAATTTATATAAAATGTCGGAGGGTATTCTGCCTTCCTGGCTCAACAACTTTAAAGAAGATGGTTGATTTTAGGCAGCTACGACAGGTTTCACTGCATTGAGCAGTAGACATTTCCACACTGACAGAAAACAACCTGTTGTTGTGGGCTGGCACAGACTTATTAGCAACAAGATAAATTTTACTTTAAAATAAACATCAACACCTTGCACAGTGTAAGCACAACTGGACAACAGTGAAAGGCACATTCAGTGTAGTATCAAGCAGACAGACAGTAACATATGTCATCACATTTTAAATGAGTCCAAACAATACAGATTTTGTGTTTCATGTGTCCTGGCCTGACATAGGGTAGGTACATGAAGTTGGGTGAAATATTTTATTTTTACTTACATACAACAAAAATCAAGAGTATTAAAATAATCATAAAAACTTGATGACTGACAAGAAAAAGTGAAACCTGCACCACAAATAGTTTTATTTTATATCAGTTGCTTTCAAGTATTCATTTGATTCACACCTAGTTGTAATACACATATTAAAAGGTCTTGTCTCTAATGATAATAAATTTTTTTTATAGTTCGGACATAGCTCTGTAAAAATCCTCCATAGACAGACACTTCAGTATGTCATGACAGAAGATTAACAGAGTCTACATAAGCGGTATGTGGGATATGGATATTCTACCCCAGGGTATTGGTTTGGCTCAGCCAAGGTCCTGACACAAAGTTCACCACCCCAGAAAAGGGGGAAATTTCCATATCCTACATACCTGCATATTGATTGATCATCCACCATTTAACAGACAATTTGGTAAAACATGACATAGAAAAGGCAAATGGAACACTAAATATAGAAAAAATTGTAGATAACATATCCACAATCTAAGGTCATATTTGGAAACAGCAGAAGAGGGTATGGTTTATTAAATGTACTTCTCAAATTTAAAGATTCAACCAAGACTTTCAGGGCAAGCTTATGTAAAAGCTCTTACGGTGGCGTTATAATTCACAGTTTTGGTTTGCCTTTGTACATGGAACCTTCCATCTAAATTTTATTGAAATTGGTTTATTGGTTTGTTGCAAGAAGTCAGAATTGTGAATAGTTTATGGACAAATGGCGATGGATGTAAGGCAATCACATTAGGTCAGCAGAGACTTTGTCTCAGGTGTTAGACCTAAGCAGAGACTTTGTCTCAGGTGTCGGACCTAAGCAGAGACTTTGTCTCAGGTGTCGGACCTAAGCAGAGACTTTGTCTCAGGCGTCGACCCTAAGCAGAGACTTTGTCTCAGGCATCGGACCTAATCAGAGACTTTGTCTCAGGTGTCAGACCTAAGCAGAGACTTTGTCTCAGGCATCGGACCTAAGCAGAGACTTTGTCTCAGGTGTCGGACCTACGCAGAGACTTTGTCTCAGGCGTTGGAACAAAGCAGAGACTTTGTCTGAGGCGTCGGACCAAGGACCAAGGGGAACATACATATAAAATCCTAAGCAGAGACTTTGTCACAGGTGTCGGACCTACGCAGAGACTTTGTCTCAGGCGTCGGAACAAAGCAGAGACTTTGTCTGAGGCGTCGGACCTAATCAGAGACTTTGTCTCAGGCGTCGGACCTAAGCAGAGACTTTGTCTCAGGTGTCGGACCTAAGCAGAGACTTTGTCACATGTGTCAGACCTACGCAGAGACTTTGTCTCAGGTGTCAGACCTAAGCAGAGACTATTAGAAGTGAATAATATATCCATAATTCATTACACAGTGGAGCACGACTTTTGGGAACAAAATTAAACATCACAATACATACAGAGCAAAAACATATAGACTAAAACATTAACATATCATTAATTTAATATTCTATGTATTTGCATATCAACTTCAACACTGTACAGTTCATATCAAGTGCTAAAATTCCAATATCAATATTACCATAAACACTTCCTTCTATGTGTTCAAAATCAACAATGGCATTAATTTTCTCATGCATGGCTATATATCCTATCATTGAGACCATATCTGGCCCGAAAGAGTTGTTGTGGTCCCAAGGTCAAGGCGTTAGACATTCTCTGAGATCAGGGCAGGTCTCGGTCAATGCGTATAAGTCTCTCTATGACGGCATCCAATGCTTTGTGAGTAGGGGTGTCATTATACACCTCCAGGAAGTTCTTTCCCTGCTCCAGACAGTGAGTCAGCTTGGGGTCAAGAGGAATACAGCCTGTTCAAGAGTATGATGGAGTGAGTTCAGTGGAGTTATTTTACATGTGTTCAAATTTCAAAACAACTTCTTTAGTAGTTCTGAAGTTATAACTTGGACAAGTAAGTCTGAAGTTTTACACTTTTGGTGAAAAAGTTCTTTAAATGTAGTGTGAGTAACTTGCATTTTTTTTCAGACCTGGAGATGATATATAATTTTGGCAAGCAAAAGCTGACATACAAATGTATGGATGAATATTAGCATAATACCTTAGGTGATCTTTGTACTTAAGGTAATAGGATTGTGTCGCCATTTCTCAGTAGAATTTCTTCAAATTTTGTAGTTATATTGCTTTGAAGCAAAGAAAATTTTCTGCCACAAAAAAAAAAATAGGTTGTCAGAATTTTAAGGATTTAAATTGAAATTTAAGTAAAAAGGAGTGAACTTTGGGAAAAAAATGAAACACAATTTTTTGCAAAATATTGTCAATAAAAATGATACTGACATAGATTAGTATTGCATTAATGTATATCAATTTCATAAATGCTGAAATTGTGCAAAATTAATTATCTATAAACTATCAAAAATTGACAATATATAATAAAACCATATACACATAGTAATTGCATGTAAGAGTTATCGTTCTTGAAAAACTTCACAGAAGTGAAATAGGTAGCCGGTTTCCTGAAGTACAGAAAAATGGACACATGTGACTCAATGATTGAAAAACAACTGAAANATAGGTAGCCGGTTTCCTGAAGTACAGAAAAATGAACACATGTGACTCAATGATTAAAAAACAACTGAATTAATGCCTGAATTGCTTTGAAATATTTTAATATTGAAAGAACACACTGTTCTGTCAATAATAAACATACAATATTCATCAGTTTAATATTAAACATTAGAATATGCGGAAATTGTGATACTGTCTCCCTACATTGGATTTTCAACTAGGGATGTACTTCCTATTTCTGTTTAGCAATACACTCCTATGACCTTAATACACTGTATAGATATTTGTTTGTTTTTGCAAAGGATTTGATTGAGACCTTATATGAAGCTCTAATATACTTACCAAGGAAAGGCACATGGAACTGTTTTGCCAATGCCTCTCCTCCACCCTTTGAAAAAATGTTGGTACATTCCTAAAACAAAATTGGCATACGGGTTGAGTATCAGATGTTTCCTTAAAATCTTCATTCTCTAAATTTTTATGTCAAAGTTTACTCTAAAATGTCCATACCAAATTTAAACAATTGACATTTTGAAATTGATACTCATTCACACAATAAAATAAGGGCAGACAAAACCACTCATATTGTCTATGATACCAATTAAAAGTCACTTACTGTACAATGAGGGCAGACAAAAACACTCATGTTTTCTATGATACCAATTAAAGTTACACTTACTGTATAATGAGGGCAGACAAAACCTCTAATGTTTTCTATGATACCAATTAAAAGTCATCCCACTTACTGTATAATGAGGGCAGACAAAAACACTCATATTCTCTATGATACCAATCAAAGGTCATCACACTTACTGTATAATGAGGGAAGACAAAAACACTCATATTCTCTATGATACCAAACAAAGTCACACTTACTGTACAATGAGGGCAGACAAAACCACTAATGTTTTCTATGATACCAAACAAAGTCACACTTACTGTACAATGAGGGAAGACAAAACCACTCATATTTTCTATGATATCAATTAAAGTTGTCACACTTACTGTACAATGTGGGCAGACAAAACCACTAATGTTCTCTATGATACCAAACAAAGTCACACTTACTGTACAATGAGGACAGACAAAACCACTCGGGGGTTCTATGATATCAATTAAAGTTGTCACACTTACTGTACAATGAGGGCAGACAAAACCACTAATGTTTTCTATGATACCAAACAAAGTCACATTTACTGTACCACTTACTTTACAATGAGGTCAGACAAAACCACTAATGTTTTCTATGATACCAAACAAAGTCACACTTACTGTACAATGAGGGCAGACAAAACCACTAATGTTTTCTATGATACCAAACAAAGTCACACTTACTATACAATGAGGGCAGACAAAACCACTCATACTTTCTATGATACCAATTAAAGTCACACTCACTTTACAATGAGGTCAGACAAAACCACTCATATTCTCTATGATACTTATTATAGTTGTCACACTTACTGTACAATGAGGGCAGACAAAACCTCTCATATTTTCTATGATACCAATTAAAGTCACTGTACCACTTACTTTACAATGAGGTCAGGCAAAACCACTAATGTTTTCTATGATACCAAACAAAATCACCCTTACTGTACAATGAGGGCAGACAAAACCTCTCATATTTTCTATGATACCAATTAAAGTCACTGTACCACTTACTTTACAATGAGGTCAGGCAAAACCACTAATGTTTTCTATGATACCAAACAAAATCACCCTTACTGTACAATGAGGGCAGACAAAAACACTCATTTTCTCTATGATACCAATTAAAGTCACACTTATTGTACAATGAGGATAGACAAATCCACTTATATTCTCTATGATACCAAACAAAGTCACACTTACTGTACAATGAGGGCAGACAAAACCACTCATATTTTCTATGATACCAATTAAAGTCACACTTACTTTACAATGAGGTCAGACAAAACCACTCATATTCTCTATGATACTTATCATAGTCACACTTACTTTACAATGAGGTCAGACAAAACCACTCATATTCTCTACAATACTAATTATAGTTGTCACACTTACTGTACAATGAGGGCAGACAAAACCACTCATAACTTCTATGATATCAATTAAAGTTGTCACACTTACTGTACAATGTGGGCAGACAAAACCACTAATGTTTTCTATGATACCAAACAAAGTCACACTTACTGTACAATGAGGGCAGACAAAACCTCTAATATTTTTTATGATACCAATTAAAGTCACACTTACTGTACAATGAGGGCAGACAAAAACACTCATGTTCTCTATGATACCAATTAAAGTCTCACTTATTGTACAATGAGGATAGACAAATCCACTTATATTCTCTATGATACCAAACAAAGTCACACTTACTGTACAATGAGGGCAGACAAAACCACTCATATTTTCTATGATACCAATTAAAGTCACATTTACTTTACAATGAGGGCATACAAAACCACTCATATTCTCTATGATACTTATTATAGTCACACTTACTTTACAATGAGGTCAGACAAAACCACTCATATTCTCTATGATACTAATTATAGTCACACTAACTTTACAAGGAGGGCATACAAAACCACTCATATTTTCTATGATACCAATAAAAGTCGTCACACTTACTTTACAATGAGGTCAGACAAAACCACTCATATTCTCTATGATACTAATTATAGTCACACTTACTTTACAATGAGGGCATACAAAACCACTCATATTTTCTATGATACCAATTAAAGTCATCACACTTACTGTACAATGAGGGCAGACAAAACCACTCATGTTCTCTATGATACCAATGACTGGAATGTGTGTCTTCTTACAGAAAGTCAGTTCTCTCCTCACATCTCCAACAGCAACCGCCTGTTAACACAGTACCTTAATGTATTCACTTTCTTGGGCAATCAAAACATTAAAAAGTTCATAAGAAGATTCTGAAAAACTGAGACATGTAACTAAGCTTGATGGTGAAAAAGCAATATTTGAATTTTTTAAAGATCAGATGAAGACTCAGGAACAAGTTGCCTGGACAAAAAAGGATGAATGGAGGACAGAATCCACTACATATCCTGCTAACATATTTGCCCTTCATGTGAGCTGTCACTGTGATGTACCTGTGGCGTAGTGACCAGAACTGCTCCATCAGGGTTGTAGGACTTAAGACTCTCCACTACACTGATGTGTTCGTCTGAGGTTCCCGGGGGCGTGTCTATCACCAGATATTCAAGGTCACGCCACACCACGTCGCTGAGGAACTGCTTGATCATGGCTAAAGAAAACAGACTTTCACAGAAATGATTGAATACACAGTTGAAATGTCAGTACTAATTTTAGACTACACACACTTCAAACAAACATTCCAGTGGTAAAGCTCTGAAGAAGGGGGGGGGGGGGGGGGGGGGGGGGGGGATGTCAGTATGATTTTTGGCATGACAGGTTCAAACAGTTCAGTTATCCACCAAATGATATACTCAAATTATTCATGAAGGGGTTGGGTGTCCTACTCCATGATATAATGTATCAATATTTAAAAGAAAAATTACAACTTGGGAAAAGTCTATTTTTTACTTAAGCTAATGCTCCAACACTAAATAATCACTAGAAAAATATTCTCAAACATGATAAGTCCCCCGCTAGTACCTGCAAAATTATCAAAAGTCTCAAGTGATTGTGTGAACTTAAGTTTCAGTGTATGTAGCCTATGTATTTCCTCCTGTTGACTCTCATATGTATGTTACAACACCCATTACTTTGTTAGTGAACTTTTTTGAGTTTTATGTCTCTGCAACATCTTAGTAAAATGACAAGGACCCCTGATGATAGGGCCACTTTATAATGCCAACATATTGACATGGCAGACTGACATACCACAGGATAACACTATTTCAGGGAGGGGCTAACTGAAGCGGCCTGATGGGACAACACCGGAAGGAAGGAGTAAATAAGGGAGAAATGAAACATTCTAGGTATCATAAGGACTGCAGATCAACTATTTTTTTACTGATTAATTACCCAAATCAGTTGAGATACTCGGTGATAGATACGTACAAATTCTTTCTATCATGAATACCTAGCCCACATTTTCAAAATTTTGGATAGGAAATATGCTTTCTCCTAAATTAAACCTGTATGTTTACATTTCTATACATTTCATATGAAGTTTATTAAAATCATAGAAAAAGATCATATAAAACTCATACAAAGGCCTGTGGTAATATTAAATTATTCAACTAGAATGTGAGATTTCATATCAAAAGAACACTAATAAACAATCCAATCTCTTTAGAGAATTCCAAATACAATTATATAAATGTTGTCACCTGTTTTCTTGGGTCCCCTCCACACAATGGCATCATTAGCATCCTCTAGGAGAAATGCGATGGACATGACGGACAAATGCTGGTCCTTGTCTACAAACACGGGCAGCCAACTAAACAAATGGAAATACTATAAAAGTAATGCAGGGTGGAACAATAATAAAGCATAATAAAGAAGCCACACAGAGGATATAGAAATATGCAAAATAGGGAAAATAGTTGAAAAATCTTACAATATTTTATGATGCTGATATGATGTCCCAAGATACATAAATATAAGATCTTCGTAACAAAAATGAACAAAGGGACATAACTTTATACATAGCGAGGTGACAAACCTGATTGAGGCGACAAACCTGATTCTTATATGTTATTCTCTGCTTTTTAAGAAACAAAAGTATAGCAAGGTTTGTGAATGTAGATGAAATATGAAAGAAGTTTTCTCAGGGCAAACTTTTGTATAAAAAAAATGAGAAAAAGACCATACTTGTACTAAAAATACAAATACAGTTCTTAAATGTGAAAATTGTCTGAGATACATTTATATAAACTGTTATTGTTTAAGTTTTATACCTATCATCATCAGTCTTGAATATGGATGAAGTATTTCTGAAGCCATTTTTGTGTTATATCTAAATGTTACAAACCCTTCTGGACACTGATGAATGTCTTGGTTTTGCAGGTTAAACATGCGTGGAATACTCGGTCCACATAGGTCCAGATCCAATAACCCAACCTGTCACATAATTGACAACAATACAGAGTATGAGGTAATCACACCATCGATTAACAAGAACACTACAAAGCGGAGCTTTAGACGCACACAATGTATTGGTGAAAGGGAATATGTGGTTGTAAACAATTCTGATATTTGACGTACAGAGTTTCAACAATAGCACATTCAAAAGAAATTCCAAGGAATTTCTAGTTTTTGTTTAAATAAAGTGTCGTAGTAAGATACTTTCTGATGAATTCTTGCAACAAAATGTTTCAAAACATTAAAATATTGCAAGAAAAAAAATACATTTGTACTTTTCTACTCCGGAAAATGATCAAATTTTGGAATGTTGAAATGGGAAAACATCTTTTACTCCAATACCCAGGAATAATGTTTCTTCTGTTTTTCTCTAAGGGTTAAAAAATTGTTAAGGAATTACCTTCCTTAACCAATTTTTTTTTTATAGGAATAAGAAATTACCAAAATTATTGTACAATTTAACATATCCTTCCCATTTTATATGTAAATTTACAAAACCTTACAAAACATACAAATCTCATAAAATACACCAAATTCTGTTGAAAACTGTGTTCCTAGCTGTTGTGATAAAATAAGGTACAACAGACTAAGAGATGGACAACATGACAATGTAATGTGCCCTACTTTTGGAGGGTTATACAAATATTACGAAATGATTTACCAATAATAGAGACAGTCAAATAAATTGGACAGTATAGCATGTTTCATAGGGACATTAACAAACTATTTAGACAAATTAATTTAAAACACCCTGAAATATTAGAGGAAATTATCATAACATGTACAGTCAATCCTTGTTCCAGAATTCCGACACTTGAGTATTTGTTTGCATTCAGCAAGGTGACAAATGATATGAGGGTATTATATCAGGATTTTACTGTGGAATTGAGCCGCATACTTACATAAGGAACTGATTGGGAACAAACACACATACCTTCTTCCCGGCATGTCTCAGACCAAGAGCTATCTGGGTAGCCACTGTGCTCTTTCCAACACCTCCTTTTCCAGACAGGACGAGAATGACATGTTCAATATGGGACAAATGGTCCGTTCCTACAATTAAATATACAATGTATTTCTACTTTACTTTGATTCATGCATACATGCTTGTTCTACAGTATGAGCTTTTTCTTCAAAAAGCTTCCTCTGTAGCAGCTTAATCACATGTTGGTATACCGATCTGTACTGGTTTATAATGTTTAACTGTCCAATAAGCTACCTCTGTAGCAGCTTAATCACATGTTTGTATACCGATCTGTATTGGTTTATAATGTTTTACTGTACAATAAGCTTCCTCTGTAGCAGCTTAATCACATGTTTGTATACCGATCTGTACTGGTTTATGATGTTTAACTGTCCAATAAGCTACCTCTGTAGCAGCTTAATAACATGTTTGTATACCGATCTGTACTGGTTTATAATGTTTAACTGTCTAATAAGCTACCTCTGTAGCAGCTTAATCACATGTTGGTGTACCGATCTGTACTGGTTTATAATGTTTTACTTTCCAATAAGCTACCTCTGTAGCAGCTTAATCAAATGTTGGTATACCGATCTGTACTGGTTTATAATGTTTAACTGTCTAATAAGCTACCTCTGTAGCAGCTTAATCACATGTTGGTATACCGATCTGTACTGGTTTATAATGTTTTTAAGTACAGAGACATAACCCCAGGTACAAATTTTTGTCATATTCTAGTAGCAAGCCTTTAAGTTTAAAGTTATATGATGGATAAGGGATTACAGAACATCTGAAAACTCTAACTGGTAATAAGCCTGACTGTCCTTACAAAAAAATCTAACTGGTAATAAGCCTGACTGCACTTACAAAAGGTGACTGGTTCTATCTCTCAACATAAAGTATAGAAGACAAGTGCATAGGAACTTTCATATTTATCAATGAATATTGGGAATATTTGACTCTACATAATGAAAATTACACTGCTTTTAGATGAAAAATTGTGAGATTATTCCCAAAATGAAAAATACAGTCTTGAAATTTCTATAGCAAGTCAGGGCACTATAATCATAAAACCATTCTAGTGCTCAAAGTCAACAAACATACTCAACCAGCTTCAGTGTATCTTGTAATTGGTAGAGACTAGAGACCTTGAGACAGGAAAAACAAGAGGTCCAATGGTCATGTATTGCTCACCTGTAATTCAATGGCAATCACATCTCTGACATTCAAAGTGGGTCTAAGCCAAATGTATTTGAAGAAACTAAATAGTCAACCTAACTTGAAAGGATAATCATCATTTCTCTACACCTATACATCTTTGTAGGAAGATTTCAACTAAATTTCATAGGTGACATGTTTAGCCCTTTGTTTGCAGCATATTTATGATTACTGCATAAATAACACCTTCAACCTTTTGGTTTCTCAGAAGTTGTTTTAAGGTTTTGACAACTTTGACCTGTTTGCCGTTGAAAAGCATTCATCACTTCATCTTTCTTGCCAAATATCATACCCAAAGTTTTATAGGTTAATCAAATGAAGTTGTTAAAAGGTTTAACAAATTTGAACCTGTGACCTGAAAGTGGATCAAGGTTATTCCTTATTGGCCTACACCCTGTAATGCTACTAGCTAAATATCATCGCCCTAAGACCCTTTTTATTTAGAATTTTGTTCAGCGATTTCAACAAATTGACCCTTGTGAACTTGTAAATAAGTCAAGGTCATTTATTTGAACAAACTTGACAGTCCTCCCAGCATGCTTCATACATCACCCTAAGCCTTGTAGTAATTAAGTCTTCCAAACACTTACAAATTTGACCCACAAACGTATATGGGCTAGGTGAGCTAACAATTTCACTGTATTTATTGATATATTTCTTTAACCAATGCTTTTAGTTGATCATTGAGAGTATGTTTATGACCTACCAAAATCAGTAATGACCCTTGGATTCGACAGGACAGTCACATGTATACATAACAAGTGTTGTGACCCTCCAAACAGCAGGGAAAAAGTTACCTGATTTCTGATATTGTTTTCTGTCAGGGGTTACTGAAAGCCCGACAAGCCATGACCTTTGTATAATGGTTGCAATGAACTAATCTCTGAGTGATGTGGTAATATATGCTACACAGAACCAATATTTTTGAAGCTCATTTGTCATTTTAACATACCATAAAAACTTGTGTAATGGTCAGTGGATGGTCATTGCCCATATACATACATGTATCCTCAGGTAGATATCATATTGTAAAGAAAAATATGTGTCGGGGGGGGTGGTTACATTCTTTGAATCCACTGAAGGAAAGATGTAACTGTATGATTAAAACTTGAGGTTCCCTGTGAAATTTAATTGATTTGATTTTGTATCAGTAAATTGATCAACTTATGGAGTGACTGATACCGCACTATGCTGGATACAGTCATACCTGAGTGAACGACGACAGTGTGTTGCCATCGGATCTGCCACATCACATGACAAAGTACTAGATTTTGGGGTTCCTCAATGGTCGGTGTACATGTTAGGACCACGAAAATATTGTATGTACTCCAAACCGATTGGAGAGATTTGTCGTCGCCATAGCCTTTGCTATCATTGCTATGCTGATGACACACAAATTTACATGGTCATAAAACCACAGGACAGTTGGAATACAGTCTCAGAAAGTCTGGAAGCTTGTCTGACAGATATCAGTATCTGGATGAACGCCAACATGCTTAAACTTAATCAGGAAAAGACGGAACTAATCGTCTTTTCCCCAAAGTGTCAGCAAACAATGGCTCTCCAGCTCAAGGTTGGTGCCAGAACTATTGAGACTGTTCCAGCTGTTAAAAACCTAGGGGTATACTTTGACAGTTCTCTGAACATGGAGAAACAAGTGAACGCGATTGCCAAATCCTGTTACTACCAGATCAGGAACATCGGCTGTATTCGGCAGTTTCTAACTGCAGATGCATGCAAGATTTTGGTGCATTCACTTGTTACCTCTCGGTTGGATTATGGTAACGCCCTGCTCTGTGGTATATCTGACAAACTAACTAGTCGTCTGCAGAGGGTTCAGAACACTGCAGCACGGCTAGTTACTCGTACTCGAAAGAGAGAGCACATCACACCTGCGCTTTATTCGTTGCACTGGTTACCTGTACGATACAGGTCGCAGTACAAAATTCTGGTATACACATACAAGGCACTGAATGGAACAGCTCCTCAGTACCTACAGGAACTTGTTACCCTGTATCGGCTATCAAGATCACTGCGGTCGGAGTCAGAATCTTTATTGTGTGTCCCAAAATCTCGTACTGTGACCTACGGAAACAGATGCTTTGGGAGGGTTTCGGCTACGTTGTGGAATAGCTTACCATCTGCTATTAAGAAGTCGAATACCCTGGCCAAGTTCAAGAGGGAGATAAAAGCTCACCTCTTCACGTCTGCATTTTAGAATCTTTGCAAAGACGTCATGTAAATACCACCCTTTTATTTGTTCAATTATGTGCACATTGCTTGTTAAATGTATGAAAGTGATTGCAAGCCTTTGTTGTTAGTTTTCACAATTATAACCATTACTATTATCCATATGTTGTAAAGCGCCTTAAATTAATTTTACAAATTATATAGGGCGCTATATAAATGCTGTATATTATTATTATTATATTATTATTTCATTTATGTACATGTATATAACTTTACCTACAGGTGCTTGCAGTACCCTGCAACCATGAATTTTGTCCTCATTTTAACAAGTGGTAATTCATTAATGTACTACACGGCCAGCTGTATACCTGCTACATTGGTGTGGGGAACACATTAGACCAGGGGAGGGGTTGGTGGTTGGGGGGATGTATTTTCTAATTCAACCATCAGCATGTACCTGACGTGTATACATATATAGCAAAGAAATCAAAATCAGACAAACTCAGTTTTTTCTTAATTTTCCTTTAAGGCATTTTTTTCTGGAATTCTATCTTTTCTTGTCTAATTTGTATAAAACAAAGAAGCAAATTACTCTATTGATGTCGTGTTATAGAGAATTTCTTCATAAAAAGTATAAATTATGGGAAAACATTTACCCATACCACATAACAGATACTGACCCCCCTTCCTGACACAACAACATTGATATGTAATGTGGTGTGAATTTAAATTATGATAAAGTATACTTTTAAACTTTTTCCTTTGAAATAGTACAGCTATTTATAGATTTTCTATAATCACCAGAGAAAGTGTACAATTCTTTGTTCAGTTGATTTTTTTTCCTTTCCTTTCTCTTTCAATTTTCATATCATAAAGGAACCCATTTCATCATAAACAATTATTGGAATATGTTCTTCAGTCTTTTAAACTTTGGTAAACACTTTAGTGCACTTGAGTTCACATTGTTGTGCACTGGAGTTAACACTGAAGTGAACTAGAGTGCACTTCAATGTTTTGTCAAATGCACTTCCTTGTTCACTATGTGTGCACTACGAAGTGCACTAGATACCAAGTTAAGTTTGCTCCCAACTGTATTGCCAACAAAGGCACTAGGAAATAAAAGGAAGTTAGAAGAAGAAAGAAATATAAAGATCCAACATATTGTAATGGGTGCAGCAGATTTATGTTGGTCACGTTTGTGTCCTTAAGTAGAGGGCACAAAAGCAAATACCCAATTCTGCATGGGGTTCCCGCATTAGTCGCCTCTTACGACACATGCAGTGGGTAACAGCAGGTGCATTCTGTGTACATCAAAAGAATTCCACGGCAGGGCAACAGTTAAGTTAACAGACTTTCTTGCAAGGACAGCAGTCAGTAAAGCGATTGCCAGATTGGTAAATTATTTTTCACCGGAGACCAATGGAAAAGATAACTGCTTCAATTTTGCAATGACAAATTGTTCTAGGGTTGCAGATAGCGTAAGTGAGCGAAATCCCTGGAGTATGAAGGATGCTAGAACAATTTAATTAAATTATAAAAAGATGTATGTTTTTCATATCTGGTTATCTTTAACTATGTTTTTTCAGCTTTTTGATTGATTAAAATGGTCACTGAAAATTTAGATAATCCACAGGTATCTCTTGCATGGTTTCTACAACAAATGAAGTATAACTATGGACAATCATAACCTACATGTAAAGCAGAATATGCAGATGATTAACATACATTTATGACTCAATTAGTTTTATCTTCGGTGAACTGTAGCGATACGGAACATCATTTTTTTTTAGTTCCGTTAGTGATGACCATAGAGTCTCCCTAATACATGCTTAAACATGAATATGGTAATTTATTTAAGAGTGTGTCCTGTAAAATACAGATAGACCCTGATACGGGTTTCCAACGAATTGCCCAAAAACTGTTACACCCCAATTTTAAATCATATTGCCCCAAAAATCTTTAAGCCCCAAATGTATTGCCCCAAAAATTCAGTTAGCCCCAAAAGCTTTATCGCCCCAAATAAAAAAAATTGTGAGTGGTTTGTTATATATTATGCGTTTTCTGCATTTCCGCTCTGAATCTGTTGTTCATTTTTCTGCAGGTCAGTTTACCTTGTAATATTTTGGGTAGATGTTACCGTTATGTACAATAAGTTGATTTGAATAGAATTTGTTTTGTGTTTTATCTTTTCACTTTTATACATTATCTATTTATCAGCACAATCATACAAAAGTATGTTCGTTTATGGTCCATGAAGGTTATGTTTCCATAATATGTTTATTACATATAAACAAAGGTGTCTCTTATGAGTTTTTGTGTCATACATTGGTTACCTATACTGATACGTTGAATAAGGTGTGGACTGACACTAATGGAATAAACAAATTAAGATTATGTGGGCGGATTGGTCGAGTGGTTAACACTCCGGCCTTCCAAGCAAGTGTTTTTCTGCTGCCCACACAACTCCAACAACCCAGGTGGAGTATGAAATGATCTGGGGTGGATGTTGCGGTATCTGTGCTGTGGCATTCAAGTGAGGTGGCACTATATATGATACCGTTGGAAGTATGGTCTCACTACAAACAGAACACATTACATCTCCAGCATACACGCAGGCATACACACATAGGGAGATATTAGCCAGGTGGTGTATATAGGACTAGTAGTTAGCGCCTGATAAGGCAGCTCCTGCGAATTCCTCAAAATTGTATTGAATAATGTATATGCTAATTGTATTCATTGTATTAAATTGTATATGTATGTACTGTAAAGCGCTTCAGAGTGGCTTTAGCTGCATAGGGCTCTATATCAAATGTTGTATATTTTATTTATTATATACACACCAGGATTCTGATACAATGAACAAGAACACTGTGTCATTAACAGACCTGACTTGTTCCTTTGTTTTAATCGTTTTGATGTGAACTTAGTGCACAGTGAGGGGCGAAAGAACTGTAGGGTCAATAAAGCCTAGGACGAAAAAGACATTTTGGGGCGATATGCGAACTTGGAGTGAAATGAACTGTAAACATTGGCGATGTGAACCAAAATTGGGGCCTGACGGTTTTGGGGCAAATCGTCTGAAATCCTCGCGAGCTTGTCGGTCGATTATGTTGTTCTTCGTGACTTGTAAAAATAAAAGCATGAAATTTCTTCAGAAATATTACCTGCCATGGGCGCAGACATCTTGAACTGACTCGCTGGGGCGCTTGTTAGTCTTCTCGTGGCGTTCGAGAATTTGCGTGATTTTGTGAATCGCAGATCTGCAGACGGTAAATTTTGGAGATGGATATCTTTGGAATTAACGTTTCTCTGTTAAACGCAATAACTGTTGTGTTAACAGTAGTCGTACTTTTAGCTTCAACTGTTTACACGTTTCGAAACATCATGCGGATATGGAGGAAAGGTCAACCCAATCCAATAACGGACGACGACACAAAGATGCAAGGAGAGGACGACGTCGCCTCTCCAGCACCAGCAGCAGCTCGGACCGATGGCATCAGCGATAATCCAGTGTCGACAACAGGTGCTGTTCTAGAGTTCAGTTTGAAAGAAAAAACAGTGATTTTAGCTAATTAAGGAAGGATGTCCCACATATATTTGCCTCAAAGTAATCTTTTTGTTCAATCTCTACGCGACTTACTATGTGGTGCAGTTCGACTACTTCCTAGTTAATCTGATGCAGAAATGGTTACCTTAGTTTCACTGCCGTTTCTATGGTGATTGGTTAATAACCATTATATGAATAGACTTGAATGGTACCGAGACAGAAGAGGTTTGTCATATTTTTGCCAAGATAGTCCTCCTTAATAGCGTCTTCAACCGACAACAAGCGTCGCCAGACAAAATCTTTAAAAATACAGAATAAAGTAAGCGACATCAGAAGATATGTTGTTAATATGACTATATTGCACCTCTGTAACAAATTTCGATTTAAAATTTGATAAAATGACTGAGTTATGATGAATTGAATTTTTACGATCGCGGCGTGGCACATGTGTGTATTCGCATTTAAAGTGAAGCAAGCGTTGCCAGATAATATCGTTAAAATTACTCGCTAATAAAGTAAGCGAAGCAGAAGATCCATATGTTATTAGTTAGACTTTTTTTGATACATATTCCAAATTTCAGCTCGATATTTTAAAAAAAATTGAGTTATGAGGAATTTAATTATTTTTACGATCGGCAGCGTGGCATACATGTGTGACTGTGAATAGAACACTACAGATCGTAAAGCGTCTTCAGACCATATCTCTAAAATTCATCGATTAAGTAAGCGACATCAGAAGATATGTTATTCATATAACTATGATACGCCTCTATACCAAACTTCAGGTAGATATTTGAATAAATGACTGAGTATTATTACGATCGATGGCGTGGCACACATGTGTGAATAGAACTCTACAGATTGTGAAGCGTCTTCAAACTGTATTTCTAAAATTAATCGATTAAGAAGCGTCATCAGAAGATATGTTATTCATTAACTATGATACACCTTTATACCAAACTTCAGGTAGATTTGTTGAAAAATGATTGAGTTATCGTGTATTTAATTTTACAATTTTACGAGGCTATACGCCGTGTCACATATGTGTACTTAGGGTAGGGCTTCACATAGGTGAACACAGTTAGACCGGATTATATTGTAGAACTCTCAGCCACACTCTTGCATGTTACCAGACCCTACAGACTTGGACGTGGTTCTACTCGGGGTCCGTTATATGTTTGTGTGACTGATCGATTTAATGTTGATGTTTTAAATGAATACTACACCAAATTTTAATGGTTATTGCTGTAAAGGTACAGCTGAAAAATCGTTTTAAACTTCTAATGAAATAACTGGCACACAAGTGTAAATATCGGTATTTCATATAATCAAATACATTTTGTCTGTATAGGTAGGAATAACTGTTTCTCTGTTCAAAAAAAGTCAAATGTCAGTTAATTTCACATCATGAATCCCGTCCTGCGGGCACACAAGTGTTGTGAAAGCGTAAAAAAGTTCTTCATTTAGCGTAATTGTCCGCAGGTAACTAAGTTACAACTTTTGTTGTTTAACAGGACCGTGCATTTCGATGCGATTCGCGCCAACATGTTTTCGCGTCCCTGTTTTTTTTGGCGATTGCTGTGGTTTTAAGTATTGTTAACATACCATTCGTAGATGTTAAAAAGTCTGTTTTCTTCCACACATGTTTTAGGAACTTGTCAACTTTGCGTGCTTTATTAAACGTTGACCATTCTCGCCACATGACTGGTCAACTTGAAATGCTGGGCGTGCGCGGCCAATTCATAGTCCTTGGTACCATGCAATGATCTACATACGTCAGAGTACTGTGATTGTTGAATGGTATCCAAACGCTGAAAAAGTTCGGGAACTTTTGATATTTTCCAGTCCCTTAGAAGTTTGATGATGTGATTCATCGATTCGCAATTGTTGTTTTTCCAACCTTTTGGAACCCTGCGCTTAATCGTTGGTAAAATCTTTTCTGACCAATATCTTTCTAAACGTGTTCCATACGACTCATCAATCTTTTGTGCAATGGTATTGAATTCTTTTATTGAATCACAATTCAATAAACTATCTTCACCAATCTGTACAGTTTTATAAACACACGTGTGCCAAGCCGCCAATAGTAAAAAAATAAATTCATGATAACTCGGTCATTTTTTCATATATCTAAGTGAAATTTGAAATAGAGGTGTATCATATTCACATTAATAACATATCTTCTGATGTCGCTTACTTAATCGATGAATTTTAGAGATATGGTCTGAAGACACTTCTTCATACGTTGAGTTCTATTCACACACGTATGCCAAATATCGAGCTGAATTTTGGAATATATATCAATAAAAGTCTAACTAATAACATATCTTCTGATGTCGCTTACTTTAGCGTGTAATTGTAACGATATTATCTGGCGACGCTTTCTTCACTATACATGTATGTATGCGAATACACACACATGTGCCACGCCACGATCGTAAAAATTCAATTCATCATAACTCTGACATTTTATCGAATATACAATTGAAATTTGGTACAGAGGTGTATTATAGTCATATTAACAACATATCTTCTGATGTCGCTTACTTTATTCAGTATTTTTTAAGATTTTGTCTGGCGACACTTGTTGTCGGTTGAAGACGCTTTTAAGGAGGACCGCTATATCTTTATCACTCTTCCTCTCCTACTTCATATATATTAATATCTATATTGAAATGATGTACAGTAAATTAAAAGTGTGTGATTATCAATATCATGTTGAAGCCATGCATGTCCTTTGAGGAAATGTTCAGTTTAAAGAGAAATTTGTTGCGTTTCACTGAGAATGAGATACAACCTGGATTAAAATCTGTGAACTGCTTTTTAGCAAATATCATCAAAATAGTGTTTTTATGGAAAGATATGGGGAGCTAATGACTCTGACCTTGTCCACAAGCACTAAAATAAGTGTAATACAAGTTGGTTTCCGAAGGAGATATTGGTTACCATTTCAGGTATGGACTTTAATTATGGTCAAATTATTTGTGAACCGCTATGAGACGACCTACAAACTGTACATGATAAAGTGGTATATAAGACCCTCAAATTATATTATCATATTATGTTGGGCAATATAATTAGTTAACTGCAATCTTTAAATATGACCTTAAGTTTTTAAATACAGCATAGACATAGATTTCTTGAAGATATTTTGGCTATTATTCCTATAATTTCATGTATTGACATCAGACTTATGCGACAGTGGTATGTCATGGTCAGGCAGTGTCAAGCTACAGGTCAAATGTTATACTCTTAAAATGATGGATCATCCTTTAAACTTGTTAGACTATTTAATTTACTGTAGTAAATTACCTCTGTGACCTTGAAACTATTTGATTTGTTTCAGACATCAAAAACCAACTAACATTTGGCAATGTTAATAAACAGTATAGTTTCATACTAAAGTTTTTTACTTGTAGGAGCGGTTAACCTGGATGACATAGATCCTGTGGAGTACTGTGAACATATTCAGAGTGAAGTGAAGAAAGCCAAACAACGAGTTACTACCAAGAAGATTGTAGAGGAACTTACACCTGAGCAGGTTCAAAATGAACGCGAGATTCAGCACCAGCAACTTCAAAACATCTTTAGACTGATGCAGACTCAGAGTGATAAGTTCGGTGTCAATAGCATTGATGAAGTCCAACAACAGATGAAGTTATATGCCTAAGAAGACGTGGTAAAGATGTCTGAATGAAGAAATGCCAGACTTGAAGTTTATAACTAGTTCATTTGTATTCAAATATCTCAGTTAGTTTTTCAATATTATTGTTATTCTTTGTTTGGATTTTAAACATACCGTCCTTAGGTGTTGATTACTGTCAGAAAATATTACATGTATGTTTTGTACATACAGTTTTTATTCCTTGCAATTTTATTCAATTATTTAATGATGTACAGGAATCGATATTTAAGAAAAGAGAAATGACCAATATTCAGATGTACCGAATCCTTGCAATATATGTCAGGTCAGATGTTTGCCTGACATGGACAGTAATTGAACCATGTGATACAACAGTGTGATATTCAGCTTGTTACCATGGAGATTAAATTTGTATAAATGCAGTATCTTCATTTTGTATCAAAAGCATTGCATCATGTGGCCCGTTTGAAAATTTAATCATAATTTTCCAAGAAATAAATGACAAGTTAATTAACTTATAATAAAGCCAAGGTAATTTAGAATGAATCCTTTTAAACATATAAAAACATATTTTAAAAACCTGTATTTTCATTTAGCTGCTTCCTACTGTATGAACAAGTATTAGAAGAAATACATTTGTTTTGACTATGAACATAATGAAATCTTGATGCAAAAGATTGTCCTGCATTACATATAGAGATAATCGCAAGAAGCAAATTTAAGGTGGGGGTAATGCTGCTCCAGGAGTAACTTGTTCACATCACTATGTAGCCAGTTGCTTTGGCAGTTCTAAATTTTCACCTTAATACTGCAATTATTAGAGAATACTTGTACTTGCAGTTAGATGAATAATTTGTCCCCAACTGGTACAACTGGTGGGGACTATAGGTTTTCATTTTGTCTGTCAGGCAGTCAGGCAATCAGTCACATTGTCTGGGGCATATATCCCATTCATTCGGCATTGATAAAGAAAGCTATCACCATGCATGATTATCAGATAAAAATTATGTAAATGTCTTTAATTGATAATCTGTGTCCAAAAGATTATATCAATATGTAGATTGTGTTAATACTATTTCAAAGAATTTACCAAAACTTATTCCACATTGTTGTATGTACATGTATCTTAGGTGCAGAGTGTCATGTTCCGAACTTGCAAATTGTGCTCCATTATGGTTAGTTTTTGTCCTTTGTTTAGAATTCAATTGATACCAATTAAGTGAGTCCAGAGCATAACTTAATGTTCAACCCACGTCCACCAAACTTTCTATTCTGATCTGTATCTCAAAAAGACAGGGTATTGCAATTTATTTTAAATATGGTCTTGAGCCCAACTACATACATAATTATGCTCCTTTGTTCCTTTTGAATACTAAAGTTTGTCCATTATTTTTCATCTACTTTCACTTATGTAGGAATGGAAAGACAAAGTTTAACTTCTGCTCCTCCTAAACCTACAAAATGATGGACTTTTTTTCTCTCTCCCACCTGTCGTCTTAACTAAAACTTTTGTAAAACATGATAAAGACACTGCAAATGTAACACTAGATACACAAACTAGTGTTTCCCATATTTGGAAAAATGTATGGTAAATCATACCTAAATTACAAAGATTTGTGCAAAACTTTTCGGGCAAGCATGTGCGAATAGCTCTATGTGGCAAGATTGTCATAGTCTGTCAAATGACGTTTTGCCAGGCTTTCAATTGTAACGTCATTAGATGGTACCGTTATCTGATTGTGATGTCATGATAAAGGTATAATACAAGTATCCCATGTGAGTGTTTGGTATTGGACTCGTGTATTTTACATCTGAAGAGGCACTCTTCTCAGCTAGCTTTTAAAACAAGCTGTTGTTTTAAAGGAGTAGTCGGTTGAATGTTCACATGCTGTAGTTTTGTCCTATACAAATTCTAAATAATACCAGGTTCAAAGTGGATGAAGAGCAGGCTACTTTTGCCGACAACCCACTTTTTATGAGAACACCGAGAGGTTGGGGAAAAATAAGGTTGCACTAGTACCGAGTTCATGTCATTATTAACATGTAATGAACTTAAAATATTTTTTACAATTATGAAATGAATTTTATCATGTATTTAAAATCACTCTTATTAGCCCAGATGAAAGCAAGTAATCATGTTTTCTGTGTATATTAATACATCTGGTGAATTATTACGAATTTAAATATGTTATAAAGTTGGATTTACAAGTTGCCTTACATTTAATAGAAGAAAAAAAATATTCACCATTTGCAAACACATCATTTATAGATGTACAACTTTCCAAAATATTTGGTAAACAATAAAAAAATTCATAGAAGAAATCACTTTATAATTATTGGTCCGATTGCTTGAACAACAGATTTAGTGAAGAACTACAGCTGGCCATCAATGTCATTCATCATCCTTCATGTCATAGATTAATATATTCTTATACATGTATTTATGAATACCTGTACATAAAAGTGTTTAAATGCAACTGGCAATAGTGTTATATAATAACTATGTATATAAAGCAAAGATATACCTGTACCAGTGAAGATTTGACTTCTGTTTATATATATATGCTACAAAACATGCCTCGGTAATAAAACTTGTATATTGTTTAGTAGTAATAGTATGGTATGAAATCAAGTTAATTTTTAGGATTTAGTGTTAAATCTTGTGGAGTTGACATCTCAATATAATGTTGTTACTGTGTTTTTATAGATAAATAAAAAGTTGAGTTCAAACAGTTCCACATTTTTATTTGCACCAAGGGAATTCTTGTTACATGTATTTGCAGTGACTGACATATAAACATTTATAACCACCTAGGGAAATAAAGGATCCTACATGAGTTTCCATTTCATATGAGAAATATGAAACGAGTCTTAAGAATTCTTCAATTTAGTGAGCCTCTGGCAAGCTAAAAAGAAAAATTTGTGATGAGTTTCATAAATATTATATGAAATGAAAACGAGTATAAGATCCTTTTTATCACATAATCAAGATTTGTGGCATTTATTTGTGCAAAACGACAATTTTCATGCAACCTTGAAATGTAAAAAGCCGCCATTTTGACTCCAGTGTGTAAGTTTGTGACGTCATGTACTTGTCCTTGGCGTGATGTCACCATCGAAACAATTGAAACTTACAATCAATCACAGGGCTGATAGGTCATATTACATGGGTTAATACGCAAAAAAGTATGACATGGGTATATTCACTAGATAACACAGTACATTATGTGATAATATGTGTTATTTGATAATGACATCCGGGTTTCTGCTCGTAAGAAACAAATATATTCTACGAGACATTTCCTTGCCGATTCGCCGGGTTGTTCGTAGCACACCTGTTCCACGTCTCACCTGTAAATGCAAATAGCTACGTTATACCTGTACACTACAAATAGCTTTGGTTAATCTGTGAGAAACAGTGGACAGCGATCAGCTGCATGCTGTCAATATTTATGGTTGGCGAAAGAAAATCAATAGACACATTTGATGGTGATAATTGATTCAATGAATGTGTAATTCCAAGCTCATACATCGACAACCTTATTCAAAGCGATAATTACAACTTGTCAATGTACAGATTATTTTCGGGTAACAAGTAGTGGCAGAGTGCATCCCAAATACGCTTCAATAACAATACACTTAGATAAGGCATTTAAATGCAATATTGCTGAAGTGACATTTACCACAATGTTCTCTAAAAGACGTGAGGCCGTGGTCTCATCTGTGCATTCCATCAATGCCTGAAACAATACATGGTTAGAAATAAATTCATCACAAAGGTTCAACTTAAATGAAAACGAGGCATTGTAGATGATATTAATATCCTCACAACTGAAAGCGACCAGCAATGCTATGTTAGCTTGCATGAGAGGAAATATTCATGACAAGAAGCCTAGAGGGCCTGTATCGCTCACCTGGATATTAAAACAAAGTAATTTTGCAAATATTTCTACATATGGAGTCACCTTGGCTTAAGGATGTACACCTCTGAGAAGTCAAAAAATTCCTGTATTAAACTTTTTTTCTTATATTGATTTTTGGAAAAAGGAGATAATGGCATAGTAGAAAATGCAAAAAGAAATACATGTCCGTGTGCTCGTTTTTGTGCTATGATCGGCCAAAGATACCAATTTAACACAATATGTGATTTTAGGTGAATTTTCGCATTTTGACCATTTGCAGAACAAATTCATACAATTTCTGCCACGTATGTTAACAGATATGTATATGAATGTTTGTAGAATTGATAAAAATATTATACTATGAAAGTGAAATATTTTAATCTTATTCATTTTACTCAGAAATGCGATTTTAGTTAACCCTACCCCTTATTTTTTAATGAAAAAATGCAAATTTTTCACCCTTTTTTGCAGATTAAAACGTTTGATATAAAAAAATCCTGTATTAAACTTTTTTATAGTATTCAATGAATCAAAAGAAAATGTGTTTCTCTTTCTAAAACAGCCACAAAAATGGGGGGTCGGTGTGCTTCTTTTTTTTGTCCCATTATTATTTGTGCTATTTTTCACCTTTTTCGAGGTCAAAAATCAAAAGTGCTTCAGTTACTTTAATATGTAAAAAATTATATCAATAATATATAACTTTCCACTTTTTTGCATATTATTTTAATCATATTGAACATTATAAAGTTGTACAGCAAAATTGAACCTGCTACAATTAAAAATGGTGACACAATGACAATTTAAGTGATCAATCTAGTGTCAAAAATTTTGGCCCTTTGTAAAGGCAAGAAATTCGCATAAATACACTTTTTCAAAATGGCCGCCAAATTGGTCATTTTTTAAAAATTCCTGTTAAAAATGTTCTACACACAACAGACATCTAGTTTTTTTACATGTTTTTCAGATGTGTGTTTGCTATTATACCTATCATAATTTGTTAAATATTAAATATTAATTTGTGAAACCTCAGAAGAGTACATCCTTAAGAATTTTCCAGATAAAATTAAGAGGAACTAGAACACTGACAGGTCAGTAAGGGCCCCGTCTTGTGGCAATTATATCCCCCATAATCATCAAGAAGCAATCTGCCCATATAGCTGAGCTTGACGTTTGACATTTGGACTTCAAAAAGAATCGCAAGGAAGCAAAATATACATTTTACATGTACTATGATGTGATGTGTTTCCTTCCACCTCCATATTTGCTGGGCTAACAGAAATGTAATTACCGGTGCAATACTCATTTGTTAGCTTTGATTTGTTTTATTTCACCTTATATACCTCCTCCATCAAGAGCCAGGGTCAAAGTCAGAGATCCACTTTGTCTTTGACCTTTGGACCCAAATGACCTTGACCATTAACCCAGTGACCCTGATCTTTGGTCAGTTGACTTATTCTTTAATT